>NW_026442042.1:3600000-4200000 GCF_026898425.1 Galleria mellonella | reverse complement strand
AATTATAATTATATACATTTTAAAAATTAAAGCGCGTGACTTATATATTAAGCATTAGCTATATCCTGTGACTACGCCAGCGTAATTCAGTACATATAAATCTTCTGTGCTATATTATCTATTCGTATTAATTTTGTTGAATTTTGTCCAATTCATTCTATATAGTTTTTATGTGAAACAGTAACAAACATCCATCCATCCATCTAATCTTACAAACTTTCGATTATATAATATTAATAGAATTGGTATAAATACGATTATGTTTGTTGTTACAATATACTTTAGGTTTTTTTTCGTATCAGCATATTAAGTACGCTGTATCGGATATCCGTAAAAGCAATACGTCAATTTCTTGACATACAACAACATTATAAGTAACTTATAATGATTGCAACAAACCGTTGACCGTTTTTATTGAATTATAGGTGGATACTCTTTCTAGATATTAATGATATATCAAATAAAGTGCTCAGTAAAATATTCTAAGTCGAACGCTACCTTATCATAACTGCAACAGGCGACTTAGACTGATTACATTTAGTGTTACCATCTTGTTTGTGACTTTTCACACATATTTATGGAGTCATAAATGACTAATAATAAATACGAAGAGCATCTGAGTTAGATGGATCGGAGCTGGATGAACGCTTCACGGATTTATGGAGCGTATTACATTATACTGAGCATGCCTATTGATCGATTCTGCTGTGTTATAAAAATATTCTTTTCAAACCACGCAATAATTATCTAATACATTCGAGTCGGTAAATATTTAAAACGATATGAAATATTGTCGTTACTAGCTTCCGGCACTATTCTCCTGATAAACCAATATATGATCAAATATGACAGATCGTAACATTATACATAGAATGTTATCTTAGTCACGCAAAACCGATTTAGTTACGTCACATATAAATCTTTTACCCCGAGGACTAGTCAGTACAATTAATATTTGGAGCTGCAATACACCTATCAGCTGCCTACTCATTTGAGTAATGATTGTAACATTGCCCGTAGCTTATGCCTACAGATTGTTTGTTTTTGTCTGCGATAACCTACATAAAGTCAGGTTTAAAAATAGTTATTAGTAGTTTCGTTGTGTAATATTTATTTTAAGCCTACCTATATTTAATTGATAGTTAGGAAACGATTGTTAATAATTCATGGTACTGCTCATGTCTATAGATGACGGTTACCACTTTCCATCAGGTGGGCCCTTAGCTTGTTTGCCATTCTAAGTTGTATAAAAAATAATAATAGAAACTACTACTTCTATATAATATGAAGATACTTGGATAATTTAACGAATATAAATCGATTTGTTTTGTGTCTTGACCGTCAAATATTGTACCTATTCACAAGGTAGGTTATTAAATAGATGAAAATGGAATGCTCTAATTTTAATTATTAAAGGGGGAGGGGAGGAATTGTTAGTAATTGAGTAAAGAAACCCTATTACTAGTAATGTACCCCATTCCTCCATCGACTTCCAGGTAGTTTACCGTAAAAACCATCGTAATTAATTCTAAGCGAATTTGTAGCGATGGGCTGACTGATCTCAGTTCTTTCGAATCTATCATCCCTCACTAGTGCCCTGCCAGCGTATACCGAGGGCCCAGACGAGGTTACCATTTCATAAAAATTAGGGTAAACACTGGTGGGGCATCAGTGAGAAATATCAGGAATTAAACCACGATGCTTTCCTGATGAAACCGCCTACAGGTTAAGCTTACAAGTATTAATAACAACAGGCCTGTTCGATAAGTTTACTATCAATACCCCCCCCCCCCCGACGAGATTTGGTATATTTACTGTTACGTACATATTATTAATTATCATTAGGTAAGTACTTCAATCATTTCATTAAACGTACCTACCAATTAAAATGTATTCATTTTTAATCATATTTGACAAGTACATTGTTCCTACATTTGATTCGTACACAATTACAAGTAATTGAAGAACATTATAATATTTTACTTTCATTTAATTATTTTAAAAAGATTAATTACACGCAATATAATTTATTGATTGGTAAAAATTAGATTACATATTTGTTTACTTAGAATAGTTGTGTGGGTGTTATTTTTAGATAAATATGTAGTTGTAAATACTTGTTACATTAATTTTGGATCTCGACATCGGAATGTAGATATATTTGTATCTTTCTTTTTTTACGTAAATTCTACGAACATTTACATCTATCTACTCGTATATTTTTTAATTCGACTTCATTTTAATACGATAGTGCTTAATAATATTACCTAATCAGTTTGATTGGAGAGGAAGGGCTCGTTAGTAATATAGATGTTAGTATCCATTGCTATCTATATATGCTAAAAGATTAAAGATTGGTTTGGCCATTTGGAGAGGATGTATGAAAGAAGAATTTCGAAAGAGATTTATCGAGCAACAATGAATGGAGATGTCGGTAGTCTGCCCTAGATGAGCGTATGTCGACCAAATAGGCGACGTGCTGAAGAAGGGCCAAATTAAAAGTACCCGTAACCGGCGAGCGTGTATGAAAAGATTGGTGAATGTAGAAGAAGCGAAAGAGGTTTGTTTGAATTGAAGCATTTGGCGTTCCATTGTCCCTAATGGGAGACAGGCGTGACAGATATGTATGTATTAAAAATCCCTACAAAACATCGTGGTTAATTCTCGATAAATTCATCACAAAGGCCCAGGTGAAATGTCTTCATTCCCATCTATCATCACTCACTGGCATCCCGACAGTGTATACCAATAGATTAGTAAGAGTCACTATTCTATTATTATCTGTAAAAAAGATGTTAATCATGTAAGTGACGGTTACCACTTTCTAACTGGGGAATGTAAATATCTTTCCAAATTCCAATTGTTTTATTTCAAAATTGTACATGCGATTTCATTCGCGTGATCTAGATAAAAAGTAGTCTATGCCCATTTCTATCTCAAATACATCCTGTATACTAAATGTTGAGCCGTTAACACACAAAGAGGTAATAAACAAACAAACACACTCTATATCCTACAAGTATAATTGTGAAAGTTTATAAAGATGTTTTGATATTTGTTACTCCATAACGGCTGAGTGGCTAAATGGATTGAATTGAAATTTGATATACAGAAATACTAGGTTACTTTATATACTAATTCACGAAGCAAAGTCACGGGATACTGTTCGTTAACTTAATATTAATAAATATATTAAATCAATTATAAAAATATTTATAAATATTATAATATTACAGGGTAGTCGTAAAAGTATACCAAGCTGAATCCAGTATTAGTATTAATGAACCTGAACAATTTTCCCCAAAAATAATAGTAAAAATTTAAAAGTTTCATACAAAATCGATTATATGACTACGTGACTTATATGGAAGTTTTCAAAATTGTTTTGCAATTTCGAATTTATTCTTCGGGAAAAGTTGCTTAGTATTACCACTGGATTCCCTTTACAATTTATGCTATATAATTTAGATTCATTTGCATAGTATTGTCGAAATATTCGTGTGTACGTAAACATACGTTTATGTTGTATAATATCAACGTTTCATATTTTAAATTCACGATTGAATTGACGCTATATGATTGCAGGTAAATATTACATACATACATGACTTTTAACGTTTGTTTTTCAACGTTTTGTTTTGTGGTAATTTAGATGTCATTCAATTTCATTGGCGAATAAAAATATAATCACGATATAACAGATATCATGTGTATAATAACAGAGTTCTTCTGTTTATTGTCAATTGAACTGCTTCATACAATGGTCCATTAAAAAGTTATAGCTCTCGAACAAGCGACAGCTATCTTGTGTTTTGTCGTTTAATGTAATTAGAAAATATTCATACTTTAAATGGTAATCATTAAATTATCATTATGTAATCATAAAACTTCAAATTGATGAATTATATAAAATTATAAATTATGAGAATTATAAGTAATATTTACATTATTTATTCATTATATTAATAATTTTTACCATCGACTATTTTATGACGATTGGTTAACTAGTTAAGAGGATAAGATTTTTTTTTAAATGGATGGTAATGGAATGGTAACTCCGCCTGCGCTTATGGTATATTTTGGCGGAGCACCGTTAAGAGATGATATTTGAGAATGAAAAGGCAGGTCAGTTGGCCCATCATGGGATAGGACGCGATTGTTACCGCGAGGAGGTCGTCCTGATAAGGTAGCAATGGGTCAAAAACACCTGAGTTCACAAATCAGAACACCCCGAAGCGATCCAGTTTAGAAAATAACGTTTCCTATATTGACTCGATCAGTAATCGAATCTGGAACCTCATTTAAGAGACAACAAACAAGCAAACTTAATGGCAACCAAAATGTATCAGATTACAAAAGGAATATTCTGTGATGTTTTGTTTTTTGTATACGACGATTCTCACATCTGATAGGCTATCAGCTTATGCGACTAAAGATAAAAAACCTGAATTGACAATAATTGCTCAATTTACAATCACTCTATTCACATTTTTTAGCAGTGACTCTGTCATAAAATCTCGAAAATTTTACCAAATAGGATACTATTAAATCCTATTCTTTGTACGTAAACACATGTTACTAAATTTCTTTATAAAACACAAATTTGTCGTTATTTATTAGTTTTTAACTAAGTTTGGCTAAGCGCGGAAAAGACAGTCCAATTTACATTACATTACATTACTTTTAAACTATACATGAAAAAAATCTTTTTCCTATGATATGCCGTTCGTGTCTCTGTGTTTCTCACATTCTATCAGATAAGCCGTTCTACTTGATTGACATTCTCAATGGATTAAAATGTTAATTTTAATTTTTTTATCACTTAATAATGTGAAGTGATTTACTGACAAGATCTCTGCAAATTACCAAATGTTCTGCAATTAAATTCCATTGTTGTTAATTATATAAACGTGTAACGTTAAACTGATTTATAAAACTACCATTATTAGTTTTTAATGATCTTTATACATATCAAAGAGTCATTAATCTTTATTTTACGGTTGGGTACTTTATGCAATCCATCTGCGAAATGTCACCTCCAAAATATAAGATTTTATTACAATTTTGAAAAATTTTAATGCACCTGTAATTTACATAATTTTGAGAATGTAATAGGAACGTGTGGTTATTTATCATTACAGCTTTCACATAAATACATAAATGAAAGTAAAGTGCACTTAAAAAGTGTTATTTTACATTTTTGATAACACTTATATAAATATTTAATTGAAAAAAAAAGTTATTTTATCTGTTACTAGGCAGGCATTTCTCTACGTCCAATTTAATTTCTCCTCCCTTGATTTATTCGTTGAAATTATAAAATTAAAATAATTCTGTAAATAAGATCAGCCCCTGTTTCTTATAGGTATTAATTTTTTACTTTCATTTACAGTTCCCATTGCCCTCATTACAATTTCATATAGATGATAAAAGATAACATCTCTCTACATGTTTAACGACAAAATTGTTTACTTAATCTTATTTAGCGACCTAATTATAACAAGGTTAATTAATCTTTAGATAAGACGATTCATCATCTATTTAAATGAAGAAAACATTTGAAAAGCCGAACTGAGAATCGTACTTATTGAGATATTATAATTTATAGGAAAAGCTTAGTATATGTCATATTTCCCAAAGCCTAAGTATACCTGCAACTTTTTATTTTGGTTTGGAGCCAATTATTAATAGGTATTTTGTATTTTTATTTGGTATTTTTCGTTTTCTAGTATCTTTTAGTATTTTTATACAACTTAGAGTAGCAAACAAACTGACGGCTTAGTTAAAGGAAAGTTATAATCGTCGTCTATAGACATGGACAGTACCATGGACATAATAGAGTATACTCGTACTTTGTTCCGCATTGCATTCCTATTCCTTAGAACTAAGGTGTTATACCTCTGTATCTTGTAATTTCATTACCATATCCTTCATACTGAAATATTGCCATGCGAACATAATTGCTTTACGTCAAAAATACGAATGGATATTGATATTTTTTTATCCAGGATTAACATAAGATTATATTATTTTTATTTAGGTATTTTACTGTATTAATTACAATCAAAAAACGCATTAAACACATAAAACGAGTTCATGAATAAGATTCAAATAAGTATGTTAACTTGATTTGCGTAAACAATGATAGCAGTTTTTCCAAAATCTCCCATATTACTAAAGAACAATAGAGATTACAGCGGCGCTGCGTTTATTGCCGATTTTATTAATGAGCCTAGTTTAATAAACGGTGTATTGTTGTCACCGGCTAACTCAAAGGAGTCTCAGTGATGTAAGTCATTAGGTGTAACCATTAATTATTTTAATCGCCGTTTACATTCGACTTGCGCAAGTGCTTTCGCTGGCGGCCAGAATTATAATGCAACTATTGTTGTTCAATGTGAATGAAGCTTTGTAGGAGGTAACAAATAGTTCAACTTTGGCGAACTTTCAAGCGATTAATGGGCGGTTCCGATTGGTTGTGTAATTAACATTATCCAGATTAAATTATATCTGAAATAGATTTATCTTATCCGATTTTGTAAGTACCGGAAAGTAATTAATTAATTATAGTTATATTGGAACTATTATTTAATTTCTGGTGGTTATACTATCATGAAAGCAGTGTAAGAACAAGCTGCAATTGTTTCTTGTTATATAACATAAAATCTATTACAATTGTTTTTCTTCTATTTAAATTCAATGTAATAAATGCTGTGGTGACAAATGTGACCACATAGCACATTATATGGAAGAGAATTATGCAAGTGACCTTCCAAGTAGATTCCGGTTATAACAATTCTTATTCATAATACAATAAGTTTTCCATGGCACCGGTGAAAAGGTGGTAGAATATTAAAACTCCTTTATCCCTTACATCACCATAATTATTCATCATTTTTAAACGACTTCCAAAGTAGATAGGGTTCTCAATTTATTCATATTCATGTGTAACTATGTTTTTTTTTATACAACTTAAAATGGCAAACGAGCTGACGGCCCACCTGATAGAAAGTAGTAACCGTCGCCTATAGACATGAACAGTACCATGGACATAACAGAGTATACTGTTTCGCCCATGATACCCCCCATGCGTTGCCATCCTGAGAACTCAGATGTTATTCCTCTGTACCCAATAAATTCACGCCATATACCACCCTTCAAACCGAAACACAGGTATGTATTTTAACTTCAAATTTGTATTTCATTCGGCTCCGAAATTTCGGAAAATATTTCATGATAGATCTTCTGATCTTACCCGCGCTAAGGGTATACGCCGGGGATAAAGCGATTATCAATAATGGAGTCTAGCAGCCTTATTGTTAAAAATATATACTATTAGGTCGACCTCCACGTAGTTCCTCCTGGAAACCAGCATCAATAACTTTACCAACGTATACCAATAGCGCAAACGTGGTTACCATTCCATTTTCACCGTATAAAAAAATCGATATATGTATGCCAACGGAATTTCAGGGGTAACGCGAAAAGGTCCACCTGATTGGATATATTACTAACGAGGCTTCAAATCCCCATTACCTATTAACAATCCCTTTTCGCAGGGGATATGTAGGTTCGAATCCCATCGCATCAATTCGTCGGAAGGAATTCTATTAGAATACGATATTTTTCATGATAATTCCCGTTAGCGAAGCTACGGATAGTAAATCTGTAATGTTAATACCTACTAAAATTAATCAAACCTACACTTACTATAAAAAAAACAATCATTAAATTACATCATTGACAATTTGGTGAACTATCATCAAACTTGTTCTGCGTACGTAAAGTTATATTTAAATTTGACATCAGTATTGAAATGAGACATGTTTACTTACTATGTCAATGATAATTTGATATGTTGTGAATACACTCACGGTCATATGTTAGTGCTAGCCTTAGGTGTTAACATAGTAGTTATATATGCAAAGCGGAACTCTAAAATAAACATTTATAATACCTTAATTCTTAAGAATATAAAAAAATTGTAACCTGATAATGTCTGTCTACTAGGACTACAATCTACATAGGAGATATTAAAAAAAATATGAGGGGCCTTAAAAGTAAGAAATATCATAACAATAATTTTTAGAAATGTTGTCTATTTGTCTGTCTGTCTGTCTGTCTATCTGTATTTTTGTACCGTCATCACGCAAAAATTACTGAAACAAATTAGATGCGGTTTTAGCAGTTGTGTTCCTGAAGGTCTAGCTTAAAATTTGATATTTGCTTGATACGTCATCTATGATTGTTATTTTATAAACCATAAACCAATGAGGTTTTCCAACTTATAAAAATAAATATATAGTAAATAAATAATAATAATATATATTCGTTAGTAAAGTAACAGGCGAAAAGCTAGTTCAGAATATATATTTTACAGTTAATTCAAAATTTATTTTTGGAACGGGTACGATTAATATCACGATAAATATTCAAGTAAATACAATCTATTTAAGAATAAGTGTTAAACAGATTTATGTATTTAAAATGATTAAAATGCAAAACGTTACTGTTGCGTGTTTATAATATATTGTGGCTTTATAATAATAAAAAATAGATATCCGACTATTCATTTGTGGACGACAAATGATTTAACACTGTTTTAAACTTACATCATTCTCGTTTACATCTTTACACGTTTTAGAATGATATTATATTTAGGGTGGTTATATCTTTGTAAACTAAAATTAAATATTGAACCAAATATACATGAAAATTTAAAAATTCGTCTGTAAAAATTTTAATAGACAAATTTAAACGAAAATAACTTACGTCTACAGACAACAATCATCAACATCAACATCAGGAACATCTTGTACTAATTCATTGTATGTTTAATAAATTAGTACAAGTAGTAATGGTGTTTAATGATAAAATGATCAAACTTTAATGTATTGTAGTAAATTTGCCTTAAAATATGTACAAGGGACTTACTTATTTTAAAAATTTTATTCTAATTGTGTTAAAAAAAATAAGTGCCCAGGGTATTCCAGCTTGAGGACTAAGTAAATAAATATATAGTACAAGTAGAATTGTAAAAATTTAAAGGAATGTTATGATGTAAGTAAATATAGAAAATAATTTGTTAATTAATATATTTTATTAGGGTTTTTAATATATAAACATTTTTAAAACTAGAAAGTACGTAAGTGTAATAGATGAAGGTAACTTTTTTATTCTAATAAATATAGTACTTGCACACCTAGTAGTTCGAATAACTTTAAAACGCCTGCAATTTTTTTAACTGCAATGTGTAACAATTGCTATTAAAAGAATTGTAGGCGTTTTAAGCTAACTTAACGCTGGTTGTAAGTTTAACTTTTAACAGATTTCCAAAACAGAAATATCTCAATTTTACTGATTTTTTTGTACTATGTAAGTATATTTTCGCTGTAAATTAATTTATATAATACTGTTAGTTAAAAAAAAAATTATTAAATTTAAAATCGCCTAATACATTATAAAACGCTGAACGAATTTCAATAAAATTTGATACACACACAAATAATCGATATACTGGATTAACATGATAAATTATTAATTTTACCTAAATTAACATGGGCATCAACTACAACATATAATTAATAATTTCGATTATATGTCTAATTGGTAACTCTGGTGGTAAAGGATTGTTAGAAATATACAATAATGTCCCAATTGTTAGCAACACACCCTAACAGGTCGACCTCCATGCGGCCCTTCTTGAAAGCTATCATGGTTATTCTTCAGTGAATCCACTACAATGGGTCAACTGACTTGACTTCATTTTTATCTATCATCCCTCACTGGAAGCCCGCCAGTGTATATCGATACTGCATGTGGGTACTAACATACCATTCCATTTTTAAATCATAAATAAAAATTGCAAACTCTCATACTCAACCTAGATAACTAAGCTTTACGAATGGTCGAATCCGAATGACAATCATCGACATTCGCATTGCTTTTTATAAATTAATTTATTATAAATTTTCTCAAATTGATTTAGAAGATAGGTTAAAGCATATTAAACCTCAAATAATAATAATATGTCAGTCAGACAGAATAAAAAATCAGTATCCACTTCATTCAAAAAATTCATAGTACAGAACGCCCAAAACTTCGTATGTTATTACGTAGAGCCCCAGGAACAGAGATTTTTTTTTCCATGAATGATGTGTTTAATAAATTATTAATATTGGATATTTCAAACATTTTTGTTTTAAATAATTAAATCATGTACCCAACTAGTATAATTTAATTCGATAATTAATATAAGTATAGATCTAAAATTTCCCGTCTCATTGTTATCTGTTATATTACTGAAGCTACGTCATTAGTAACCTTCCATTGAATTGTTTCATCTTATTCACTGAGACATGGCGTCTGCTTGTCGCTAAGGGGCGTCGATATCGACATGTCCATGCCGTCTGGTCTACGCGCATGCGTCCTAAAAACAAAACTGGGACCGGGAGGGACGCATGTGCGGCCCTATTGCGAGGCTACACTGGCGGCGGACTCGCGAAGTTGCGACACACGGCTCCTCTTTCCGTGGCTGTGTCGCATAATTGATTGTCCATTCGATACTGACATTGAACGGACGACGTACGGCGGCCGACCGGTTGATTACAGCCAGTTATTAGCTTACGACTACTGTGGTAACGCGTTTCCTTACCATCGTGTGAAATTAGCGGCATCAGCTGAGTACCTACCCACGGGCGCGCGTGATGCTGGAACCCTTTGATATCTGTGACGTTGTGGTCTAAGTGATGTGTCATTGTTTGCATTGTGCTTGTGGCATATAACTATGGATGTGGCAAAAGAAAAGTCTGGATTGGAGGAGTTTGAAGAGGATGATTTGACGTCGCGTCGTTGTATGCTGGATGGTTAGTTTAATAATTATTATTACATGTTACACAGTCTATAATATACATTAAGGCTGTAATAGGCTAATTAGAAGATGTAAAATAAGTATCAAAACACATCCGCTTAGCTGTGACGTCTTCAAATGCGTCGAAGGCTGCAGGCATTAGAAGGAAACATTTTATTGATTATTTGCAGATGATATCACAGATGTTGTTTACATATTATACGACTTCGTTTTTGTTTTGTCAATTTTAAATAATTATATTGAATGCATATACTTAATTATTATGAATATTTGCAAAGAGTTGTTTATCAAAAGACAATAAATACGACACATGCCCATTCCAAAGAGCAAAATATTATATCGGCATAAAGAGATAAGTTAATACTATAAACTTAATAATATTAAAATAAGTATCGATAAAAATAATAATACATTTGATAGATATAATATTATAGATAAGAACTATAATGTTTTATTGCTGAAAAAACTTATTTGTCCTCAGCTTCTTAAATACATTATATAACATTACGAGATTATCTTTGCACAGCTGAATAAGTACCATCTCCTCGCGTCTTGCTCCCTGAATTAGCAATAGCTACATAGTTATTTTTAATAGGTGATAATGAAATGGTAACCCCACCCGTGCTATCGGTATACACCGGTGAGGCACCAGTGAAGGATGATAAATGAGGATGAAACAGGTCAGTTAGCCCATCGTGACGAATACAAAGAATTGTTCACGATAGTTTCCAGGGGAACCACGTGGATGTCGACCTAATATTGCTAGCAATAGGAATGTCAAACTTCATTGCTAATAATCCCTTTCTCCTGGCTGCATGGTTAGGTACGTGCAGATTTAAATGATAAATAATTAGCGCAATCTTTGATACAAGTGACATATCTAACAACACCGTCATTTAGCGTCATGACAACACAGTATATTCTGTGATGTGTATCACGTGTGTTCATGTAACTCAATCAAATTAAACGCTTATTGCCCATAAGATGGAACGTCATTTAATTTTCTAATATTTTTTACTAGGATAATATCGCGACTTCTTTCGCATGGAATTTTTAATGACATCAGACACAACACGAATATATATTATAGGGTATTATGTCTTATATCTATTCTTATTTATAGCAAAAGAATCAATCTTTAGTTTAGCTACATAAGATTGTGTTCCACCAAAAACTTAAATCGTGGCAAAATCAGTTATTCTGACTTAAAACTAAGCTACTGAACAGATTTTGATAAAATTTCTATAAGAGAATTTTTTAAATCGGTTTATAGATGACAGAGTTAAGAAGTAACAAACATAAAAAATACACCTGAATAAAGGACCTCCTCCTTTTTTAAAATCGGTTAAAAACAACAACAAATAGCTTATAATTGATTAAAAAAAACTATATTGCTACATATATCTAATTATTTAATTAATTTTATATCCTAGACACAAAATCACAAAAAGTTGATCAAAAATAGAATACCTAAATCTAACTTGGAACGTTTGATGTTTTGAAGATGGATGTATCTTATCATTCATGTGAGCAATTAATTAAACATGTATGTTTATGTCATAGTCCTAAAATACGTTAGACAGGTTACATTTATTTGCTTGAAACCACAACGTAAGCTATTGGATATTCTGTGATGTAACTATGACTCACGTCGTAGTAATGCTGTTTCTTGAACGACATTTTAGATAGGCAACTTAGTATCTGTAATACTAATACTTATGATACAATAATAGTAGTTAACACAAGTTTTGTAGATAATTTTAAGAATAATGAAATCACCGCTTTAATTTGTTAACGACGAATATTTGTATTGGCTTTGATATCCCTCCAATACAAACGTTTGCATCCGTATGTTTACATTTGTCTAGACTTTTTTTTTTATGAATGACGCGTACGCATTTGCAAAAAATTTATTAGAAATATCTCTATCAGGTACTTAATAAGTACTACTAGATGGCGTTACATAGCACTCATGTCCACGACTTAAACTAGGATTATTCAATAAAGTCTTTATACAAAAAAGTCTTGGGTCCATTCTAAATACTGCAATTAGGGGTATACACATGTTTTAGGAGTACACATGTACACTGCAATTGAAAAAATTTAAATATGAAAAATTAACGAAAAGCACATAACATTAAAACAGATACAGTATTTCTTTTTGGCAAGCATTGTTGTGTCGACGGCGTATGGCGTGCCGCCGCGAGCATTCACCCTGACTTCCCGATCCCCCAACAATTTTATAGGGCTTTAAAATCAATACAGCCCCAACCGGTTTAGATATAAATGATTTCACTTTCAACTTTTGCGATTTGTGCCGCAACCAAGTTCAGACTTTTTAATTGATCGACTTTTAATTGTGGTGTGAACTTTTTTAATACGCGAATACCTGCCGTATAATTTGTGGTGGGCCGTTAACCGAATTTTCTCTCCGAAGCCGCGTATGTGAACATGTGAAAACTAAGTAGGTTTACGTTAATGACTCGTTAATACATATAATAAAAATATTTGTTTACAAAATAACCTTTTTTACTAAAAATATCACACCAGCTTGCTTATAACCCAGAGTACTCTAGTTAGCCAGTTTCCAATTGGGGTCGATCAAGACGTAAACATAGACCTACTTAGATACCTAAGTCTATAAAAGTAAGCTTCCATATTTATTGCTATAAAAAAATTGTATTCGGCTTCACAGTTTCAGAACATGACCCTCGCCATCTCTGAAAGAATTGCAGTTCCTTTTGTCAACTTTTGTAATATCCAGTTCCATAAAGAAGAAACTAAACTAGCATCTAAAAAAGCTATACATTATGGTCTCGTACATTTTGATTACAGATTCCTTTCACGAATTTTTAGGTTGTGAAAAGTCTTCGTGCGATTGCCCATTTATCTATCGAAATTTTCTTTAAAAAATTACAATTAGGTATTCAAAGAGCTATTTCACCCCTCGGTGCCCCCTAGTGTTCAAAACATCTATTAATGATTGTACGTACTCTTATCGTATTTAATACATTATCAAACGGATCTGGTGCCAAAATTACAATCATGACGTATCGACTTATCTGGAAACTAATCCGAAACAAATTAGATTAAAGTAATAAAACATTTTCGTCCTTTTTATATTATTTTATACTCTACTGCATTTATACCTTGGATTGGATATTAGGTATCTTAGTTTCAGATTGCTATTGTGGTTTATATTGCATAGGACCTAAATTATGCACATAGGCTACTCTGTCAGTATTTGTTTGAAACAATAAACTCGATGCATAACATGACACCTCAGTTGCAATATCATTAGAATATTAACGACTTACGATAGGTACGAGCCATGTGATTTCTGGTTATTCACTTTGGTACGCGTAACTCCGTGTAATGCATAATATATTGCATGTGACTGCTCGTTAGTTTTTGTTCTCATACGTAAGTTGTTAATCGACGATTTTGTAGTTGCGCAAATTATAATAAACCTAGAAGCGGCGACGGTTATAGTGTAGATTCAGTTAAGGATTCGAATTTCAGCAAGCGCAGCTACTAGAATAACCACGTATGTTATTATACGAATTATACGAACGTAATTATACGAATACTATCAATAATATTAAACTACGCAAACGTTTACGTCACGTTTAGTAGATATTTAATTATATGTTACTGACTAAAGGTGTCTATAGGCAACGGTTACCATTTTCCATCAGGTGGGCCGTCAGCTTGTTTGCCATTCTAAGTTGTATAAAAAAAAATTATGGATGACAATGGAATGGTAACTCCGCTTGCGCTATCGGTATACACTGGCGGGGCACCAGTGCGAGATGATAGATGAGAATAAAAAGGCATGTCAGTTAGTCCATCGTGACGAATTGAACGATAAATTAGTCACGATAGTCGACCTGATGAGGTATATTGATAGCAATGGGGACTAACCTCCCCATTACTAACAATCCCTTTCTCCGCCTTAAGGTCTTAGGACTATATAGTTTAGGCACAGACGTTTAATAATTAAATACAATTTAATTGCCTAGTCATTCCATTTTGATTCCATTTATTGCTTATGATCTGAATTGGAATCTCTGTTCTTAGGTTAATCTATAGAAATGCCAAAGTCTCAATAATTACTTATTAACCAATAATATGAAAATAAATTTATAGACATTTTCTATTAGCTAAGATTAAAAATAAAAGAGAATAAGTAAAAAATCTACAATAACACACTACTGTTTTTTTTATTATACATAACCATATTATATGTCACCATTGTACCATCTCTATTTGAATTTCGTAGATTTTTACAAAATCGAAACGTAGACTACATGTGTTGCAATATGACGCTAAAACAATATTTAGGTACCGCAGTCAATTTCTATGCAGACACGGACAGGTGAGGCAGGTCTTGTTCTTGTTACACAGACATAAATTAGCTTAGATACCTATCTGCATAATAGACATGATAATTTCAATAACCTAGATTCAAACTTGGACGACCGACCATTTAATATTTAAAAGTTTTTAAGTTTATCACATCGAAATATATAATAAAAAATGTAAGTCAAATTTAGACTGACATTTTTGTCTAATGTGGGAAAATAAGTAATTAAACAATTAATTTTAGATTACCAAACAACAAGACATTCGATTATGTCCCCTGTTACGCGTTATCGCAGTACACTACTGATAGTAAATAAATAATAATAAATATAAAAACGGGGTAGGTACAAATGATGAAATGTCTATATTAAAACTACAGATAATTTTAACACACATATAAAAAACAAATCGGTTTTGATTAAACTAGACACATAACATTACCTTAATAGTATTAGGTATGTTATCTGTCCCAGATCAATAGTTTTCAATTTTATATTCTGGAAACGTAAAAATCCGGATTACATGCCCCATGTCGCAAACGCTTCAAACATTATATTGAGTTTGACGCAAACGCAATTTTGTCACAATCTCGAATTCGCCGCATGTATAATTTGTCGTAGTCAGAATTATAGCACGTCTAGCAATAATTTTTAGAATTGTTATCTTATCGCAGTAGATACCAAAATAATATTTTTTTAGAATGTTTGCCTGTCTGCATGTTTGTTCTAGCATCACGCAAAACTACTGCACTAAATCCAATACGGTTTTTAGTTTTGTTCCTGAAGTTTTGAACTTTAAAACTGTTCTGTATTTTTTTCCTTGATACGACGTCTAAAAGTGGTCTATTATTATTTAATTAACTATTTAATTGGTTTTCTTACCTATGAAATCCACGTGGACAAAGTAGCGGGCAAAAAGCTAGATATAATATAAATTTATAATTGACCTGCCATGTTTCTTATTTCTGCAACTCGCTCCCAAGTGGATCTTTTTTATCTTTAATAAACATACATTAAATTCTCTTTGCTTTTAGTTTAAACAGGTTATTCCGAGTTGTAAATGATTAGAAGTTAGGTTTATCAGATGTACCAAACCAGGGAGCTATGTTACAGAATTAACGCCATTTATTTATCTACTGGATAAAGTTTGTTAGTAACAATCAATATTAAACTTATTTCATTAGCAACAGATTCGCAGATACCAATTTCTATGATGTCAAACTTAGGTATTTAAAATACAGTTGTTGTATTGTATTTGTATTGATTTTTTTAGTGCTGTCTCATGTTCATATCTATATTTAACTAAGTTGCACCAAACCGACTTGTTCACCGTCCTTGAACCGATGGTTCTGTCGTACGTGGCGCAGCGTTCGTCGGCACTGGTTATTTATCATTAATTATCTTTTCCTGTTTTAACCATAAAATTTTTGTCTACATAAATTACAGTAACTACTTGCATTGTCAGACCATTTCAAGTACAGAGCTGTAGTGATTAATCTCTTAAAAAGGCTTATGAAAATAAGGATAGTATCGTATGGTATTAATGACAATAGCAGGCAATCGTCAAATTTATACGCAGACATTAAATACAAAAGGAAATGTTAAATTGGTTTAGTAGTGTTTGCTTATTAGGTGCGTGAATTTCGATTACAAATTATATAAAAATACAATAAAGAATTAAAAGTCTGCTGGATCTGGTTAAACTACAATAATATACGTAGTTTGTGTATCAAGCAATTTCAATTCGTTTACTCCATCTATGTATATATAAAAAACGTCATAAGGCCTTTACAAACTCAATATTTTGTTTTTATATAATAACAGGTTAAATAATAACTAGCTGTTTCCTACGGCTTCACTCGTGGTCGTATCGTGACACTAAATAGCCCATAATCTTCCTCAGGAAATGAGCTATCAAATGTAAGAAGAATTTTCAAATCCAATAGCTAGTACCAGAGATGAATGCGTTTAAACGAACTAATTCTCTATCTTCCACTATATTAGTATAGGTTAGGATATCCAGATTCCAAATATTTTCCAGCAAATATTGAACATAAAGTGACCCTCCTTCTAAACGACTCTTGGTTTCATTACGTGTGCGGCCTCATTCCACTCTCCTCGTCATTACCACAGAAAAATAACTGTCCCTACGCTCACTAGATTGACGTATATAATGTGTAGTGAAGTGCATGAAAGAAATGCTCCATTCATTGTTCACCTATTGTAATCATCATCAGGTATTTTGTACAAAAACTTCGATTATAGAAATCTTATGTCCATTTACATGAATTTATGTACCTCAGCTTTTTTTATTACATTTGTTTTTAATATTAACAACTCATTAATGCCCTACTAATGGGTAAAATATCTTGATAGAAAGAGGATATCTTCCACCACACCGTGATGATTAGCCAAACAATATGATGGGTATAGATAACACAGTATTGCAGTTACGTGCAGTTGTTGCTGTTATAGTTATGTAAGGAATACCTATATAGCTACTAAGGATTTCATCATCATTATCATCATCATCAATATCATCGCTTTAACCCTTTAATGTCTCACTATAGATTTATTAAATTCAATATTTAATTTTCATTTCAAATGACTTATAACTTTGTAATAGTTTTAAATATGTGAATTTTTAAATAAACAATATTATAATAACAATATAATATATACCTAATATTTTTATTAAAAGTGATTGTATAAAAGTATATAAATAAATAAATACTATGTATACAATAGTGCAAAAGTCACGTCATTCATCATCATCTGTGAAATAGCATTTTCATTCTAATTACATTCTTATCGTATTTAACTTAGATATGATAATTGAGTACACTTTGTTATTTGCAGTTAACCATAGTAAATTGGTCATTGTAGCCCTACTTGTTTTAAATGAAGTTTAATTTAACAAGCTGAAACGTGTCCCATTTAAGCGTTCATTGCAACAGATTAGATATTTTAGCAACTTTATGATTATTTTGAAAATTTATTATCAGATAGAGTCCCATGATGAATGAGCGAAATATTGATAGAGTTATTATGAAAATTTTCTAAGGATTACTTTCATATATGAACTTTTTAAGCATTACATGAGTGAATCGCTTTATTCAAAGAGTTATAACAAAGCATAGCTCAAGAAATAGTGCTATTATACTAAGATTAAAAATAGTTTGTAATTTGTAAACATCAAATTTAATAGATTAAGCTAGAGATGAACAAAAGCATAAAAAAGAGCACAAATATACTTATGACTATCAGTCTAGTGTTGATTAAAATTGTATTATTAGTTCTTCTGAATTATTTAAGAGAAGCGTAAACGTTCTTCAGCCTACATGGCCTTGTATAAGTAGTTTGTACTCGTACTTACCACACATGGCTCTAAACCAATAAACAATTTAAACGTAAGGGAACATGTTTAATTTTGTTATTAGGTCAGCATTCAGGACACATACATGCCCCACTTATATTAACACATGGAGAGTAACCGTGAATAATAAAAATAATTTATAAAAATAAAGTCACATCATGTTAAATGTGAATAATAACAATAGTAATAGTTACAGTAACACTACGGGTCTGAATGCTGATAATAAAAAAATTGATCTCATTTTGTATCTGACTAGTATGTATATTTGCGTATTAAACCTAACGTAACTGCGTACTGTAATGTGCTTTATGAAATTTATAACCAAATAATTTTTAGCAAAGTCAATTCACCAAAGGCGAGGCCGTAAAATAATCTACTTTCTAAAACAAATTGATTCGACTTTCAACAAATTACTCAGACGCCGGCCGCGGCACTTCTAGCACTTGCGCGTGCGCAGCGAAACACGATGAGCTGACATTTGCAATGTGACCGCAACAACAATATCGCGGCGCTTCCTGATTCTGGTTTGCAAAATGGATAAAGAACCATTAAGGCGGTCATAGAACTCAGTCCCATTATCTAATATACCTTATTCTTAAATTTATCACTTTTATCACATTTTTACGAGTTCTTTTTATAGCAAAATACATTTATAAAAGTATATAGATAAGCCTAGCAATTATAAAACAACAATGGTGGAGATTTCTAGGTAAAAACGACTATAGCTGTCCCACTGAGAAAAAAAGATAGTTTGCATTTTTATGATGGGAAATGTTACTTGGAATACTTAATGGGCTTCTCTACTTTGATGTCCCTTTTAAGCTTTTGGTCATGTTAGTTTCAGGAGGCTTTCATCTCTAATAATGCCAGCACAAAGATAATGTTTAAGATGGTAACTTTACTCTTTTAGGATACATTTTTAACTGATCGAAAAGTTCTATTTTAAATAAAGTAGATATTCACTTTTTATTTATGATACTATTTTAATTTAAAAAATCTTTTAAAAAATCAGATACCTGATTATCTTCATTAATAAATATACAAATAAATAGTTTGAGTTTAAGATATAAAATAGCAATACCAGTAAAATTAGCCTTTACTGAGTTTTTATCTACTTACTATTAGGACTCTGTCTAGTTCAGTAATTAATATCAGTGTAGTATATTACATTCAAACCTCATATCTAATAACTGGCATGTATCTCATATTTTGTCTTTATAAGCCCTCGACTTATTTTGTATGGTAAGTGGTCTACTAATTAAATAAATTTATTACCAGAAGGGATTGTTAGTAATGCGGATTATCAGTCCCATTGCTAACAATATATCCTGACAGGTCAATCTACCCGTGATCCCTCCAGGAAATCATCATGCTGAATTCCGAGTGTGATTGTCGTTATGGGCTAACTGACCTGCCTTTTCATTCTCACGTATCATCCCTCATTAGTACTCCGCCAGCGTGTACTGTTGGCGCAGTCGGGATTACCATCCATTATCATCCATTAAAAAAAAAACAGCGTATCTAATCCAATTTCTATGATTACATGCATAATACCAATTATAACAAATAAGATATTTTAGAAACTATAGTTTGTAGGTGCGGCAATTATTTCTTTACGCCATTCGCAGTAGTCTTGTCACAGATACAACTGTGCAATTGTTCTATTTCATAATGACTGCAATTATACCCCCAAAAACCAAATTGATAAGTGGCTTGAGCAAAATATTTTGAAACTCACCTTATGTAACGGTAGTTATAGTTTGTAAATTGAGTGACCCTGATGAGTCTACTAAGACACACATGCTATGAATAACATAATATGTTATAATTTAACAATGGTATCTATTATTATTAAATGTAGTGGTATTACAGTGTGTTATGTTATGACAAATCAACTGTATATAAACTGAATTGATTTTTTAAATAGCTTGTTAATACACTATACCAGTAAAGAAGTTTTACCCATTAGTAGCGCCTTAGGCGACATTTTCTGTAATGTCTATTCTATGATTTATTTTTCACTGTTCTATGTCTATAGAATATATTTTTTCTTATCGTCTTAAACTTTGTCAACGTCAAAAAACCTAAACAAAAAGCAGTCTCCTAATTAAATCTATGGAATCAACTCAGTAGTATTGGGGGATCATTAGTGATGGAGACCGATTGACTTTTTGGGCTAACTGGCCTGTTTTCATCCTCATCGTAGTAAAATATATTTTTTCATCTAAAAAAAAACTCAAAAGTATTTTTATGACAGGAGTTCATCCTATAGATAGAATGAAAAAGTAATTATTAAAATCAGTTCAAAATTAGCGATAATATTGTCTTACATATACACTCAAAAAATACTCATACTTTTTAATCGACTTATTAATGTACACTTTAATAAGTCGATTAAAAAGTATTAAGTTTAAGATAATCAATGAAATATTATTTATATCTTATGTTACTAAAAATGTCATATTACAAATAAATATTATCATATTTCAAAATAGTAATTTTTTTTTTTTTTTTGTATTAATAAATATTTTTGTCTGAATGCTTACATTAAAATCACAGTTATATTATGTATTCATGCAATTAAGATAATAAATGTATAACATACTAATACCTACCGTAGATATATCGTGCTTCATAAATTATGTCATTCCGTGGTATGTGATAATTATGTACTTATCTACCTATTTTTCACTCAACACGATATACTAGTTAAAAGTTCAACGTACGGTATGTCAAAAGTAGTACTGTATTAATAGGGAGAAAATTTTATTTTCTTGTTTTCATGTCTTTATAGGATACATCCCAAATCAACATTTTACAATAAACAACATTAGTTACATTTTACAATAAATGGAATAGTTACCCTGCCTGCGCTATTGGTTTTTTAAATACATGAAGTACACTGGCGAAGTACCAGTGAGGGATGATGTCAGACCAGAAATAAACCATGACAGTCTCCAGGGGGTACCGCATTAAGGTCGACCCGATGAGATATGTATATTGCTAGCAATGGAGCCATTAATCCTTATTACTCACCATCTCTTTTCCCTACAATATTGATTTAGGTAGCGGGGATAAGCGAAATCGAAGTCAGGTCAGTTGGTCCATTGTGATTAATTTACCAGCTATTAACCTACTTCAAAGAGGGGCTATGGTCAACATAAGAAGTCATGATATATTGCTAGGATTGTGGCTGTTAGTCCCCATTACTAATATTTTTCCCCTTCGCTAAAAATAGCTCGTTAATTTTTAAATTAGCTCCTCTTATGAGGGAAGCTTATGTTCATTAGTGAACAGTTAACGGCTGATATGATGGTAATAATAACTTTTAAACATTAATATCAACGATGAATTTACAAGCTTAGATTAATAATAAAAAATATTTTTTGAAGAAAATGTATCAATAAAGTCCTTTATTGAATTATTGAAAATTCTTTTTTCTCTACTTATCCTCTATATGCTAGAATCTAGGCACGGTGATAGATAGTCATTCCTGTCTTTTTTACGTTGTTTGTATTGTTTGCTTTAATAGATTACTACAGCAGTTAATCCTGGCTTTATCCTCACGAAACTCTATCGTTATCTCCCATTGGTCACGATACTTTTTTGCGGAGCAAAATCTTTTTATACTTGTAATACACGAGTATTATAATTTATAATCAATAATAATAATAGATTTATTAATTAAGAAAGTGTTTAAAATAAACCGTATTCAATTCTGGCAAAACCACTTACTTTTTAAATGTAAACTCTAAATCACTAAACTGATTTATATAAAATTTCCTTAGGACTAATCTGTAAGTAATCCTTTCAGGTAAACTATAATTTTTCAAATCGGTGTACAACTGTTAAAAAAAAAACTTTAAAAAATAGAAATGAATCGGTAATCTTCTTTTTAGGGAAGTAGGTAACATTCCTTAACAAACACTAAACCAAAACAAAAACAACTTTCTATGGATATACAATAAGGTATAAAAAGGAGATTTAGAGGTTCATTTTTTACTATTTGTTACTGTCCAGCTACTATTATGCTGATTATGCAATATGAATTAGTTTCTGCGATACAAAATTTAACGGTGTTCATTAAACTATAACTGGGCATTTCACAGTGATTCATTGGAGTATAAACTGTTGTAAACTTTTTTATTATTATTTTTTTTTATACTCAAATATTTGTGACCGAAGTGATCCATGAACTAGATTTGTTTTCTTTTATATCCATTTACAAATCTGTTTTGTCGTAATCATTTACGATTTTCAGTCGATTTACGTACCTTTAGTTGTTAAAGCCAGACAGTATTTGTTTTGTGTCTAAATATAAGGAAACATGTGTTTTAATTACCCCTCAAATTTATTTATTAAATGAGAGGAGACTGTCTAATATTTTTTCCCAAATATTTTTTTTAACAATTTGGGAGTTAAACTCTTAAAAAAAACAAAGAACAGGGTTCTAAATGATATCACTGTTTCAATCCCAAAAAAAAAAACTTCTTTATATATGTATGTACCATCTCTGTAATGTGTATGTACCATGTCTAGTAATACAGCATCACAGAAGTTGCCATTATTTTAGGTACAGTCTTTATCTACTCATTTACCACAATACTTACTATAATTTAAGATATATTTTTAACAAAGAAGTTAAATAGCTTACTTA
The DNA here is from genome assembly GCF_026898425.1 of Galleria mellonella. Lineage (NCBI taxonomy): Eukaryota > Metazoa > Arthropoda > Insecta > Lepidoptera > Pyralidae > Galleria > Galleria mellonella. The sequence continues at coordinate 4,176,733 of NW_026442042.1, read as the reverse complement.
TTTTTAAATAACAAATAAGTAAAAAACCTACCATCGCTGTGTTTAATTTTTTTTTTTTATAAAATGTTTATTCATTTAGAATATGCATAATGCAATCAATGGTTTATGTAACGGAAATCAGAATAAAACCAGTATAATATAATCTATATAACTGTGTTATTTAAATCCATACTTTTTCTTAACGTAATAAAGTTTATTTTAGGACAACACCTTGATTGCGTGTGGAGGGCATCTATTTTTCTCGGTCGGATAATCGCGACGAATCGTGAACCGATCAACCGATACGAACAGGCCGCATCTGACGCATCCAGACTATTGTAACGCTTTTTTATTGTAGATATTTACCTGACGTAAATTTCTATAGATATCCATCTTTATACGAAACTGTATACCATAATAATAATATCACGAGACATAATGACTTTGTGACTAGATGGCGCTATGTATTATTAGGTCCTTACATATAAAATTGACGTTTTGTACGGGAGGAATATAAAGAAAATTTTTTTGTAAAATATATTTAATTAATCAAAGTATGCACCGTTGTTATCTATGCACTTTTGCCATCTCATAGGTAGTTCATTGATTCCTTTACTAAAAAAACCATGACGGCGAGAATCAATTAATAGCGCCATCTAGTCCGAAACTAAGCAGATCTTGTACTATTATGTAGTAACTGATAGAAATTAGTTATTTTTATAAACAATTACATAATATTTATGAAAAAAAAAACCTAAACCAGGACTTTTTAAAGTCTACGTACCCCTTACGGGTTCGTAGCATGTGTATTAAGAGTAACAATAATGCAATTTACTTCTCATTAAATTAATAGTAAATGTAATGAAACTACCAAAAAGTTTTATATATATATAAGATATAGCAATTTTCTAAGTATCCTACAATCTGAATCTGATAGTGATTATAAAACTAATAGCTGACCTTAGATAAATAGGTAATACCGTAGATGCTCTATATAGAATTATATAAATAGCTAATGGCCTACCAAATTTGATACGATAATTGCACTGTTATAAAATATAATTAACATTATCGTTTTACACCAGTTATTGTGTTATAATGGTAAAAAAATCATTAATGATTATGAGTTTAATTAGTTACCACATATATATGCTCTACAGAAATATTTATGTAGCTGTCGGCCCAGCAAATTTGGTAGGTAATTAAAAGAGAACAAATAACTATAGAGTTAGCAAATAAAATGTAAAGGAATATTATTCTCTTTTACAATTGCTGCACAGGCTGTAGTAGTTTCAGATTCATTAATACTTAACTATCATTGAATTTCAGATTATAACAAATTTTCTTATATTCTTAAAGCTATATTTTTTTTTATATTTACCGAATAAAAGTATAACTTTCAATACACATAATATTACAATCGTTAATAGGATGTTAATAGTAATGATAATAAACAATACAAGGTAACAATGACAGATTAAAAAACAATATAATGACGATGTGCTTCTACACCAAAAAAACAATCTCATTCGTTATTTTTGAGAATTTATAATATTATAATATTGTCTTATTAGTTTCACAAAACAATATTATGATGATAATGATATAAAAGAATTGAAAATGGTGTACGAAATTAATTTGTAGATAAATAAGTACAGAAAAATAATTAAAATTATATGTAAACAACAAATTGATAAAGCAACAAAACTCAACTGGAAAATACCTAGTGCGTCTAATGCATTTTTTAAGATAACATCATTATGTTATTATGTTAACGCCATTGCGTTCAGTATGGTTCTAATATCTACATCATATCCTAAGTTTATGATGGATAATCATTTTCACCTTTAGCAATATTATTAGTAACTGCACACCGTGAGAAACGTAGAGGGGATAAAATTCGCTACTTTCTTCCTACGACTTTGACCACGCAAACACCATACCGAAGCATCTTGATTGATTGCCACTGGCATATGACTCGGAACACTTTCTCCGTGGCTTGCTTATATTAGATTTTTTGTCCAATTACGTGTTACATTTGCAGAAAGATAACGTTTGTTAATACCATCTGCTATCGGTGAATAATCGAAAGAAATGAGATTGAAATTAGATTGGACTGGACAGGCGACGGCGCGCTTAATTGCTGAACGGTTTGACGATTCAGTCTGACTCAGTACCAATTCAGTACGTATTTCGCCGTCGGAGCGGGCGCGTCTCGCAGCAGTTGACTGTTCACTACAACAACAAAAAAGAAATAATGCATCCAACCACAGACACGTAGACGACGCCGGACTCGTTAGTGACCTTTATATTTCTGTTTCCCGCGCGTGATATATTATGGAAAATGAGCGACGAACAGGAACAGTGCGATTCCTTTAACTCGTGGGAATTAAATGGACTGAATTCTTTGGACCTTTGGGACTACACCGTGGAATTGGAGTGCCTGCAAGGTACAGAAGGTTAGTTTCGCAAGGCTGTGTGAGAGGCATTGCAGTGCCAGACGTTTCGCTCACGAAACGATTCGTAATGCACAAAATGAAATGAAATATTGTACCATAAAATTGTTAGCTTTACGTTACGCTCTTCAAAATTTTATATTCTTGAATTAACACGCTTGTGCTCATAATATTAAAAGTGTTTCTATGTGTCTCAACACTAGTTTAACTTGTGGATAGTTAAAATTTATATTTCTTTAAAAAAGTTTATTGATATTGTGACAATATAGTTACACATTCATTTCATGGTAGATACTTTTCCATTTGTGCCTGTCATGTTAACTAATTTTCGATCGTGCAGTTCTTTTATATAAATGTTTATTTTTCCCTATTCAATCAACTTAATTAAGTACAGAAGATAAACCTTTTTTATTACTCAGTTTAATCATACTTGAATGCTTCAGATAAATAAATGAAGTTATCTCTATCTATATCAGGTAATAACTCCAGTTATTTTCAAAACTTAGGTAGGTATTTAAAATTGTAGTAAGTGTAATAATCGCAAGATCTTTCAACAAAAAATAAACAATACCGAAAAACAAACATTAATTTAAATGCTAGTAGTTAATGATGGGTCGTTACAAATGCGTTATGTATTATTTAATATGTACTTTTCATAATCTTAATAATTTAGATAACGAAATGAAAACAAAGTTCAGCATAGCTCTAACAAAATAAAGATAGCTCGCTTATCTATCTTTACTGTATAAGTCATAATTTCTTTATTATAATTATAATTTCTCTAAAGCTCTTAATATCAATTACCGATTTAATGTTACCATGATCTATTTAACCACATGCGTGTAATCCCGGCATAGAATGGGCCACCCCTTCCTTTCCCGTGAGTATCGTTAGAGGTAACTAATAGAAATTAATGGTCGAGGGATAGGCAGCAGCGTCCCTTTTAAAGCATCACTAAACTCTAACTGCGTTTGCCAACTCTCCTGCCAAGCGTAGCAATTACTAGCAAAACCCCCCCAATAGGGGAAGACCTATGTTTAGCAATGAACAGTTAACAGATGATATCAATTTGGTTTTATGGTTTTTTTTTATTATTTGTTTTCCATTCAATTTGCTCAAAATTTTAAATTCTAATTTTCTGACATTTTATTGTATTTAATTTTTCTTTATTATTATTACATACGTGGCTAACCTCATCAATAAATTTTCTGTTACTTTTATTTGACTTATGTTCTACGGAAAAAATATTGTTACCGATTAAAGTTGTTTGATTACTGTGAAACAATTTACAGTCTTACATAGGTATATGACTCAGAAAAAACGGTTAACCATGGACTGTGAACTGTAGCTACAGCTATAGTATTATAGAGGACCTCCTTATTGTTACCTCTTGCTCGAGTCAATATAATGATACTGCCCATGTTTTTACAACTAACTTCAAGCAAGTGTAGGCCTGCAATAGCAACTTTAATTGACTGTGTACATCATCAAGTTTCGTGTTTTTATTATGCCATACCATATCATGTTAGCCGTTAATTTTCCACTGCTAAACATAGGCCTCCCTCTATTTGGGGGTTTTGCCAGTAGTTGCCACGATTGGCAGGCGAGATGGCAACCGGGGATGTTTGAAGAGGTACGCTACTGCCCATCCCTCGACAATTAAGTTCCATTAGTCGCCTATTACGACATCCACGGAAAAGGAAGAGGTGGCCTATTCTATGCAAGAACTACACGGCGAATTATATGTTTAGTTATTAATAGGTTATAATAGTTATTTATAGGAAACTACAATTAGTACTGCTGATTTTTTATAAGACTGATAAGTGTACGATCTGAAGCGGGATGTGATTAAGGATCTTTTTTTTATACAACTTAGAATGGCAAACGAGCTGACGGTCCACCTGATGGAAAGTGGTAACCGTCGCCTATAGACATGAGCAGTACCATGGACATAACAGAGTATACCGTTTTGCCCATGATACCCCCCATGCGTTGTCATTCCTGAGGACTCATGTGTTATTCCTCTAGTGTTATACCCTGTAAGTTCACGCCATATCCCATCCTTCAAACCGAAACACAACCATGAAAACACAACTGCTTTACGGTTAAAACACGAATGGGACAGAGGTACCCAATCAAACGACTTTTGTACAAAGTCTCCCTCTGGATCTTGTTGAGATCATACACAGTCCTCATTCACATCTCTCTAATGTGATTTGGATGGTAGTTAAAATAATAAAGATTAATCGCGTTAAATCAACATTTACAAAAATAGAAAGTCCCTTTTTAATTTTTCTTAATTATTCTTAAATACAACATTCAAGTGGGCAAAAGCAATTGCTGTTATAGATATGTGTAATATATGCACATTTTTTTAAAATAATCATAGGGACTATATAATCAACATACGTTATGTAATTACAGACTAGTTTGATGGTGCTACGCTCCACCGATTCTAGTTGAAATAATAGAAACATGTTCCTGTACTATATATTATATACTGGTATATTTTTATATCATTTCAATTCAAAATATACAATGTGCCTTACTTTATCGACAGGTCAGTTTATAGTTACATAGATAAGTGAAAATAAGTAAATAAATTTTGACCTTTGTATCGTATTTAATAACAATCATGGTAAAATGGACAGTTTATCTAACTAGTATATACTTATGACCTACCTATATAAAATATATAATGCAAAATAGACCTGCAACAAATTGTACGATTTGTTAAAATTTTGTATCGATATCCAGTCTTATAGCTTGTTATAGCATAGCACTTTATTAAATGCAGTACAAATACATTAAAAAGGTAATATAATGTTAATTGATTGATTGATTGATGAATACTGTATGATCTGTATGACATATCCATATATTAAATTTTTTTTTCATAAATAATAATCATTTAGTTACCCTATAATGTATAAAAAAAACATCATACACATTCATCATTTAGTAAGATGAATGTGTATTTATAATAAAACATACATTAATACCTATTCTTGAGACATTTTAGATATTAATAATTATTTTCAAAAACATTTTAATATAAATCTAATTGCATTTAAATCTATAAACATTTTATGCTGAACCTAGAAAAGACCTAAGGGAACTTGTGTGACCGTATAGAGACTTTAATTTGAAAGGGCATCATAAATAACAGATAAACCATGATATGGTTAAACTATGACATATTACGTATATGGAAAATAAATAACGGTAACAAACGATGATTGCATATAGCTAAGATACGAATATTGAGGTGCGTGTGTCGTAATAAAAGAATTTTTAAAGTAGAGTCATTTTGTATTGACAAATGATTACTTTTTAATTTACTTATATCGTATGTGATACGTGAAATGCAAGGACGAGGAAAATATTTTATGGAAAGTATTAATTATGAATGTTGATGACCACAAGAGTAGAGGAAGAACTAATCTCTATCAATTTTATAGACAAAAAAATTGTGACATTGTATTAGTAATATAAATATTCTTTAATTTTTAATGCATATAGCATTAAGTCGACAAAAAAACTAAATACATTTTGTATTTGATAAAATCATATAGAGAATTAATACTGCGAAATTAATAAATGGAAAATAGAAATGAACGGAAGAGAAAAGCATTACACTGACCCCCAAATAGGGTTACGAGCTGGATGATATTAAGATAAGAAATACAAAGACTATAATAGTAAAGAATATGAATTAATTATTTAGACTTTAGTTTCCCACTTGTATACAAAAATAGATTAACGAGCTATTGCTTTACATACAGAAAAATAAAGGTTGCATTTGTTAACCTATTACAGTAATTTAAAGTATAATAGATACATTGTCCCAATTAATGGAATATTTGAATTCTTTTGTATTCATACCTGTATTTTTAACTAGTTAAACACGTAGTTCAAATTAAGTGTGTGTATTAAGACATCGATATATTTCTCTTATCTGTCAGTACTGATGTATCATCTAGAATTCTAGAACAATTATAAATTCAGTTAATATTATATTCGTAGTCTACTTGGATTATGTCATAATACTAACAGGAGCAGTTTATTGACAAGCAACAAGTTATACAACAATACAAACCTCAGAAAATCAATAAAAAATGTTAGCTATTATGCGAGCGAAATAAGTTCTATAAAGAGGACAAAGTTCGAAATTAATCGATTACTATCATCCCATTTTAAACATCAATTTTAAATTAACTATTTAATTATAAAGCTTTCATGATAGCGAATGTGATGTCAATTGTAATACTGTAGCTAATTCTAAAGAAATAAATTTAAATGAAAATTTTGTGTTCCACGAAAGTTTCAAACTGATTTGCTATAACGTATGTAATTTTTAATTGTATACATAATTATTATAGAATCAATTAAGATCAGGTTGGTCAGCTATTGATAAATTTGGCGCCATTTTAGATGCTTGAGCATGTGTTATTACTTAAGACAAATTCCTATAATAATTTGCCTTAAGTAGTAATTACTTGATGGTCTTTTTTTATTGCTTCTTATCCTTAATAAATACTTTGGTTTTCCTTGTCCTTTTTTGTTTATTTGTTAAACAAATGTTACATATTATTGCAAACGCAACTTATTTTTAGTCGTTTACCTTTTCTATGTGTATACTGGACTGAAGATGTAATTTTTTTATCAGGCGGTTTGCATTGTAAGTACGTAGATATCTAATAGTGATAGCGAATTCTCACATTTATAATGAGAAAATAACTCCTTTGTAATTACATTTCGTGATGTATGCAGATAGGATCATTTCTCTTGTAGCGAGAATGAATCATCCGCGATCTAAGCATCATTGTGCTAGAAAGTTTTGTCTGCTTTTGTTATTATAGTTGGATCTTAAAGCAATTCTTACTTTATGGTTTCTGTAAAAACTTATATAATTATAGCTGATTCAATACCAGAATTTGTAAGATTAAAATAAATAAGACCCACGGCCACTTTCTACCATCATACGGCTCGCCATCGACAGGGAGTTCGCCCTCATACCCTAGAACCTAAATGGTCGCGTACAACACGGTTTCAGTAATGTTTTCTTCCACAAACACTCAAGTTATGGAATGAGCTCCCTGCCGAGGTTTTTTCAAGAGACCATAGCATGAGGATCTTCAGAAGGAGGGTAAAGAGGTTTCTTCAGGGTCGGCAACGCGCGCGTAATATCTATAGTATGGCAGGCGTTCATAGGCAGGTAACCGCTTAGTATCAGGTGGGCCGTATTCTAGTTTGCCACCTCAGGAGAATAAAAAAAGGCAGAAAGTTTAAAATAGACAAAATTGCTGGTTATTAAAAAGACATTCCAAATCTCGAATTTGTGTACTCTACTAAAGTCGTATAGGAAGGTATATATAGTCGTATAAGTTGTAAATGTAGGTATATATCTAATTCTAAATCTAGCACTAAGTTCTTGGTAAGAATAGAGATTTGTGCTCTCAATTCGCCCGAAAAGAAAAGATGAGTTTGTGCCATACATACCTATCAATATTTCATATTTACATTATTCCTTATCACACAATATAGAAATATTATTAAATAATTATCAAATATTATGATAAGAGATAATCATAACTACATATAATATGTATACATACGTAATATATAAGAAAGTAGGAATTTACATATTATTATAATATTCTATAGGTATGTATTTATTTGACTGTGTGGTCCTGGCATAGAAGAGGCCACCCCTTCCTTTCCCGTGGGTGTTGTAAGAGGCGACTAAGGTACGGTGAGGGATGGGCAGTAGCGTCCCTCTTAAAACATCTCTAAAGCCTAACTGCGGTTGCCAATCCGCCTGCCAAGCGTAGCAACTACTGGCGAAACCCCCCAAGGGGGAGACTTACGTTTAGCAGTGAACAGTTAAGGGCTGATATGATGATGTATTTACATCCATTACGTGTGCACATCTTACACCTGTATTTTGCATCAATATGTCAGCTAATTTCAGAGAGCACTAGATATCTTAATATATTAACTATCACGCTTTCACCTAATGGAACCGGCTATTGACATAACGGATATATAAACAAAAAATGATAGATAAATCGATTAGCTTCGGTTTTACTTTAAGTTTTCATAAAAGAAATTTGCCGTAATTTATACCTCTTACATAGTTATTTATTTATAAGCTGTATCTAATACAGCAATAGGTACAGTCATTGAAATACTATAGAAAACTATGTGAAGATTTAATTTTACTATTTAGTTCTATTCTAAAGATTTGCTTTAATGGTTTAGTACTATAGTTTTATTGCTTGCTTGGAAAACTATCACATATTGACATATTCTAGTAACGTAGCAAACTCTGTTCATGTTCATGGTTTCTCTCACTCGTTTATTGAGAAATGACACTAAACTAGAGAGTGACAAACTGTAGAAATAAATTGTTCTTATCTATAAACCTATTTAGAATCAATATTTTGTAATTAATTATACCTAATCAACAGATAAAATCGTAAACAAATCGCACCATAGATATTGTTGAACTACGAACAATGATAAAAATGATAACGGACTTTACAATAGGTACATACACATAAAAATAACTTGCCGTGCTATCGTAAATTATAGTCAATTCCAATAGAATTTAATAGAAAAGTAAACAAACGAATAATTAATTCGACCATTAAATGCACTCGATATCGGGTACTGTGTGGTTTTACTATAAAACATAAATTTTTTTTATACAACTTAGAATGGCAAACAAGCTGACGGTCCACCTGATGGAAAGTGGTAACCGTCGCCTATAGACATGAGCAGTACCATGGACATAACAGAGTATACTGTTTCGCCCATGATACCCCCCATGCGTTGCCATTCCTGAGGACTCAGGTGTTATTCCTCTGTACCCTGTAAATTCACGCCATATACCACCCTTTAAACCGAAACACAACTATGCAAACACAACTGCTTCACGATTGAAACACGAATGGGACAGAGGTACCCAAGCAAACGACTTTTGTACAAAGTCTCCCTCTGGTATATAGGATTATCATCATTATTATAACTTTTTCCTATTATTTGGCGTCATTACAGCACAGATATAGTCTGTTTCAATAGAAGATAATATAAATGTAAACGAGTAAGTATTTGACTCGACTATGAAAGTTTGCTGATATCCAATAACTACCTACTAATACAAATCAAATATCAATTAGTTGATTGTTTCTATTTGTCTCTAATTTTATCTGGAGAGAATTTCTGTAATATTTTCAACATAATTTTATTATCTTTTCATTAAGTGATATTAAAATAAAGTATAATAAAAACACTCTCTAGGTATTTGGCGTCTTTATGTATATATCTATCTAGATTATAAACAGAATACTACTGTTAAATTTACACACCTAATCGATTGTAATGAGACAAAATTTAAATCTGTTACTGCCTTGTAACCACTTAGTTTTGATTTGCGATTACATTACAATGGATATCAACAAAAGCTGGCCAAATTAATTATATACTCATTTTTATCCAGCCAGTAACATTTATGATTAAACATGCTAAAATTTTTTTACAAAATATATAAATATAACGTCTAGACACAGAATTTAATATTTACAATAGTATTAATTTTCCTCACGTCTTTTTCTACAACAACTACTTATCTACTTATTTTTAAATTTTAAACTGACACCGTTTTAATTAAGTATATTTTTGCATTAAAATATAAATCTTGAGGTTTTTATATATAACTGGTTGATAATATATACAATGAATGCGTGTGTTAATACTTAGTAAGCAAGTAGGTACCTACTGAAAAAATTAATTTTAAAACTAAATATTTTTGCTACGAAAGTGAATATTGGATAATAAATCTTACAAAATGTTTCAAAACACTCGGTAGTAGAGTATGAAACAAATGTGGCCTTAACCGAAACGCTGGCAAGGATAGTCGTTGTTTACGTCTTGCTTGCACAGCTCGGTTTAATATCGCTAGTGTTTGTATAAAATATTTCAGTATATAAAAAAAGTAATGCAATGTCTAAAAAATATACATTTGTTTATAAAAAATTATGTTATTCGAATAAAAATGATTTTGTATCCAAAATTGAAGTGCAAATAGTCAGAAATTTGTCTCGGTAAAACCTAGACATTTGTGCAACCTACAACAATTAATTCAATTGTAATATTTAAAGAATGGACGCGGAATTTATTTACGGTTTGTGATTACAACTTTTTTTTATTATCATAAAACAATATTATTAATTTCTTAACTAATATTTATTGTTTAAAGCTATTATATATTTTTTTAAACTTAATAACTAAGAAACTGATGGCCCATCTCATAGAAAGTAGGTAGTAACCGTCATCTGTACCTACACATGTTTCAATTCAATACACACAGCCAAGTAAAATTTGGGTTTCAATAACTTTCATTTAATTAATATATACATAACGTATGCACACACTCAATGACCTCAATAAACTAAACAATTTTGGCGTTTTGTTCTCCAATCAACAAGGTTACTTACCGAGTTTTCGCCTTTCACGGTGTTATCGCAATACATTTATACTATGCTTCTCGTGTTCCACTTGCGTGTGACAGAAGTCGTAATAAACCAGCAATGTGACGAGTTATTGCTGTTACGAACACTCGAGTTACAAGTATTATACCTACACGTTGGTTGTATTGCGTGCAATGGTCAATTACATCCGTGCTTCATCTGTGGTTGTCGCAAGCGGCCACCTCAATGCAACGTCATGCCAAGGCATATTCTCGATTTAGGCCTCCAATATATTACGAGTATGATGGTATTATTCACTATAATGTCATTTGCTATAATATAGGGAATCCATTATAAAGCAATTTTTTATTGTCTTTATTACAGATTTGCAGCTAGCAGCGGAACTCGGGAAAACTCTATTAGAAAGGAACAAGGAACTCGAAACAGCGCTACGTCAGCATCAGAATGTTATCGAAGATCAAACACAAGAAATCGAGGTAAATATGAATAAATATCATCATGATTATTACCGTGCTTTTTTTTGCAAAATATTTAATAAGTTGGCCTTATTTACAAAAGTAGATACCATACTAAAATATGATGAATTGTTTAAAATAGGGTATTTATTTTTAATGGATGAAAATGGAATGGTAACACCGCCTGCGCTCTCGGTATACGCTGGTGGGGCATCAGTGAGGAATGATAGGTGAAGATGAAGCAGATCAATTGGCCCATCATGGTGAATTCATCAAAAATTAACCACCATGGTTTTCAGGGAGAACTGCGTGGAAGTCGACTTGTTAAGGCATATTGCTAGCAATTGTCCTGTTAAATCTCATTACTAACAATCCCTTCCTACCTAAAATAAGGTATGTACAATGCGACCAATATGTCGAACATCTCTATATTGTAAAATGATTAATAAAATAATAATAATATCAAAAACAAGGCTGAGGTTTAATTGGTGATCAGGAGTATTTCGACATTTAACGGTTATACCTCCTATCAGAGATAAAATTTTACAAGAGTCAAAAACATCCTAATTCTGAATTTATTCCAAATAAAATAATAAAAAGTGCTAGTTATACAATCACACAAGTCGCTTAATACTCAAGTTAGGATGTGCTTTGTTATAAACCAAGTAATGAACTCTGAAGGCACAACCTAAAACCACTGAGCTCATGAAAGATAACTTAAACAAATATATATTATATACATATAAAAATCTCGTCACAATGTTTATGGTCGAACTCCGAAAGGATCGACCGGTTTTTATGAAATTTTTAATATATATTTGATAAATATGAGTATAGATCGTAAAATATATTTCATACCGCTAGGTGCTTAAATTACTATTTTTTATTTCAGTACCTGACAAAACAAACTGTCGCGTTGCGCGAAGTAAACGACTCAAGACTGAGAATTTATGAGCAGCTGGAAGTGAGCATCCAAGATTTGGAGCGCGCGAATCACAGGCTAGCCGTCGATCATGCAGCTGACAAGAAACACATTAAATCGTGAGTTTACATAATCACTAATATTTTTTCACCAATATATAATTGTGGTTTATCATTATATTACTTTTAGAATTCCCGTTTTTCTTTATTGACTTTTCCCATATATATTATGATAACCATAATAATGTATGTTGATTTACGTATAATTTCAAACAAAGAATGGAATGATACTCTATAATCGGTTTATTTCAATAGTTATCATTATCAATTAATAACTTGTAAAATATATCCTAAATAAAAACATTAAAAAATGAGAATTTTATTAAGCAATATTATTAACAATTTTTATTTACATATTTCAGTTTATGCGCCAATATTGAAACTTTGGAGAGTAAATGTGAAGATCTTCAGAAGATTATCGATGACCTCAATGTCCAATTAGAAATAGCCCGGCGAAGGGCAGAGCGAAAAACAGAAAGCTATGAGAAACCCAAAGACAGTGAACAAAAACGGGAACCAGTCACGCCCAATTCCAAGAAAGTTGAAGTGACCAGTACGCCGCTGAAGACAATAACACCTCTCCCAGAACTGACTAAAGAGGACGAGGATTTACTTAGGCTAAGCGATGAACTTAGAGAAAGCAAAGTCTCTTTCGCCCAAGAGCAAAGAAGAGTAACAGAACTTGAAGAGCAGTTGGCGTCTATGGTTCAAGAAAACAATAGATTGCAAGATCAGCTGAGGAATTGGCATCAAAGAGAAGATGAACCCAAGTCGATGCAAGAAGAGTTCTCCATATTAGAAGAAGTCAGGTATGTTTACAGCAATTTTTATATGATAATGCATTCTAAACAAAACACTGTTTAGAACTAAATAATAATGGCTTCTTAAAAATAGTATAACTCTCTAATAGTAGTATAAATCTATAATAGTATAAGTCTCGTAAACATACAATAGGAATATAGACATTCCTATTGTATGTTGTACCGTGAAGCAGCTGTGTTTGCATGGCTGTGTTTCGGTTTGAAGGGTGGGATGTGGCGTGAATTTATTGATTACAGAGGAATAACACCTGAGTCCTCAGGAATGGCAACGCATGGGGGGTATCATGGGCGAAACAGTATACTCTGTTATGTCCATGGTACTGCTCATGTCTATAAGCGACGGTTACTACTTTCCATCAGGTGGACCGTCAGCTTGTTTGCCATTCTAATGTTGTATAAAAAAAAAGAATAATGTTCGTCTATTCTCCATAAAAGCTACAAGATATTCAACTAAATACTGTTGAAATGGATTTTTTTATTGTACCTATAATAAGTACAATAAAAAACTTTTCAACCGCAATGTCGCTTCAAAGCCCTTTATATATTTTGTGGAGAATGGCAAGTTAAATAGTAACTCTTGGAAGACTATTATGCATCAATGATTTTACTAACTACTTTATTCTTTAGATCGAAATACAGTACAGCGCCGGTCCTAGTCCTTGATCAGGGTAAAGCGAAATTGTTATTCAACATAAATTTAACATAAAGCCAAGTTTTATGTTAAATAAATAAAAAATAATTCCTAAATTTAAAAAATGAACTCTACTTCCGCGCCTCTCAAAAGGCCGTATCATTTTATTTTGTGCTGTAAATTGTTTTTCAATATTTTGCTTTTTGGCGCCTCTTGCCATCTACAGCCTAGGTCCACCATTCTTCTGGCTCTATTCCAAGGTCAGCGCTGTAATAGTAGGACTTACCTAGGCAGTCACAAAATTAGAAGAACCACACAATTACATAGATAGATATGTATCACGAAAATGCACACTAATAAATTGGACATATGATTATTTTTTCAGACAAGGCCAGCTCTGCATCAAATGCCTAAGAGGTGTTGAGCGCGATGACATGTCTTCTATGCTCGACGGCGACGACGATGACAGAAGTGCTATCAGCTCACTGGTCCTCACTCCATCTGGTCAAGACAGCCCCAGGGACGACATCGTTACGAACAAACTTGTCAAATTTGACGTAAGTTCCTCCACACCAATGCTCATGCAGCATGCATTGTTCTGTTGATATAATAACTATCTTCGCTGTAAGCTTCTTTCTCTTTTATGTACAAATAATTTTAGTTCTTCCTAACAATGTCTAGATATTCCACTACTTGTATAATTTTAAAGAAAGCTAATAATGACATTAACACACAATTTCGCATTTATGCAACATGGTTAACATTACTAACACTTGCTATACTAATACTTGAAGCCATAATGAAACATTTAGAATTCTTATTACGCATGTATGGGGATCTACTTGTTTTATTAAAACATCCCCCACTCACATCCTCGCAGCGAGATTACCGTGCCAATTATAAATAATACAATGGCATAGGATTTCCATCAAATCTCATGTGAATATTTCGCTCGTTTCTAGGCGACAAAGCTTTTACAACTGCCCCTGATGTTGTTGATCACGCTTTGCATATGCATTATGAAGCGCATTTGCAGTAGTTTTCTTTGGATATATCGAATGTAGTCGAAGGTACGTCCATTACTGACACATTATTAGAATAAGTGCAACAGTGCACGCTAACCGGTACAGTGGTGAAGGTCATTGTTGAATCATTTATATCGTGCTGAACATTTCATATGGGTAAGGATTTTGACAGCTGATATGAACCGCTATCAAGGTGTTTGGTATCAATAACTATATTCTAACAAATATTAAATTAATAACGATTTTTGTGTAACAATAAATATACTAACATTTAATGATATATGGGTATCAGCTGAATGTATATGTGTAATAACCTATATTTAATATGCAGAGTGACGGTTAATCAGCTATCTTAAATATTGGTATATTATGTAATACAATTTGTGTAATTGTGGAGTAATGGGTGTATTTTTGACTAATATTTTAGCCATTTTGTTACACGTCTTTGACTCTCAAAAAATATCTATTTAAGGTTGAACAAATCATCGATTTCAGTCAACAAGCTTAACTGTCATTACTTTTTATAATTGTTGCCTCCATTTCATATAAATTCAAATTAATAATCTTGTTTTAACAAGATTCTAATGATCATAGAAATAACCAACATTTCACTAGTCATGAATCATGTAATTGCAAATAATGTAGGATATACAACCTAATTTTGATATATCTCTTGTTCTTAATTATTTGTGCTTGCATAATTTACAGAATGCTAAGGAAAAGTTACTCCAAGGCATATGGGCCAATAAGGAAGACGGCCATGATAATCCATATAGAGAGCTTGTTCAGAAGTATGAAGCTCTGTTGGAAGTTCAGCTGTCACAAGTAAAAAATATAAGGAAGAACAAACAGAATACATTACCTAATGTGCATACTCAATCTGGGTCACTGTCACTACAAGACGAACTACAGACTTCTGGAGAATATAGCCAATTCAATGTCAAAGATACTGATGAAGAAAGTGGACATGGTGAAGAAGCACAAAAAGACAATAAACAACAGAAAAAAGTTGAAACGACATCTCGCAAAAAAATTATACAAACACCCGATTTCTCGGAAGCAGAAACATCCAGCTCCGGGTTTTCGGATGAAACAAGCAACAAAGCAACACAAACGGAACGCGAACGTCCAGGCTCTTTTCTCTGCACTATTGCTGATGGCGAAGACTATAGATTCAGCATCTACGATGATGTCAGCCCAATGGACAGCCGTTTCCGTAATAGACCGGAATATCGTGAACTTTTCAAAGAAATCTTCACGATCCTAAAGAAAGCTGCAGAGAATAAGGATGAGGGCGAGCAACTGCCACTCCTTGATGATACAACAGCTGGGAAGGTACCACCCGTTACACCAGCGACGGAAGAGCCACCTGGTAACTTTACTGACGATACCCAAAGTGTCTTGTCGTCTGTCATGTCTGAACAATCGATTCCAGTATCTGATATTACCGCTCCAGAAACACCAACACTGAAAGAAGACAAAGAAGAGAAGCCTATTACAGAACCAGTCACAAAACCAGACATTGTCAAAAATAATAACAAACAAGACAAATTAGAAATAAAACCAATCGTAGAACAAAGTACGCTCGAAGATATCAAAGAAAAAGAAGTGGAAAAGGAGAAAGAAAAGAAACAGGAGAAAGAACGTGTATTGACACCGTTGGTGCGTCAACCTCTGGAGTACATTGCGGCCACTAGAAAGAAGTCCAGACATCGCAATCGCAAACATAGCCAGGATCGTCAAGGAGCAGACTCTCCAGTGTTCCCGTCTCCACCAAAAATCACTTACCAGAAATCATCAAGCAAAAAACGACGAGATTATAGGCCGATCGAAGTGAGCCCCCTTGTGAAAGCAACTGAAAGTGAATGGAACGGATCCACAATGCAATTCTACAATAGGAATATAAACTCGCCCACGCCCAGCGTAAGCGGTAGAACCGGTAAAATATATCAAGGCTGGAACCCTGAGACGGACTCCTGGGATATCAAACAGAGCACGGCCTCGCAGGAGATACATAAATTGAGAAAATTAGAACTTTCCTACGCGGAAGTATTGAGAAACGCCGACAAAACTAAAACAAGGCGCAAGAAGCATCAATAATTTTTTTTAATTATTCGACCCCCTCTTGCTTATTAGTAAGAGCTGAGTGATTCAACCGCCATTTGTCTTTGCCAACTGGACATAAGTAATTTAGTTTAGAAGTATTTGTGATCTGCTAGCGTTACTTTTTAATTTGTAACTAATATATTCACAATTATAAATTGCCATAATAATTTGGTATAGTTGATATACATATACCGCATAATTCCTATGTATGTACACATTCAAATAGTCCAAACATCCAATTTTATTTATTATGTTTTACCTCCCTCCGATAAAGTACATTCCTCTTTTGTTAAGAAAATTTATGCATTTAAAATACAAACTGTTCTCTCAATATAACTTCCATTGAGCACCGGATACCTACTGCATTTGAATTGGATTTGGCATTTTCAATCGACTGAGTTTAAAACTTTAACTCAATTCTGTTACTATTTTAGTCACTACGTTAATTGTATATTATATATTTGAATTTTAATTTGTAAATATCATTTTTAAGTTAATTATATTTTTTTATTGCCATGAATATTTACGAGTACTCAAGGTTTTGTATGGAATTGTATGCTATAACTATTTAATGCAGACAGAGGAAGGTTGAAGGTATAAATAAAAATTTGCATTAAAATTACAATAAGTATTTCATTTATCCTTTAACGATAATCGTCGTTTATAATAAAATTATATGTATAAATAGTATGAAATAATAAATAAAACACTACAGCTATATTACAATATTGTATAGGTTTACTTTTTACACAGATAATTAATATTATAGAATAACAATTTATCGTGGATCATATTGGATTATAACTATTTATATTAACTTTACTCATGTAATTATTTCTGGAGTCGCTTGACTAATTTCACGACTCAACATAACCATTGTTCATGACGAGGCTGTTCTTGTGATTAACACTGTCATATCAGTGAGTTGTTATTTACTACATACATGCTCGATCAGTTAGATGTATGCATGCATGGTACAGTATACATTGATACCCCATCATTGTCCAAAAGACAAATCCAGAAATCGAACCCGAGGGGCTGTGACATAACAATGCGGATTTAGTTTACTGGTAACACAGTCTATTCGTAACAGCCTGTTGTTCATGACTATGAGTTCAATCGAGTCACAAACTAGCAGAGCAACTCTGAAATTAAATACATGAGTAAAACTAATATCGTCATAGTCGTAGAATACTGACGGATCTGACAAATATTACATATAAAGATCCGTCAGTATTCTACGAGTATGACGATATAAATAATTATTAGTCACATTCCTTTAAGTAAACAAGAAAGCAATCCAGGTATGCAATTTTAATGGAACATAACCAATATTTTTTTTAATACACAAAACGATGATCTCAATTTAGTTTCGATTATGTCCATACACATGCATGGAATACTTTCGAATGTTTACGTTATCGATGTAAGATTTATCTACTTGTTCTGCGCATCGAGTTCCTTTTCGACTATCTTGCGATACTCATCGAATCCACCTTCTATACTGGTAACTGATCCATTTCCGCAGATCCATAGTTCCTTGCACACCATTCGTATTAGCCGTTCGTCGTGGGATACCAATATTACACCGCCCTGTAACAATATTTTTATTATACGACAAATACTATACCAAAAATTATACCTAAGAACATGTTTGTATGATTAGCTTTTACCCACGACTTCTTTTATGTGAACAGAATATGTAAAGATGAAAATGAGATTAAAGAGTATCTATCTATCTATGTTCACTGACGGGGATAAAAAGTACTCTATATCTATCTACATATACTATGTGTATAAATTTCATAGTGATTGGTTAAGCAATTGAGGCTCTAAGAGATACAAACAAAATCACATTCACATTTATAATAGTAAGTAAGGATTTCAAGGGTGGGATATAGCAATGAACTTATAGAGTATGGAGGTATAATAACTTGGTCATCAGGTATAGTTACGCATTAGGGATGCCATTGAAATGACAGTATAGATTATACTGTGATTTGATGTCCATGGTACTGCTCAATCTATATATGAGAGTTACCACTTTCCATCAGATGGGCCATAAGCTTATTTGTCACTCTAAGTGTTAAAAAAATATCAGTCCTTTTAAATCTGTTTTAAAAGAAATGTATCCTTATAAATCTGTTTAATAAGGTATGTTAATGTTAACCTTTAAACTACCCCAGTCAAAATTATTATTTATATATCATAATTAGAAATACTATATTAATGATTATGTCCCATAAAAAAATGAACTTCAATTGTGATAAAACCAGTTATTTTCATCTAAAAACTAAAGTATTGAGGAAATTTTGATAAAATTTCTGTAAATGAGCTCTATCCACTGAAATTAATGCTCTTGTCTACTTTGGGTTTGCTGAGAGAGACCTCCATTATAGTTATTTTTTTTTTTTATTTAACACTTTATTGCACCAACATAACATGTTTTGTTAAAACAATTTTCAATACGTATAGAGAGAGAAGCAATCTCTTCCAGACAACCTTTGGGTAGAAAGGATTAAAGCATAAGTAGGTAGGTGGCGCGTTAAAAAAGATAGATTTGTAAAAAATAATATCTGTGACAGCGTAGTTAAGCTGGCCTTCGTACATTTGCTTACCTCTACCATATTTTTATGTATAATTAATGTGTACAATAAAGTATTAAATATATTTATTTATAGATATGATAAGATAAGTATATTCTTACAGATTTTTTTTTGTCTTTATATATACTACGATCTGTCTCCTTGCTGGGACAATAAATAGTATTTTTGACGTATACTTTAATGGCGTGCTCAGTATGCGACTTGAGTCGCATCCTACTTTATTTTATATATCATTACATCAGATAATAAAAGAATTTTCCAAAACGGTTTAGTATTGACGGAGTTATGAGATAACAAGGATAAAAAAAATACAAACCAATTGACCTCCTTTTTTTTAAATAGATTGAAAATAAAATCAAGTACAATAAAAGCAGCGTTTTGGCTCAAGCACTAAAGAAATGTCAAATGCTATATAGCCGAACAGTCAAAAGATTAATCACGAAATATTCTAAGTACAGATAAACTTTATGGGACTATGCCTTTAGGGATTACACACTCGCAGCATTTTATTACGCATTTTTTTTTTTAATGAGACTCCTATTATTGTAGCATTCCTACTCCTATTTTAGGGACATTTCTGTTTTCAATTGTTTTTAAAGTTATTATGTGCAGACACGTACCGTATATTTATTTATCGCTTTTCCCAAAGCTTCAATGGTCTCTATATCCAAGTGATTGGTCGGCTCATCAAGAACCAAGAAATTGGGGTTGCCCATGCACATCCTGGCAAAAGCAACCCGCGACTTTTGTCCTCCGGAAAGACTGGCGATCGTTTGTAGAGCAAGGTCACCACTGACGCCAAAACTGCCCAATTGTCTTCTATATTCTTCTATTGATTTACCTATAAATCATTAGATTATAATTTAATTACATAAATTTTATTGGTACAAAGATCAAAATACATTAGCTTTAGTACTTAAGAAGTTAGTTATTAATTTTTTCCCTTTTTTGGACAAAGCAATATTTTGAACTGCGTCCGTCAATAAATAAAAAATGTTTATTTATTTATTTATAGGAACACCAACATGTTGCATTATATCGTATATAAAAAAACATTAAATACAATACAATAATAATGCACATGTCTATTACAGTATTTACTTTAACATAATTATACAGTATGAAATAAAGTAAACAAGTAATAAGGTATGTTGGAGTTTCAATACTGGTTGATGAACACTGAGTTTTTTTTAATACGTGTATTTTTTATTTATTTGTTCTGTGATAGTCTTTTACAAAACATGTGTTGTTTCACTAAATTGAATATTTTCTATTGCAAATACGTATACATGTTACTACTGCATTCTGCTGTTTACATCATAAAAATACAGGTTCAAATCCCGCTCGCAAACTTTTTTCATTCACAGAAAATTATTAGAATATGATCATGTATATCATTATATTTCTATAATAATTTGTAATTAATAAATAAACGAGTGTCTTATGAGATATGTCTCTAGTCAATAAGAAGACATGGTTAGATTCTCCGAAAAATATACCATTAAAATATAGACAAGTGAAGTCATTCGATCGAAATACTATTTAATGTTTAAAATCATGTATTATTTATGAATTGACTTATCAACTGAAAAACAAAATCTTCATACATATTTCTCTGTAATAGCTACACGTCTGTGCTGTCCATAATATAAAAATGAGAATATAAATGAGATCAACATCTTGAGTAGTTATAAAATAATGTTTCTACTATTAAAATGAAGCAATCTCTAAGACTTGGATAGAATATTTGTACATACCTGGATAACTCTTCTGCAGTAATTCAACTGAATTGACATTCATCTCCAGTTGGTCTACGTGATGCTGTGAGAAGTAGCCGAACTTAAGTCCTCTGTGCACACTCCTAATTCCACTCGTAGGCGAAAGTATTCCCATAATTATTTTTAGTAGAGTCGTCTTGCCAGCACCATTATCACCCACCTATAAAATTAACGTAATAATATTATAATAATTCAGTTTTACTACTGAGATATAGATAGAGAACAATGACATCTGATTTACAATTCACAGAAACGTTTCTTATGGTTATATGTGTACATACAAATTATAATAGTGTGGGTAATGTGTATACAAGGAAATTAGCCCCTCTAGACAATTGTCAAAAACATGTCTATCTATAAATACTATAGCTATCGCATGCACGAGATAAACAAGACAGCAAAGTCCAGCGTCTTATTATTTCACATGCAAGCAGTAACGAAAATATATGTACCGATGGATTCCTTTGCCACTCGCTCCAGAGAACAAGAACACATACTTTTATAATCTGCTCAAACATTTTCATTATTGAATAATAATATACCGTTAGCGCAGGCGGGGTTACCATTTCATGGTGTCATTCAAGTCTATATCCATAAGTTTTTTAATGGGTAAAAATGGAATAATAACCTATTTACGCTGGCAGGCACCAGTGTGAAATGATGACATAGGTGAAATCGAATGCAGATAAGTTGGCTCATCATGACAGATTCGATAAGAATTACTCATGATGGTTTCCAACGGGAACCACGTGGAGGTTGGCCTGATACTGTTGATTATGGGGCTATTAGACCAATTAAGGGATTGTTAGTAAAACAATGCCTTTCTTCTCTACAGGCGATGGTAACTATTTTGAGTTAGGTGAACCGTTCACCTGTTGCCATTTAAAGATATAAATACCAAACCCATCTGGTTTAAATTTACAGTACAATCATTTGAATTATATGTTATTATTATAATAATATAACAGGGGATGCCAAGATCCCGACCAGGAAGACAATATAGGAAATCTACATTAATTAAAATAACAAATGAAAGTGAAAAATAAAAAAAACGCACTGTTAAATTTTGCAAGTTATAAGCAATTAAAGCTAATATATTTGTTTTACACCATTGTCGTGTACCTTGTAGATAGCACTTTTATAATGAAAATGAATCTAACACTACCCTATATATTAAAATATTATATGGTGTTTATCTTTTGGTAGATGAGTAAAAACTAAAATCAACTAGATGAAAAAATTTAATAGAAGTGGACCTCAATCTCATATATAAAGTTTGGCTACTTCTGTAATATAGTGTAACTTAATATATTTTTTTATACTCACAATACATATCCTAGATTCAAGTGTGGCGCCCAAGTTAACATTTGTGAATATAACTTTATCCTTAGAGTAGTAGAATCCAACTTCATTAAGTTGTAATATAGGAGGTGAGAGAGGCTCAGTTTCAGGAAACCGGAGTACTACTTCTATTTCTTTCTCCACTGGTTTCAGTTCTGGACTGTAAATATTAATAAGTATTCTGTTAGAGTCATTATTTTTGTTATAGAGATCTATAACAAAAATAATAATAAATAAGTTGTATAATAAAAAAAATAATGCACGTAGTACGAAACAATGTCGCGAATTTTGCTTCCTTATGTACCACTTATGTGAGAAAAACCTTAATAATGCTTACATAATTATAAATTATAAAAAATGTCCACACTATAACATATATATGTTTACACAGTTTATATTATAATACAGATCAACTATCTTATGTATAATCATGTTATAACTATGTAATAAAAAAAATACTTACAGTTTGTCAAGCATCTTAATCTTGCTCTGTACTGAGGAAGCCCTGTTTGCGTTGTAACGGAAGCGGTCGATAAACTCCTGCGTATGCGCCCGGTGCTGTTGCTGAGCTTCATATTCTCGCTGTTGATTTTTGTGCTTCTCAGTCTTCGTCTTATGGAATTGATCATAATTACCCCTGTAAAAATTATGCTCCTAAGTAAATGACTAGTCAATTGCTAGGACCCCTATAATTTGTGTTTGCTGTCATTTTAATCTATTCTGAAGATGAGAAAGGAATGGACATACATTGATTTTTTCTCCATTACCAATTCACCAAAAAAAATAAACAATAGAAATCATCATACCACTGTTCCTTACCTATACGTGTCTATCCTTTGTGAGTGTAAATGCAATATATCTGTAGGTACAGTATCTAAAAAGTTCCGATCGTGAGAAACAACAAGAAGGGTCGTTGGCCAGTTTTGTAGGTAGTTTTCTAACCAAATAATAGCTTTTATATCCAACATGTTCGTCGGTTCATCCAGTAGTAACAAGTCTGGTCTGAAAATAAAAAAATATTGAATATAATACATTGCTTTGGACATATGATCACACGTGAGAGAGATAACTTAAAGAAGCTCATTATTATTGGTCATGTGAAAGAAGAAGAAAAGGGGTTGAGAAAGATCAACAAGAATATATTTACATGTATTTTTATCACACTATCTTACCTACTCATACATTTATACCTCTTTACAATTGGTTACCATGAAATCTTATTATCTGCTGTCCATATCTGAACTGTAGCAACATGGATTTTAATTATTTTATATATTAATTAACCTGACTTTATGGACAATTTTTATTATACATGGTTTCTTTCATACATGCATTTATATTACTTGCATACACCCACTCTAACTTACCTACCTTGCTTTGGAATTATAATTTTCTTTTGTATAAATAAAATCCGTTATTGGTTGTATTCATAAGATACATAGTATGTAAGTTGTGTTTTTAAGAGCTGTGGAGTTTTGTATAAAATAAATAAATAAATAAAAGAAACCTGCCGAATGAAGTATACCCAAAAATGTATACAGTTGTATGAAAACCGCATGGGTAGAGAGCATTGGTGACGAAAGTGATATCTTCATGTGGTGATGGCCCCTCAGTAATGAGGAAAACAGAAATTATATATTCATTATTTTGTAGTTTTAATGACATCCAAAAAATATTTTATATTATCATTAATAAAATAAAAATAAAGAGTATTAATATGTGATATTATTTTTTTATAAGAAAACTAGTAATTCAAATAGATACCGTCTTTTTGCTTTTCTCCTCTATCCAAAAGGTTGTCTGAAAGAGATTGCTTTAGAGATAATTATACTTTATAAGTATTACTTTGTATTAACAGTGGTGCAATTAAGAGTAAATAAATAAGTAATTTTCAATTAAAATAAGCAAAGACATCCTAAAAACAGAGTATGTATAGTTAATGTTTACTTACTTAGAAAATAAAGCTCTAGCAAGTGCAAGCCTCATCCGCCATCCTCCTGAGAAAGTCTTAGTGGCACGGCTCTGCATCTCTGGTGTGAAACCAAGACCGCTCAGAATGATGGATGCTCGAGCAGGTGCCTTGTCTGCCTCTATATTCTCTAATTGTGCATACAACTCAGTCAATTCCGCTGACAGATTTGAATCTGCTGACCTAACAACAATTTATTAAGTTAATATAATTGTTAAAAATTCCAATTTAAATACACAAACAACTAAAAAAGACACTCTAAACCAATTGCCTAGTTTATAAAAAAATTTCAGACATTAATTGTCCACAGCTGGACATAAGCCTTCCCTATAATGGGAGTTTTGCCAGTAGTTGCGACACTTGGCAGGTGGATTGGCAATCACAGTTAGGCTTTCAGAGATATTTTAAGAGGGATGGAGCTGCCTGTCCCTCTACCATTAAGTCCCCTTAATTGCCTCTTACAACACCCACAGGAAAGGAAGGGATGACCTATTTTATGCTGGGATTTAGAAAGGTTAAAATTATCCACTTAGACTACCAGAAAGTAATAGAGGAAAAGAAAAATAATACAATATTTGTATCAAATCATTACAATAACAATTCTATTCAATATTGTATTAAAATACAAAATACTGAAAAATTTTAACTAAAGAAAAATACTATAAGAAAAATATGATACTCACCCATTGTTAATTGCAACTGTAATCTCTTTTTCTCGTTTCAACAAATTTTCTCTAACTGTGTCACATTCTAGAACACTCTGTAATGCTACTGTATCATCTCCAACTACCTCCTGCTCTACATGAAGTATGGATATATGTGATGGTATTTTTAACTGTTTTGCTGATATCATTCTAAGGAGAGTGGTCTTACCAAGGCCGTTTCGCCCAACTAGACCATAACGACGCCCAAATGCTAAAACAAGATCTGCACCTTGTAGTAACACCCTGAAAATAAGTAAAATTAATCTTATATATTTCAACAATTTTTTACATATAACATTTTTTATATTTTTGTAAAATGTGGGTAGACTTACCTATCTCCATATGCAATGTCAAAGTTTTCTATCCTAATATCCTGTGTCCTATTAGTGCCTTTTGCTTCCAATTTATTATCCTTCTTTGATGTGACCTGTGAAGCAGTAGCAGTTTGTAGCACTGGTGCGGCAGACGTCACTTTTGACTCTTTCTGCCTCTGCTGTTTTTGTTGCAGCTTAGCTTCTGCCTTCTCTAGTTTCTTTGCATCAACTTTCTAAAAGCAAAATAAACATTAGTAAGCACTTTCTACAACAAATAAATTAAGAACATATCTTAAAAGATGTCATACCAAATTATCATCTCTCGTTTGTAACCATATACTTTTAAGGGCATCAGTGTCATTTGTGGTTGTTGTCATAGATGCTAAGTGGATTGGAGCATCTAGTACTTTCCTTGGTCCATTATTTACAGTCTTATCTGGTTGCAGCATATGTAATAGCTGCTCACATATCTCTCTGTAGATATAATTAAATACATAAAAACAGACACAAAAAGAAATGATTACAGTATTATTTATTTTTACCAACTCTAAAGGGGGAAAGATTGAACTACTTTTATAAGGAGTAAAGATTAATTATTTATTTTATTAATTAATTGTTAATTATTTATTTATTAATAAATTTTTTGCTTATGTACTTTTTTTATATATTTGTTTTTTTAAGTATGTACCAATATCAAATGTTACTTGTGTGCTGTAAGTGATGCAAATAAAATATCTCTCTCTAAAAGTGAAAATGAATTTGTTACTTCTTGGTACTTGAAAATCGGCATAGACTTACAAATTAGGATGAAGGACAGGCTTATTCTGGTTAACCAACATATTCCGGTCAAAGAGATGCAATTGCTAATAAAAGCTAGTAAAACAATAAGTTAAAAAACATACCGTATGGCTTCCTCAGATTTCTCTGAAATGCCAGCTAGTACTTCACCAACCGCTTCATAAACTTCTTCCGTGTCTTCGAATTCTCCTGCGCTGTTGTCTAAAATATCTAAAAGAAAATTTGTCTTTAACTTAAAGTTATTGCAATATTGACACGTTACGATGTAAATAAGAAAAAGGGCTCCGACAAATCAGAAGGAATAACCTATAAAACATTTACCTTCAACGTATTTCTTGAGATCATCGTCTATTAATGGAAATTGACTTTTAATAAAGTCACCACATTGAGCCATTTTATATTTACTAAAGCTTGGTAGTCACCAAGAACGTGCTAATTATTCTAAAAACATTTAGTATTAATAAAACTATAAAACGAAATCAATCAACCCGACAAATTGTGAAATACATTGACAAATTGAATTGTCATTGTCAGCGTCTGATGTCATCATTTTTTTTTTTTAGTACGTTTGTTCCGTTTGGAACAGGCTAAGGTCGGAGACCATGCTGCCTAGTCTTCAAAAAGATAATTTGTCTGGAATCTGATGTCATCAGTTGTTGTCGATGTCACGTCGTAATTACAGAATATATAGAAAGATAGATAAGTAAATATCTTCAAACAGCACGCAAACATTCGTACACGATCATAGAGTTTAAACCTAACGGTTCATCTAAACTTTATGCCCATAAACCGTAAAGTAATTATAGTTTACGGTCATGAAATTATATAATGCAGCAATATTAATAGATTAAAGAGTTGAAGGTAGTTGTTATAATGATAAATAGTGTTATTTTATTAATACTTTTATTGTAGCAGTAAACAAGACGTACAAACAAGCCATTTTCAATAATCTATATGTCCAGTGTTGCCACACCAATTCATACAATTCCAACACTTGTTACAGTAGTGATTTATCTCTGAATATATCAAACACCAGATTTGATATATTCAGATATAAAATACTATAATAAAGCCAACCACCGTATTCGGCCCATCCTGAGGCACTTCTCTAAACTTATCTCCTAATATTTTAATTTAATAATTTTAATATCAGTTCTTAAAACAAGAATTTCGGTCTGATATTAAATTGAAAATTTAATTTTAGAGATTTAAAGACGATTCAGAAACGTATCTACACTACCTACAATACCTGTCTCTGTCATAGATTAGGAATGTAATCATAAAGTCGGCACTAAATTTATATCAACGAAACCGAAAAATAAATCTATCCGACTATCTTGAAACATACAAATATTTAAATAATGTACATAACACTGTGGCATAGAATACATAAATACGGCAACTATTTTTAAATATTCTAAAATAGCAGTATTTATAGATAATTATTATAAAAGATTCCATGATTTATAATTGACAGAAAGTGTTGATAAAAAATATTTTGTTGAATAATAATTTAAAACATGTATTGTTTATTATTATTGTTGTATGCTTAGAATATTACTTGCAAAAAAATAATAAAATCGAGTTAAGAGTCTCTTTTCTTTTTACGCAACTTAAAATGGCAAACATGCTGACGGTCCATCTGATGTAAAGTGGTAACCGTCGTTTATTGACATGAAAGTACCATATACTTAACAGAGTATACTCTTTCGCCCATGATATCCACCATGCGTTACTGTTCCTGAGGACTAAAGTGTCTCTGTACCCTGTAAATTCATTGCCATACCCCACGCTTTAAAACCGAAAAAGTTTATGTAAACATAACTGCATGACACTGGAAGGAATGGTCGTAAAAGTAACGACTGATTGTCACTGATAAAAAAAGTAGACAAACTTTACAATTTAATAAACAGGTTACATAGATATCATACATACTTTTTTCTCAAGGCGCTTATACGCCTATTAAACTGAATAAAAAAAAAGGATAAAGGAAATGCCAAATTTGTGCATTTTACCAAAAATTATATAAACATTACTTGCCCAATTTGTTAATAGCAATAAGTCAGTGCAAAAAATCTAATTTTCATTGATTTGGAACACATTATTATATTATTGTATGTGATTATAAGCTAATTGTGGTATATGTACTTGGCGGCACAAGAACGTACACTTCTATTTTATTGTTTTATGAATAACTCGATATTACCGTGAAGTTTATCTGAAATAATATTCGCACAAGATTATAATCTGCCTCATCAATAGATTATACTTGCAGCTAAGACCTACAGGACGCGAATTTCCTTCTAGAGAATCCACATAGCGCTATTGACGCTCGGTTCAGCATTTTTCCCTACATATAGAACATTATCAAACAATGTACCGTGTTTGAATTAAAAATGTAGTGTGGAAACATTATATAGAATTAAATTATATATATCTATTATTTAAATATGAAACTTAGAATTCAAATACATATGACATAGCTTTATTTTCAAATTGTTTACTTGCAAATATTTCTAACCATCCCTATGGGTACTCACTGACCCTAATAAGAAAACTTGATCTGTTTAGAATACTTATATATACACAATGGATAATATTGATAATACTGTATCTGTATTAGCAATGTTAGATAATCAATGTAAGTAAAATTTGGATTTCTATTAAGTTTATATTAGTATATTTATTTTTAATGGATTACAATGTAATCGTAACCCCACCTCCACTATCGGTATACACTGGCATTAGGGAGAGATGATAGATTAGGATGAAAGCATATCAGTTGGCCCATAGTGATGAATTAATCAAGATGGTTTCCAAAGAGGGATTGAAGGGAGGTTGACCTGATAGGGTATATTGTTAGCAAAGGGGGCCATTAGATCCCCAATACTAACAATTCCTTTCCCCCTTAATATGGTATTAAACTATGCTATCCCACTCATGAATGTCTATGCTACTAAGCAGTTGTGTTTACATTGCCAGATTTAAATTTAAAGGTGGCAGTAAGGATATGGAAGCATAATATCTTAGTCTTTAACAATGGCTTCATCTCTATAGTGCTAGCCTATAAATGACAGTTACTACTTTCCATCAGGTGCATGCACTGTCACTTTGTTTATTATTGTTCTTATAAATACAATATATGTAAGAAAAATTAAATAATGAAAACTTTTATACACATATTTAGGTTGGCGCTATTTTGTATCTTTTTCCCTCTGAATAAATCATGTGGACTGCTAAACGTAAAATATTTTAAGGAAAAAGCAGGAAGTAAAAACTACTAAAAAAATAAAGTGGTAAAGGCAATTTAGATAGGTTAACTATCTAAATTGCCTTTATCACATGGGCATTGATGATCATTGATGTAATTGATATCTTGTAAAATTTTTTCAGCAACAACTTATAAACCCAATATGGAAATTACACCTTTTAATCAAAATCATTCTATGAATCAAGAAGAAACTGAACTTAGTGAAAGCAGTAAACAAAGTAGGTATTGTTGCAAGTTATTCTTATTTGAAGATATATTGATAAAAAAATATATGAAAAATTAACATAGAAAAAAAATTCAGTACTATTTGCATATACTAAAAACATGCAAAAAAAATTAAATATTCTACTATTTTTTTAATTATATTTGAAATAGGAATTTAGGCAGCCAAAATTTAAAAAGTAAGTAGTTTCTATTAAACTATCTCTATTGTTTTTAGGTATTATTTGGACAAAAAATGCAACATGTATGCTCTTGAATTTATATGAAACCAAGATGCATATGCTTGACAATCCAAAAAAGAAATCAAAAATGTGGACATCAATAGCTGAAGAATTAAAAGCAATTAATATTGAGGTATTAAATTGTGATAATCTACTAGTTTATAAGTATCTACTAGTATATAACTATAAGTTTATACCATATTGAAACACACCACAACCTAAATGAGGTGAGTGCAGTCATAAAATATTTATAATAAATAACATTATGCACAGGTAACTCCAGATCAAGTGAGATGGAAAATAAATGCTTTAACAAAAAAATATAAAGACTGTATTGATAATGGGCAAGGATCAACAACATTTAAATATTTTAATGAAATGCATCAAATTCTAGGGCGCTATAATAATGAAGGTAATGCATACAGATTGGCATCTGGTGTGATGCAGAGTGATGAAACTGTTGATAAAGAAAGACTCAAAAGGAATTTGTCATCAAAATCTACAGTTCCTTTTCGAAGACTTAGAGCAGAACGAAGAGCTAAGTTGGAATTGGATAAACAATGGATAGAGTACCTTAGGAGACAAGAAGAACATAGACTAGAAAGAGATGAAAGATGTGAAAGGAGTTTAAGATTAAGAGAGGAAGAATTACAGTTAAAAAAAAAAAGAACTAGAAATAAAAAAGTCTATAGCTTTAAAAAAATTACAGTTAAAGGAAAAAAAACAAGAGGAAATTCTCAAAATAGAAAGAGAAAAATGTGCTTTACTCAGGAAATTGTTAGAAGACCAATGAAATGTAATAAATTACTATTTACTATACTAGTGTAACAAAATGTGATATTATAATTATTTATATGCCTACTGGATATTATATTTTTAACAGAATCTCAGCATAATATAACAAAAAGAATTTGATATAATTATAGAATTCAAAATATGTTTACTCATTTTTTTTTAGACACAATTATTTAAATAATGTATAAATATATATATTAAATGACAAGAATACAGTATATTTTCAGAATATGTAGTTGTTATCAAGAATACAGATGGTATTTAAATTATTATATCATAAACTAAATACTTAATTTTTGTTAATACGTATTATACATTATACTGTTTAGGGATATAGTTTCAAATATATACACAGTTAATCAGCTATACGTTTTAATGCCGGCAACAGACTGACAAATCCCGATTGAGAGGTAGGTACACATTTTCAAATGTCATACATTAATGATGTACCCACAAACATCACATCCCTCCACCAGTAGTATAAAATTATCTAAAACAATGAACAGCCTAAAATATCTCAATTACAATTTATAATTTATTTTTTTTCCGAGTCGCTCTAAGGGGTCTTTGACGCAAGGTGTGTTCATTATTATCAGTTGATGGCACATTGAGAGGCTGCACTGGATCCGAACCTAGAGGTATCGGACTCGACGCGCTGTTATCACTTAATATTCTCTCCTCCCCACCAGCTCGCTCCTCTCCCAATTTGGACATCATACTATTATGGATGTTCTCCGGTAATGATTGAAATGAAGAATCGCTGTTTTGATCTTGTTGCTCGTATATGAAATCTTCTTGGCCCTCTGTGCTCTTCTCATATTCTTGTTCAAAGCTTCCAATAATGCTTACATCATCAACCTCATAAGTTTTATCCGAGCCTCTATAAGCTAAAATTTGATCCACATGTTTCTTTACATACTGTTTACTTCCCGGTAATAACACGTTGTACATCCTAGAACCGATTTCCTTAGATATGATCCCAAATTGCCAAATATGTTTGTTACCATTATTATAATACTGCTTAACTAAAACTTTATCTCCTTTTTTGAAATCAGTTCTGCGATGTCCTCCGTATTGTTTACTCTGTAAGGTCTGTTTATTTTTAACATTAGAATTGGCTGTAGCTGATACTGACTCTGTTAAATTATTTGTCCTATCCGCATTTGGCACGTGCAGCAGGAGGTCGAGTCTGCAACGTAAAGACCGACCCAACAACAACTGGGCTGGAGAAAAACCGGTAGTACAATGACTACTATTTCTATAATCAAATAAAAATTTATTCAATTGTTGTAATATAGTTTTCTGTGTTTTGTTTTCTTGTAATATAATTTTTAAAGCCTTTTTTATAGTTTTTACACTGTTTTCTGCTTGCCCATTTGATTGTGGATGATAGGGTGCGATAGTTAAATGTTGTATTCCATTTTTGTTACAGAACTCATCAAATTGATTTGAACAGAAATTAGGAGCATTGTCAGTAATTATAGTTTTCACCAACCCAAACCTACTAAACAGTTCACATATTTTAGAAATAATCATTTCAGTAGTAGTGGTCGTCATTAAAAAACATTCTAACCATTTAGAGTGTGCGTCTATTACTACCATGAAATATTTTCCATCTATATACAACATATCTAGATGTATACGTTCCCATGGCTGCGAAGGGTACGGCCACGGCGCGAGCGGAGCGCGCGGTGGCGCGTTTCGAAGCGCGCCGCATATACTACAAGAGCCGATTTTTTGCTCAATATTCTTATCTATTTGAGGCCACCACATACGACTCCGAGCTTCCGTTTTCGTTTTAACAACTCCGAAATGTGAATTGTGCAATTCGTTTAATAACTGTTCCCTGAAAATAGCCGGAATAACTAATTTATGGCCACGCATTAAACAGTTATTCTCAACTGATAGTTCTAATCTACAGTTATAGTAAGGCCTTAATTCTGGATCGGTTATCTTGGTAGGCCACCCTTTTTCGATGTAACCCATTACTTTTTTAATTAATTTATCGCTAGCTGTAGCTTTTTTAATATCTGTTATAGTCACTGGTTTCAAAATTGTATCCGTGACAAAATTTATATATAAAGCTTGGTCCTCTACATTATTACTGGAATTCTGATCCGGTAATACCGATCTAGACAGGTAATCGGCAACATTTTGATCGCTTTTAATGTATTCTATGTTAAAATTGTAGGCCGATAAAAATAAGGCATACCTTTGTAATCTATTGGCCGCCATTTCCGGTACCCCTTTCTTACTTCCAAAAATTGATAAAAGTGGCCTGTGGTCTGTGCGAAGCGTAAATGGAATCATACGACCGTACAAATAGTAGTGAAACTTTTTTATAGCAAAGACAATAGCAGCCGCTTCCTTCTGGATCTGTGCGTAATTACGTTCTGCTTTGGAAAGTGACCTAGACGCATAAGCAACGACCCGCTCGCGTCCGTCGCTTTGCCGCTGGGCCAGCACAGCGCCCAGTCCTGCTGGACCGGCATCACATGTCACCACAGTGGCTAACACTGGATCGTAATGCGCCAGCACCCGTTCCGATGCCAATTGCTTTTTAATCATATTAAATGTCTCGTCATGTATCGCATCCCACCTCCATTTCTCATTTTTTTCAATAAAGTATGCAGTGGATTTAATAAACTAGAAGTGTTAGGAATAAAGCATCTATAATAATTAACCATACCTAAAAAAGATTTTAATTCATTTACATTTTTTGGGCTTGTACAGTTTAAAATTGCTTCAACTTTTTTTTCCGATTTATGTAAGCCGTTACGATCTATTTTAAATCCTAAATATTCCACCGATTCTTTGAACAATTCGCACTTGTCAGATTTTAGTCGTAGGCCAGCTTCTTGCAGTCGACTTAACACCTCCTCTAACCTCTTAAGATGTACCTCTTTAGTCGCCCCTGTTATTAAAATATCGTCCAAAAATATACAAGTACCCTCGATATCTGATAATAATTGTTCCATTGTCCGTTGAAAAATAGATGGCGCATTTGACAATCCAAAAACTAAACGGTTGTATATAAACAAACCTTTGTGTGTATTTATACATGTAAATTTTTTTGAATCGTCTAGTACTAATTGATTGTAGGCTCTAGAAAGATCTAATTTAGAAAATTCAACCCCTCCATGCAGTTTAGCAAACAAATCCTCAATGCGGGGCAATGGATAATTATCTGAATATAAAGCCTTATTTAATGTCACTGAAAAGTCACCACATATTCTAATATTACCATCTGACCGAAGAACGGGTACAATAGGAGTGGCAAAATCAGAATATTCTACTTTCTCTAAAATTCCTAATTCCAAAAGACGTTGTAATTCATTTTCTACTTTTGTTCGAAGAGCAAGGGGTACCGGGCGAGGCTTAAAAAATTTTAATTGCGAGTCTGATTTTAATTTTAAATTTATTTTATATTTGTTAAAAGTACCTAACTCATCTTTGAATAAATCACTAAACTTTTTTTTTAATAAATCACTAATATTTTCAACATTTAAATTATTGCAACCGACCCTACACAAATGTAAATCAAATGCGCTAATGAAATCCCGGCCTAATAATGCTGGTTGATTGTTTTGTGTATTTATTACAAACAATTTAATTGGTTTAATGCGACCTTCAAAAGTGACTGAAGTCATTATGTAACCTACAGGTGAGATTTTGCTCCCGTTATAACAATTCAAAACAACTTCACACGGTTTAAGCTTATTTTTCTTTTCAAACGCGGACCGATATATACTATAAGGCAAGACAGAAACAGCGCTACCACTATCGACTTCGCTGCAGGCGCCGAGCCAGGCCGCGGCGCGCCGCCGCCGCCGGTCCCGCCGCCGCCGCCGCCACCGTCGCCGCTGCGGCCGCCGCGCTCACTGCGCTCTGTACGCAACGAGAACACCGGCTGCGCCAGCACTCCTCCACTTGCATCCATGTCCACCCCTTGCAATGCTTGCCGCGCACACTGCACACCTTGAGCGATCTCCAAAGCTTGGTTAAAGGTCAAAGTTTCGACACTTTCAGCAAATAACTTTTCTTTCTCCTTCGAAGGCACCATACCGAGAACAAAACGATCTCGAAGCATTGTTTCCAGTTCAGTTTTGTACCCACAATGTTTAGCCAAATTCCGCACTCGAGCTGCCCATTCCGCTAACTCCTCACCCGGTCGTTGTTGTGCCGAGTTGAATTTGAGCCGCTCGCCAAAGGAACTTTTTTTACTTTTGAAATGATTATTTAAAATTTTAATCAACGCTTTGTAGTCGATAACCTCCACAGAGGTCGGGAAGGTCAAATCGATCGCTATTCGGTAGGTATCTTCAGCCAGCGCCGTGAGTAACAACGCACGGCGTTTTATCCCTGTCTTGTCTGTGTTATCGTCGATATCATTCGCTGCACAATATTGTACAAAACGGCTTTGAAAAATGCTCCATTCTTGCGTTCTATGATCGAAGCTGAGACTGCCGCCGAACATGCTTCCACTACTAGCCATTTTACTTCCACTACACTAAATGACTAAATGCACGCTTGAGTTCAATACCTCGTCGCCAAAATATACTGTTTAGGGATATAGTTTCAAATATATACACAGTTAATCAGCTATACGTTTTAATGCCGGCAACAGACTGACAAATCCCGATTGAGAGGTAGGTACACATTTTCAAATGTCATACATTAATGATGTACCCACAAACATCACATACATAGAAAACACATATGCCCAGTCTCATGAATAGAGATTGAGCTCATGACCAGAAGATCAGTTAAGGTTGTTCTTGTGGGCTAACACCTCAATCATGATGCTTTATTTTTAAATTGATAATAATGGAATGATAACCACATCTGCATTGTTATCGGTGTACACTAGCGGGGCACCAACAAATGGTAAAGATAGGTAGAAGGTGATAGGTGAGGATAAAAAAAGGTCAGTTAGCCTATCGTGATGAATTCCTTAAGAATAAGTCACAATTGTTTCCAGGGAGAACCACAAGGAGGTCAACCTGACAGGGTATATTGCTAGCAATGGGATCACTTTTGGCTTCATTACCACCAATCCCTATTCTCCCATTATGATACTTTTAATGATGACCATGGTCTGCAAGAAAACTGTATACACCATTAGTGTAGTTATTAGTTATTTAGTAAGTGACAAGAGAAACATCCACCATTACATTAGTATGTTGATTTTAGTGATATAAAACATGTTAGCAAAATAGAAAATATATGAAAATATGATCTTTCTCTTCAGTCACTCTTGTTCTTCTAAGTAATCATTTTCATTAAGACAGTAATTATGTAAAATACATGCTGCTACAATTGTATCTGTGATGAATGCAATATTTCTGTAAACTGTGAAAAGTTTGATACGTTGAAATCTTCGTTTTAAGAGTTGGAATGCCTTATCACTTATTTTTCTAGTAGCAGAATGTAATGAATTGAACTCCCTTTGTTGCAATGTTAATCGTTTATTTTCACGAAATGGGGGAACCAACCATGGTAAAGCAGGATATCCTGAATGGCCAACTAAAAATGTATTGTCTGGAAACAGTGCATTTCTATTTTGCGATGCTGTATTATATAATGGTGATTTTCTTAGTACACGAGAACAATTTGAAGAACCTGGTTCTCCACAAAATATATTTGTAAATCGCATATTGGCATCAACAGTAGCTTGAAGAATTACTGAAAAGTATCCTCTGGGATTACAATATTGCCTTGCATTCTTAGGTTTCTCAATTCTTATATGAGTACAATCAATGACACCCAACATATTTGATATTCCAGTTTTAACATGAAATGTCTCACATATAGTTTTTATTTCATTATAATCTTGGGGCCATTTAATAGCATCATTTAATTTAGTTAAAATCCATGCAACAACTCTCCTGATTACTCTGAATGTTGAAGATATTGATATGTCAAAACGAGTTGCCATGGGAGTTAATGGTTCTGTATTAGCAATAAATGATAAAAATATATAAAAACATAATTTTGGTTCCAATGGCTTTAATCCAAACTTATGAGATGCTATAAATCCAGATTTTTCCAAGTCAGCTAAAACAAATATCACAACAATGATATAATATTGCAACTAATAAGTTATAAACTGTATAAATAAATAGGTTGGTATTATTATAAGAATTCAGATTTCAAATAAAGATAGTTTTTTTCATAGACTACCTTTAAATATTGTTTTTTGACATTCTGGACCTGTATGTTTTATTATATATTGGTCATAATAATAGATTTACCATTTGTAAATTTGATCTAAATAATCATCCTTCTCAAGAATATGGAGATAAAAAATGGAAGCCCTTAAATATTCTAAAAAAATTATTTAGTCATAATTCTAATTCTAACTATTTAAGCTTGCTAACTCATCAGTGATTTTATTTCTATAACTATTCATCACTATCATCACATCCATATCAGCCTTTATATGTCCACTGCTGAATATAAGCCTTCTAGGGGTTTTTCAATAGTTGCCATACTTAGCACACAGATTGGCAACTGCAGTTAGGATAGTTTACCAGAGGGAGACTTTGTACAAAAGTCGATTGCTTGGGTACCTCTGTCCCATTCGTGTTTCTACCGTGAAGTAGTTGTGTTTACATGGCTGTGTTTCGGTTTGAAGGGTGGGATATGGCGTGAATTTACTGGGTACAGAGGAATAACACCTGAGTCCTCAGGAATGGCAACGCATGAGGGGTATCATGGGCGAAACAGTATACTCTGTTATGTTCATGGTACTGCTCATGTCTATAGGCGACGGTTACCACTTTCCATCAGGTGGGCCGTCAGCTTGTTTGCCATTCTAAGTTGTATAAAAAAAAAAAAAAAAATTTAGAGGTGTATCAAGAGGGATGCTGCTGATTTGCTTCTTGCTGCTATTTGCCTCTTAAACTCCAAGCATAGCTTTTTCCAAAGCTCACTGAATACCCTTTAATTGGTGAATATGTGGAATCCTTAGTCTCTATGTTTTTTCAGTTATTCTATTAGTGTAAATAATAAACATGCTTATTCATAAAATTATTTTTAACAGTGTTGACTTACCAATTAAACGCATTGCTGTTTTTCTAGATATTCTTAAACGTTTTTTAAATTCTGTATCAGACCATGAATCAATAATATGCAAATAATCATCAACACGTTTTCTCCTAAGTCTTAATAAATACTGCATCAATGGAAAAAACAATTTATCACTTTCATCATCTTCTTCAGAAGATTCATATTTTTCGCTGCATATTTCTCCCCAGCTACTTACATCACTGTCATCACTACTGCTAAGTATAGTTTCTGTTAACCAAATAATCATCTTGGAATCTTCCATTTCATTAAAATAATAATAATTAAAAGCTACTTATATTTTCGTAACTTAATGTTTGTTTACAACAGAAACACAGATTAGAGAGTGTTAGAGAGACTACGTGTAAACCAAAGAGTATATAACCCAAAGTCTACCTTGTTCTTGGATATAACCAAAGGAAATGAGACTTTATTTCTGTTTGTGAAATCAGCTTATATTTCCGTAGTGGAAGGGAATAGGATAAACACAATATAAAAGTACGATAAAATTTAATAGAAGAGCAAATACAGAAAAGCAACGATTGTTTCTAACAGTGTGTCAACTAAATTTAAAAACATATCTTTTTAAATTACAACCGGCCAGTAGTTTATAGCTGTATGAAAATAAACCTATTTCTAATAATTTCATATAAGGCACGTAAAACGACTAGACGATCGAATATCAACACAATCATTTTGGATATACAAATTACATAATGTAATTGTGCCATATCATCATCATCATCATCATAATTTCAGCCACTATCCGTCCGCTACTAGACATAGGCCTCCCCTATAGACATAAGGAAGGTCCTGAGCCACCTGCAACCTGTCTATCACTCCATCTAGTGGCGGGTCGTCCTACACTGTGTTTGTCCGTACGGGGTCGCCACTCAAGAACCTTTCTTCCCCATTGGTTGACAATTTTTCGAACTATGTGACCAGCCATCGCCACTTCAGTTTGCATATCCTTCGGACTATATCAGTAATTTAATTTGAAATGATAAATTATATTGCGTAGTTTTCCGAACTACTGTTGCTGCTGCCCAACCAAGTTGGTTTCGTCGGTTGACCTCTTGGTCGAAGTTGGACTTACCTATTCGGATAACTTGTCCCAGGTATACATACTTGTCGATAACTTCGAGCGTAGTGCTCTCAAACGTAACCGCTATAGGTCATATCGTCATAGTCGTAGAATATTGACGGACCTTTATATGTAATCATTGTTAGATCCGTCAGTATTCTATGACTATGACGATATTACACACGTGGACGCTAAACATGATTTTAGTCTTATCCTTTCCCAAAAGTCTCTCCTTTTCTATAAAGTCAGACAACTGCTGTTCTCTAGGATTTCGTTGCCCGATACCGTAATTTCATTCTTGTTTCCTTGTGTCAAGTAAAGCGTTGAGGTCTCCCATCAATATTGTGTACTGAGTGTCAGAGAAATGTTCTCTTGTAATGTTCTCATACATTGCTTCCACCTCATCATCGGAGTGTGTCACGGTCCATGCATGTACCTGTAGAACCTTCAGCGAATATCTTTTGGTAATTATTAGTATCAAGTATACCACTTTTGCGGACACACTCTCGATCTTTAGAACATTATTAACTAGGGACTTGCAGATAAATATCGGTCCTTAAAGTTCGTGCATTGTATCTTGGCAGGTCCAATCGTTGTGGTTGGTAGCGAAATTTCTATCGGAGATCCTTAGCACTCTCTCCTCCGCTGTTACCGTGCTCGAGAATACTATCGAGATAGTTTTGTCAGTACTTGCCACGCAGGCGGATTGGTAAGGATTTTAAGAGAGATGCTGCTGCCCTTCTTTCTACCATAAGTTCCCTTAGTCGCCTCTTAAGACACCTACGAGACAGATAGGAATGGCCTATTCTAAGTCAGGACCAACACGGTAATAGTGCCATAACAAGAAGACAATTTAAAGTTGAACCATGCCAGCACACACAATGCTAGCTGTTACTTTAAAAATACAATTATAGTCTAGTAATTGTAGTAAATTTTCTATTTATTTATACTTAATTTTTTCTATGATTGAGTAGCAAACATTTAATAATATTCATATGGTCCTTTTAAATCACTAAACGAAATATAAAATCTTTAGTCTTTAGATATAGTTTTTCTAATCTGTGGTTGTATGCTCTTTGATTGTGATTGACAGTAACCTAGTTTCTCTATTATATTAACTGTAGTAAAAAAAATAAAGTTACTCTTAATCTGGACTTTTTATAAACAGAATAGTGTAGTAATTAAACACTAAATAACATGTTTAGATTAGATTTATGTTTAGGAAATGCTAATTTAAGCAATTATTAAAATGGATATTGATTCAAATAATTCGTATGTTGACAATGTTTTAGATGATTGTAAGCACCTAAGCCTACTATATTTTTAAGAGATTTCATAAATTAGATTTTCGTTCTCATTTCGCTTGTAAATCCATCACCGCCACCACATGGCAAATGGTGTAACCGCTCTGTACGAAATATCTTCATATCGAATTCATGGTGTAGTTTATTACCATAACTTCAAATTAACTATTTCAGATTAGTCATAATAATGACAATTGTTTTTCGTTAAAATAAGTAATAAAATAAATAAGTAATATATTTTTTGTTAAATAGTTTAAAATTAGTCGTAACATTTCTGCATAAAAGTTTCATTTTTAATTAATGTTATAAATAAATTGAAATAAATAAATATATTCCTACAGTGTGTGAAAACACCTATTTAAGCTTTAATTATAATTATTTGAAACAAATAATGTTTGTAATTAATAGCTAATAACTTGTTAAGTTTAAGATTAAACTATTTCAGATTTAGATAATAATTTTACTACTTTTATAAAAATATTGTATGCAAAATATTTTGTAGCCTATCACAATACAGAGAAATTAGGAACTTGCAATGAAAGAAGCACCAATGATGATACACAAATTACTTATAGTAATGAATCAGAAGAATTAAAATTAAATTCTAATGGAAGTAGTGAAAAACAAAGTAAGTATTTGATGATTGATTTTTCAAAAGTAGCTAAGTAATATGCTTTATAAATATATTTTATTATTTATTATATAAAAAAAAACATTCATAATTTTGTAATTATTTTTTGTGTGTACAGATTTTAATTAATAATAGTAAAATTATAATTACAGAGTATATATGTTAAATTTCATGATATCAATGAATGAATTATAAAATAATCTAATTAACATTACAGGTGCTGTGTGGACAACAAAATCAACCATTACCCTTTTAAAACTATATGAATCCAAGTTAGAAATGCTTGAAACACCAAAAAAGAAGACTAGAATCTGGATTGCAATATCAGACAGTCTGAAAAAATGTGGCATTGAGGTATATATGTATATTATTAATGAATAGTTGAAAAAAGCAGAGTTAAGCAGCTTTAACAAGATAAGATTCCAATGCTTATTTTTATTACAGATGACTCCTGATCAAGTAAGATGGAAAATAAATGCTTTAGCAAAAAAATATAAACAGTGTATTGATAGTGGACAACATAAGAAATTTAGATATTTCAAAGAAATGGATAGTATTTATTCACAATACAATGTTGATTGTGATTCATATACAATATCAGAAATACTAAAAAAGAAGAGAAATGGGAGTAAACAATCTACATCAAATGAATTAGATGCTACTTCTGGATCAGAAAGCAAAGCAATGATTGAACTGAGAAAGTTCAGATTAGCCAGTAGAATAGAATCTGAGAGAACACAAACAAAACTAAATATAGAAAGACAATGGTTAGAATATCTAAGGCAGCAGGAACAACACAGACTTGTTAAAGAGGATTTAATTGAGAGGCAGTTAAAATTAAAAGAGGAAGAGCTGGAGCTGAGAAGAAGAGAAGTGGCACTAAAAGAAGCACTTGAATGCAAGAAAATTGAATTAGCTGAAAAGGATGTTAACGAAATTTTACAGATACAAAGAGAAAAATGTGCATTGTTAATGCAATTATTTTCATGACATCTATACTATATATATGTGTGGCTCAAAACTATTATATAAATATAAGTAAAGCTAATACTTAGAGATGTTTTCAGCTATGTAACATATTAATATATTAACTGCTATTAATAAATAAATATATTATTATTATTATTAATTTTAAATTTAGACTTAAAACCTAATTGTGTTAATTATAGGGCAACCAAATATTTAATGTTACAATATTTTTTTTTACACCAGCTTTGTTCAAATTTCAGTTAGTAAACTTGTAAGAGTAAAGTTTGCATCTAGTTTATGTTCTAATTTTCTTGTTGTTGTCCAATATGCTTGAATATAATTTTAATTAGGAAGACTTATGTATTCTTAATTACCTTGAAGAAAAACAACAATAAAATAAACAAATATGGTAAAATTTAATATTTAGCTTACATGGATGATATTTTCATCACATTTTGAAAACAAAGCATAATTTAATAACTACAAGACCTAGGAATATAAATTTTAGTATTTTTGTTAGATAATAGATCTGATTACCGTCCATAACCCGTTGGTCCAATGCTTACGGGACAACCTGGAGGCTTATCATCAGCTTATAAGAAACCATCTTTATACAGGGCAGTTCAGAAGTAGACCTTAAACACTATTGTTTAAATTCATACCATGACGCCTTTAAAGTAATTATAGAAATGCTAATTATAGATAAAAAATAAATTATTATGAGCATAAATGCTTTTAAATTGTCAGATGGATTAAATTATAAATATAAGATAGTCCTAATACATTTTCTTTTATCTTTTTATGAAAGAAAGTACATTCAGGACTATATTCAATATTAATTTCTATATATGTAATTTTAGTTTCTTAATTTCTCTGCAGAGGCGCACTAATACGTGCTTGCAAATGTCTTTTACGTGAAATAAAATATATAAAAATGATGATGCAGTAAAAATCGTATTTGTTCGACT
The DNA here is from genome assembly GCF_026898425.1 of Galleria mellonella. Lineage (NCBI taxonomy): Eukaryota > Metazoa > Arthropoda > Insecta > Lepidoptera > Pyralidae > Galleria > Galleria mellonella. The sequence goes on along the minus strand of NW_026442042.1, from coordinate 4,133,741 downwards.
ATTATTAATAATTTCAATACCCAATATAAGATTAATAAATAGGAGTATCTACCTAAGTATTAAAATTAATTTATAAAAGTGTCAATCCTAATTTAACTCATTTTTCTAATGACGAGAGCGGTGTACTCTTGTTTCTATTCACCCCGACCTCGGAGTATATAGAATGCTTTTTATGTATAAATATATAACATATCTTAAAATGGCAAAAAGGCTGAATGCTCACCTGATAAAAAGTTGTGATTGTCATCTATAGATATGAAAAGTACCATGGACATAACAGAGTATACATTTTCGTTCATGATACCTCTCATGAGCTGCTATTTTTGAGGACTGTGTTATGCTTCTGTATCCTTTAAATTCACTGCCATATCCCATCCTTCAAGCCGAAAGATAGCCATGCAAACACAATGCTAGAAACTCGAATGAAACAATAGCATCTAAGTAAACGACTTTTGTACAAAGTCTCCCTCTGGTAAAATAAACATATTATGAAAGATATCATGGAAACCAACCAATTTTTTTTTAAATGAATGATAATGGAATGATCACTCCCCCTGTGCTAACGGTATACGTTGGCAGTGCACCAGTAAGGGATAATAGATGAAAATGAAAAGGCAGACCAGTTAATCACCATGACGAATTTACTTGGAATTGAACAAAATAGTTTCCAAGGAGAACCGCGAGGAGGTCAACCTGACACTATACCGAATATATTCTGTATTGCTAACAATGGGGATACTAATCCCCATTGCTAATACCAATCTGTTTTCCCCGACCAGCCAATTTAGTTAATAATATGTAGTCAAATTTTAAAGATCATGATCTTGAAATGTATAATGAATCATCAAATTATTCTATACAGATAGATTATTTTGAAACACATTGAAACGAAGTTTTAATTCTTTCCATTCGCCCCGTTTTATGCTATTTCCAAATTTTGTTAGTAGGGTGAAGTACCGAGTAGAAAAAAGATTTGTATTCTGTGGTTCGTAGTTCCAATTGACCCATAGGGGAAAAAAGGCGGGAAACTCGAATAAGAACAAGCGGGTTTTTTAAATTTTTTTTATTAATTTATTAAAACTATCTCTATCAATTCTTATTATTGAATAAAATATTATATTTTCACTAAATTCAGCGACAGTAATATAATTAGCATTCATGGGGAAGCGCAGTTGTAGAAAAAGGAAAAAAAAAGATGACGATTCAGGTGATGTAGACCATGAACCTTGTAATGACAAGGATATATATTCGGAAGATACTTCTACTGACTCAGAATCTGAAATTGATAAGGCCGATAAGTATAAACCTTACTACGTCACAGATTATATTAGAAGATATCCCGAGGAATCCCCTGGGACAGAATTTGTTGTCTTTGTAGAATCCTCAGATAGTCAGAAAACCATTGGATCCAGAGACTTGCTCTCACTCTCCTCCTGTTTAAAACGATTTAATAAAGGGGTAACTTATCTTAGATCTATAAATAAATTCAAAATCGGAGTATACTTTCAAAAGCCAGACTTAGCCAATGCTTTTTTAAATAATAAAACTTTTTTAAATGACTACCATTTTAAGGCCAGTATTCCTGCTTCTTCAACAGAAGTTACAGGCGTTATTAGAAATGTACCTACAAATATATCTAATAAAAAAAAATATATACTATGATATCGAGTTCTAAGAAAATTATTGCTATTAAAAGAATTTTAAGAAAAAATACCTTGACTCATGGATATGTGTTACAGCCAACTCTAACCGTGACAATTACTTTTGCTGCATCTGTATTACCTGAATATCTGGATATTGGAGGTTGGCGCCACAATGTCACTCCATATATACCACCAGTTAAACAATGCTACCGGTGCTTGAGGTATGGACATTTAGCTAAATTCTGTAAGAATTCTGAGCGTTGCAGCATCTGCAAAGGTGAGCATAATTATAAAACTTGTACAACTGGAATGGAAAACGCTATTTGTGTACACTGCAAAGGAAATCACACAAGTGTATCACCGCAATGCCCTGTTAAACAAAAGAAAATTGCTGAAAATAGATCTAAATTCAGACCTGCTTCTTTTGGAGATATACTTAGCACTGAAATATTTCCTAAACTGGGTAACAAACCTAAAAAAAATGTAGACCTAATTTCAATTCTAAATTCTGATAACAAGAGTTTATCACTTTTAATAGAAAGCATAATCAAACTTATTTCACTACATAACACAAAGAACACATCTATTAACACTAAAAGTGTTTTGAATGTGTTATATGATACTTTTGGTAATAGACCTATTTCACAAAATTCAATCGAGACCAATTAACTATCATACAGTGGAACGCTCAGAGCCTACTGAGCAATCGACATATTTTTACACAATTTTTAAATGAACATCATATTCACATTGCTCTCATCTCAGAAACTTGGCTAAAACCACATTACAAATTAAAAATTAAAGATTATTGTATAGAACGAAATGATTGTGGTAATAACCACAATGGAGTAGCGATTATTATACATAATAGTATTAGATATAAAAAACTTCACTCTTTTTTCGACAATGCTTTGCAAACTATAGCTATTAGTATTGAAGTTAATAATTCTTGGTATTCAGTTGCCAGTATTTACTGTCCTACCAATAGTACACCTAGTTTTACTAAAGCCAAATTTAAGTTCTTTTTGGAGTCTCTTCCTAAACCCACTATCATATCTGGAGATTTAAATGCACATCATACTATGTGGGGTTGTACCTCCACTAATACAAGAGGTAAAGACATTCTTGATTGTTTAGATGAATGTAATTTGGTACTATTAAATGATAAGCAAGTTACTACTGTTGGCTCTCATATTTGGAGACCCAATGGCCTTGATTTAACTATGGTATCCCCATCCATATCATTAAAATGCGAGTGGTCGGTTCATGATGATCCGTTAGGAAGTTATCACCTGCCGACTTTTACTAAAATAAACACAAAGAACTCTTCATCAACTCCGTCAGGTGAACAACATGCTCCTATAGATGAAGTTAATAAACTTTTGTTAAATCGTATAAACCTACGTCTCGTTAATTGGGATCTTTATTCTGAAACTGTTAATCAATTACTTTTGGATTTCGAATATGATGTCAATGAACCCTTAAACAATTACAATAGGTTCTGTAAAATTATTTTGACAGCTGTGGAACGTTCCGTTCCACGTAGGAACTTATCAAATAGCGGTGCAAATACTTCAAAGAGGCACAAACATATTGCAGTACCTTGGTGGAATAACAGGTGTGCGACAGCTGTCAATGATAGTAAAGCGGCTTACCTTAGGTTTAAACAAAATCCAACTCTCGATAATTACATAAATTTTAAAAGAGTTCAAGCTGTTAAAAAGTTAGTAATTAAGCAAGTAAGACAACAGGGGTGGCAGGAATTTTGTTCCAAATTTAATAGATTAACACCAATTTCCACTGTTTGGCAAAATATGAGAAAACTAAATTCAAAACATCGTCAAAATCATTTTAAAGATATATCATGGGTCAATGATTTTTTACGCAAATATACTCCTGATTTTGTACACTCATCTTTTGATGACAAACAGTTTAATTCTGTTAATTCATGCCCAAAATTTCTCACTGACCCATTCTCAATTGATGAAATATCCAGTGCAGTAAAATCTAGAAAAGATACAGCTAGTGGCCTTGATCGCTTAACATACAATATGTTTCGATTGCTGAATAAAATAAACCTTACTAAACTCTTACAAATTTTTAACGATTTATGGAAGGACTGTATTATCCCACCAGAATGGAAAATGGATTGTTTGATTCCAGTAATTAAACCCGGTAAAGATCCTACAAATTTCGACTCCTATAGACCTATAACATTGACGTCCTGTGCAGGCAAATTATTCGAACAATTAATTAAACAGCGTTTAGAGCTCTTTATTGAAAGTAATAGTATATTACCATCGAATCAATTTGGTTTTCGCCGTGGATATTCAGCGCGCGAAAGTTTAGCGAACTTCTATGTCGACCTTAGTACTGCTTTGAATAACGATGAATATGTTCTATCTGTTTTTTTAGATGTCGTAGGAGCTTTTAACAATGTAAATTTAACAGTTCTATCTTCGATTTTATCCTCATTTCTTCCAATGAAACTTATCGAATGGATTTATAATTTTCTTAGTAATAGAGAAGTGTATGTTAAAGTAAATAGTAAATTAATAGGACCTAGGTTAAGCTCTAAAGGAGTATGTCAAGGTGGTATTCTAAGCCCGCTACTATATATTTTATATATCTATAAACTTAATTCAATTTTAGGAAACAGTGTGAACAACTTGCAATTTGCCGATGATTTATTAATTTATATAAAAGGAAAGAATATTATTGATATGCAATTAGTGTTAAATGAGTCATTAAAAAGACTTGAGAAATATTTTTCTCTTCTTTCCCTCGATATTAGTTTAACCAAAAGTAAAGTAGTTGTTTTTCATCAAGTTCATAAATATGTTCCATTAATGAATATTATATATAATAATCAAACTCTTCCAACAGACTGTAGCGTTAAATTTCTGGGGGTAATTTTTCATCAAATATTAAAATGGGATCTATACGTTGATTGCTTAGTAGATCGTGCTTTAAGAGCCACTAATATAATAAGATCTGTAATTGGTCGTAACTGGGGAGCTGATCCTAAAATTATCCTTTTACTTTACAAATCTCTTGTTAGAAGTAATTTTGATTACGCTTTCTTTTGTTATGCCTCAGAACATAAATTAGTAGAAAAACTCGAAAAAATTCAAAATATGAATTTAAGACTTATTTTAGGTGCTATGTATACTTCTCCAATTATCTCAATGCAAGTAGAATGTAATTTGCCTCCTATCCTTCTTCGTTTCGAATACCTAAAACTCAAATTTCTCTTCAAAGTTTTTTCAGTTTCCAATAACTCTCTCATACTCAAATTATTAAATTGCCCCATTTCTATGTTTTTGAATAAAACTATTGAACGGTGTGGACTGCCGTTCGGTGAGCGTGGACTGTAGGGGCGTTGGTTCAGGCTGGAGTGAAACACAGGGATTACTATTCTGAAGCCTCCGGTACCGTCTGAAGAGAGTATTTTTTCTTCTTGTCCTATTTCTTCTCGAGTGTAGTGCGTCGCTGCCCGGAAGCGAATGCCGCTCGACGAGAGGCGGCCTATCTTTATACCCGCCCGCTCGCATGATAACGTTTCCAACTCGCGTTAGCGAATCTGCGCGAGCGGGACGGGGCGAGAAAGAACGAGACGCGTGTCTCTTCAGATCGGTACTCTATAGCGTTTATTTATTGCAATTTACAATTTCTTAATTCTATTTATTGTTACAATTTCTATTTCTATTCGTAGGTAATAATGACAACACACAAAGAAATACTTTATTTAACTTACACTATCTTAAATCTATACAAATCTATATAAAATAACAGAATACAAAACGATTAACTAGGACTTAACAACTATAAATTACGATATATACAAATAATGTCGCGAACATAATCTCCCGCCGCAGCTCTCGTAGCTGGAGTTAACTCGTGTTCGCGTCGCTCGATGTCGATGTGGGCAGTATGATCAGCTTCTTAGTGGGTCGCCGTAGGATGCCCTTGTTCGTCCGCACGTCGACTGCTCGAACCTCGCCGTCTGGTCCAGGGTAGGTCGCCACCACCACGCCTCGCGGCCACGTGTTGCGAGGCAAGGTCCCATCAGCTATCAGGACCAGGTCGTCCATTTTGATGGCTCCGTGTGTAGCTCGGGGCTCCCGCCGGTGTTGCAACTCGGGTAGGTACTCCTTCACCCACCGGTTCCAGAAGCAGTCAGCTAGCCTCTGGCTGGCACGCCACTCCTTGTGTCCCGCCGCGTCGCTCTCTGTGAAGCTGCCTGGCAGTGGGACGCGCGATGGACCGCCCAATATGAAGTGATTGGGGGTTAGGGCGCTGTCGTCGTCTGCCGATGTTGACACGTGGGTTAGCGGTCGACTATTGAGGGTGTGCTCGACCTCGACCAGCAGAGTGTGGAGGACTTCTTCCTTGGGCGCCCGCTCGTTCAACGTAGCGGCTAGTGCGGTCTTCACGCTACGCACCAGCCGTTCCCACGCACCTCCCATGAAGGGTGCGCTCGGGGGAATGTAGCGCCACCGGATGAAATGAACTGATGACTCTTCTTGGATGGCTTCCTCGGCTGCTTTCTTCAGTTCGACGTCAGCACCTTTGAGGTTGGTGCCTTGGTCGGACCATAATTCCGTGGGACACCCTCTGCGGCTTATGAAGCGCCGCAGGGCCATTATGGCGGAGTCCGTGCTGAGGCTGCCGGCGATTTCTAGGTGGACTGCGCGCGTCGTTAGGCAGGTGAAGAGCACTCCGTATCGTTTCTGGTGAGTGCGGCCCACTGTCACGGTCATAGGCCCGAAGTAGTCTAGGCCGGTGAACGTGAACGGTCGTTGATGATGCGCCAGCCTGCTCTGTGGATGGTTGCCCGTTGACGGCTGCGCCGGTCTTGCTCTTCGTAGGCGGCACAGCTGACACCTCTTCAGTTCACTGCGGACGGCGTGTCGTAGGCGCAACACCCACAAGTGTTGTCGCACCTCGTTCGTGGTGATCTCGAAGCCGCCGTGGTGAAGTTTCCGATGCACCCATGCGATGTATAGGCGCACCCAGGTGTGGTTTCCGTCGACGATGGGGGCTCTCGTTGCTCGGCTGACAAATCGGCGGCGGCCGCTATTCTCGATCGAAGTCGCAGAATGTCGTCGTTGTCTATGACGACCGACAGCTGTATGAGTCGACTGGATGACGGCAGCTGTTTCCCTTGTTTCAATACTGCGATTTCGTCGCCGAACGCCTCTTGTTGCATCGCGCGAATCCATAGTCGTCGCGCGCGATCTAGGTAGTGTGTGTCTATGGGGATGAAACACACAGATGGACTATTGTTGTTCTTGATTTTCATCTTCGTCTTCTCTCTATCGACTTTCTTCGTGCGGGTCCAAGTGGGGTCGGCGCTCTCTTTCTTCTTGTTCCTCTTTCGGATGGCGGTACAGCGTTGACTGGTCGGTCGCAGGAGGTCGATGAACTGCAACACCCGTGCTGAACTGCGAACAAGTTTCAACCAATTAGAAAAACGTGACGGATCGGGTAATGCTATAGACAACTGCGTCGCGTTCTGTAGCTTGTGTACGCGTTCTTCTCCCGTTTCCGCTTGACTATCGTCGCTCGTACTATCTTCACGCGGCCACTGTTCTTCGTTTTTGTCGAATTTCCTTTCGACCAGTTGGAGACGTCGCATTGCCGATTCATAGTTGTCCGGCGGCACAGGGTCGTCCTTCTTCCACAGTAACCCCGTCTCGTATCCTCCCGCCGGTAACGGACGAGTTTTTCTTCTAAAATGCGTAGGGCGCGACGTTCTTCTTCATTGTAAGACCTCTTCGGTGCGATCCCCAGCGATTCGAGCGCGAAATGTTGCTTCATCATTTCTTCCATCGATTGTTCCTCTTCATGTGTCGTCACTATGTGGCTGATTCTGTGCACCTGCTGTCTTGCCCTGCCGCGACTCGTACCGTGCAGTACCCATCCCAGGTCGGTGAGTGATGCGACCGGCTGCGTGTCGGATCCTCTTCTAACTTCGTGGGCCAGCAGTAGGTGCCAGTTGTCTTGCCCCAGCAGTACCGTCGGTTTGCCCTCTTCGTAGACCAACTCCCTCTCTATGTCTCGTAGATGTGGACAGCCCTTGATGACGCTGCGCGGTACCGACTGCGGTGATAACTGCAGTCTGTCCATCGTCCGTGCCCCCACTGTGTATTCTTGTGAATTCCGCCCGCGGATCTTGAAGTGAACACGCGTCGATTGAGCTGCGTTGATCCGTGCCCCGGCCACACCTTCCATGTAGAATGGTGCGGGGGACCCGTAGCACCGATTCGCTCCGCCACCGTCGTCTCGATGATGGTGCAAGTCGACCCGTCGTCCAGTAGCGCGTAGGTGTCGCACGTTCCCGTGGGACCGGTGACTCGTATCGGCAGGATCTTCAGGAACGCGATCTTGTCGTTTCCCCTTGCCGATGCGGCGACTGCGGCGGTCTTGTCCTCGACGACGTGTGTCGTTACTTCATTCTCCGGCTGTTGTCGCGTGGTGTGCAGCAGAGGGTGATGAGTCTGCGTGCACTCATCTACTCCACATCTCTTGCTCTTGCAGGCGTGGCGAAATCTTCTTACTTTGAGGCAGCGGAAACACAGCCTATGAGTCTTCGCTAACTCCCATCTCGCCGATGTGTCTGCTTCCTTCATCGTCTTGCAGTCCGATGGAGCGTGTCCCTCTCGTCGACACATCGGGCACGGTGGTGTAGCGGGTTTCTCCTGCGTCGCGTATGTCTTCGCCGTCTTCCTAGGAGCGGACTCCCGCCGGTCTTCGGACGGTATCTCCTCGGCGGGGGCGAAGTTTCCACATCGTGCGGCGGTCCTTTGCAGGAACTGAGAGAGTGTTATGAGGTCCGGTTGTCCCTCCGGTTGGTCGTTGGCGAAATCGTAGTACTTGAAGCGTAGTACCGACGGCATCTTCTCTGTGACGTTTCTCACTATTTCTTCGTTGTAGAGGTAGTGACTCTTGTTCAGCGCTCGTATCGTGGCGACGACGTTCTGCACCTTGCTTGCGAAGAGGCAGACGTCTCTTGCGTTGTCCGAGAGTCGTGGTAGCGCGCGGAGTTTGTTCAGTTCGGCTGTGACGAGTGCTCCAGGGCGGCCGAACCTCGCGGCTAACATCTTCATTACTTCTTCTGCGGTCGTAGACCCGACGAATAGGGAGCGTGCCGCGTCCTTTGCGGCCCCCTTCAAACTTCTGCGCAGTCTTGCTAGGTTCTCTTGTTCTGTGAGTTGACTTGCGCTCTCTTCATAGGCCATCTTCCATGGTAACCACTCGCTCGACGATCCATTGAAGACTGGCAACTCGGTGACTCTTGACGCTGTGGAGGGCAGTATGTTGCGAGCGGCCATCTGCATGGCGATCGCAAACTCATTACAATCGATGCCCACCTTCAGCACCGGTTCTTCTTTCTTCATCGACTGCATCGCTGCTGCTATCGTAGGAATGGCGGCATGTGGGTCAACGTGGCGTGCGTGGTCCCGGTGAAGTGCGTCGCTGCTCGGCTGTGGCGGCGGCGCTCTCGAATCCTCTTCAACGGGTCTCGATGGGACGAACCCCTGACGCTTGCCGGTGACTTCTTCTATCTCTGGTACATGCGGCTCCATTGTGAGTGCCAGCGTGCTTCGACGAACCCAATCCGACGTTCGTTCTCTTCTGACGGTAGCGTCGTCGTCTTCTACTTCCTCGTCGTCCTCTGATTCGGCTTCCAGGGCGGCGACACGTGCGGCGGCCAATTCCACCTCCTTTCGAAGTAGCTCCTCCCGTGCCTTGGCCAGAGCCTTCTTCTTCTGCGAGGCCGTGGTGCGAACCGTGCGTGCCGTGCCGTGCTTCGGTTCCTTCTTCCTTGCTGTCTCCTCTGTCGTTCCTGTGGCTTCGGTAGTCTCCGTGGCTCCTGTGGTCGTCGTATCGCCGGACGTGTTCGTAGTCGATGTGGTGGCGGCGGTAGACAACGTGGCAGCGACAGAAGGCATTCTGACAGCCGCAGACGACGTGGTGGCAGCAACGGACGGCGTGGCAGCGACGGACAGCGTTCCGGCGGCCGTAGTCGACGTGGTGGCGGCGGACGTTGTGGCTTCGGTGACGGCGATTTTTTGTTGCGACGACTTCATGTTTCTCGTAGTCGGCATTTCAGCGATCCGGCTTCAGAATGGTCTTCCTCCAGCGATCCGGCTTCTCGATGTACCAACGGTGTTCCTCCAGCAATCCGGCTTCTCGAAGGACCACGATGAACGGTGTGGACTGCCGTTCGGTGAGCGTGGACTGTAGGGGCGTTGGTTCAGGCTGGAGTGAAACACAGCGATTACTATTCTGAAGCCTCCGGTACCGTCTGAAGAGAGTATTTTTTCTTCTTGTCCTATTTCTTCTCGAGTGTAGTGCGTCGCTGCCCGGAAGCGAATGCCGCTCGACGAGAGGCGGCCTATCTTTATACCCGCCCGCTCGCATGATAACGTTTCCAACTCGCGTTAGCGAATCTGCGCGAGCGGGACGGGGCGAGAAAGAACGAGACGCGTGTCTCTTCAGATCGGTACTCTATAGCGTTTATTTATTGCAATTTACAATTTCTTAATTCTATTTATTGTTACAATTTCTATTTCTATTCGTAGGTAATAATGACAACACACAAAGAAATACTTTATTTAACTTACACTATCTTAAATCTATACAAATCTATATAAAATAACAGAATACAAAACGATTAACTAGGACTTAACAACTATAAATTACGATATATACAAATAATGTCGCGAACAACTATTGTCAATGATTTGAATCTACGAGATGAATATAACATCTATAGTTCCTTGTTATAATGGCCTTTATGAGAGTAAGTTCTGTAAGATCAAAATTGTTATACGTAAAGACATAAAAGAAAAGCACGATATGTATGAGACTTTATCAGAATTTATTGACTACAGGCAGATATATACAGATGGTTCCAAAAATGCACTTAGCACTTCAGTGGCTTTTTACGATTTGTCAAATAGATTTGGTCACGGTTATAAAATTTCAACTTTGGCTAGTATTTACACAGCAGAAGCAAAAGCTATATTTTTAGCATTAGAATACATAGAAAAACAGGTACTATATTCGAAATGGATTATAATTACAGATAGTATGAGTGTTCTTATGGCATTAAAAAATAACACATTCATTTCATCATCAAACTACTTAATTCAAGAAATTCGTAATAAATATTATCATCTCTGTACTATATATGGAAAAGATATTATCTTCATCTGGACCCCTTCACATATTGGAGTGTTTGGGAATGAACAAGTAGACACTTTGGCTAAAATTATTAATTCAAGTGCTGCTCGTGTTCAAGATTTACCCCTTTGTTACTCAGATTGTAGTATTGGAATACATAAAATCGTTACAACTAAATGGGAGGAGCATTGGACTCAAATATTACAGACTAAAGGCAAATGGTACCGCAAAATTAATTGGCGTATTGGAAAACCGTGGTTCTGCAAAGGAAAGGACACAAACAGAAAATTTTACACCAATATTTGTAGATTACGAATCGGCCACGGACATTTCAACGAACACCTGCACCGAATGGGCATGATCGCTTCCCCATCATGCACATGGTGTAACTCAAATACAGCCCAATCTCTACATCACCTTTTTTTGATTGCTCTGAATTTGTCATTCAAAGACACATTATGTTTGACGAACTTAGGATTATCTTCAAAAAACCCGAAAATATCCCGCACTCAATCCCGCTTCTCTTAAGATTTCCTTCTTGTTTCAAAGCTATTTTCACTTATATTACTACAACATTCAAGGAGCTATAAGAATACTTTTATTGAATTGCAAGACAATGATTTTTTATAATTATTTATTTTTAATTTGATAAATCCACTGGTTTAAGAAAACTCAAGAAAAGATATTTATGAAAATGTACTTACCGGATTTGACAAATGAAATATTGAAGATTATGACAATAATTGAAGCGACATTAGAAAAATAAAATTCCAGACAAATTATCTTTTTGAAGACTAGGCAGCATGGTCTCCGACCTTAGCCTGTTCCAAACGGAACAAACGTACTAAAAAAAAAAAAAAATTGACCCATAGGTACCAACTTTTAATTAATCCCGCCGCGACGCAAAATTTTTGTTGATTTGTATTTTTTATTTACAACTGAACAATATTTTTAACGATGACGGAAGTAATTAATTACAAAAGATATGAAAAGTCTTTAGGTCTTCTTACAACAAGATTTGTGTCACTATTACAAAAAGCTAAAGATGGAGTTTTAGATTTGAAAATCGTAAGTATGCACAGGTATGGAATATAACATCAATAATCTGTCAAATGTTATTTAGGCACGAAACATAAACTTGGAATTTTATTGATATTAATTTAAAGTCTATTTATTTTTCAGGCTACTGATCTCCTGGCCGTGCGACAAAAGCGGCGTATATATGACATTACTAATGTACTCGAAGGTATCGGTTTGATCGAGAAAAGAAGCAAGAATAGTATTCAATGGAAGTAAGTGTTTATTTACATTATTGTTTATATTCATGCTAGGTCGCATGTCGGTACGTACAGAGAATCGAGTTTCGTAGACCGCTGATCTTACACACTTTTCTTTATCCATTTTCATAACAGAGAGAAGTCTCAGTGTACATATTGTGCACTGAACAAAACAAAACGCCGGTAACTGTAACTTCTCCCTCGCGCAATAAGTGATCTGTATTTATACTCAGTATTGAACAAAGCCCGTCAGATACCCAGCGCGGCAAAGCTAAAGGAGGTCCCTAGTTTAAGAAGTTGATATAATTTTATAAGTGTTTTATTTCGATGTGTTTCACCTCAAAACAAGGCAACTTTAACCGAATTAATAGATTATTACTCGGAGCCCAGTGTTGTTGTTTATTTTCATAATCTAGGCAATGAATATGTGTCATGATATGTGTGTGGACTGAATACCAAAGATTTTTTTTATTTTAATTTTTGTTGAGGCTTTAGTATACCTGGATGACTATGCCAGACTCAAAAGGAATAACTGAATGTTTGGTTTGTCAATTTATCAGGGGCACCTTTACCCACAGATAAAGGCATTTGGCATTGCGACTTCCAGGTTGACTGAGTATAACATTGATACTACTACTATATATACCTGTATATTATATTATTATATATATAAGATATCAGCTTAAACCCTTCGACTCAGTGCAATGATGAGCTATGAGAATTGTCGATGATCCCAGGCTTGCAAGCGGTATCAAACCCTTAAGTCTTAGGAATTTTGCCTCCTAAATAAATATTTTAAATAAATATTAAATAATTATTTTTATACATTCATGTATAAATATTTGCAGTTAAATTGAGAAATACTTTTTTTTATTATAATGGGAATGTGTTAATAATAGATTCTTAATGTTCCAGAGGTGCTGGACCAGACTGCAATACTAATGATATTGGTGCAAAAGTAATGTCACTAAGGAGACAAATTGGGCGTTTAGAAGAACATGAAAAATTACTTGATAAGTATGTGTTTTGTGTGAGTTTCCTATGAGAACTTAGATCAGTATTTATATAATAGAAACAGGTTTTTCTTTGAGATTATGAATGGGGTTCTTCAAAAAGGGTATAACATTTTCTTTAGGGTCAGCAATACCCATGTGATACTCTTGGTGTTGCAATTTATAGTACTTCATAGGCTATAGTTACTGTTTACAATTAAAGGAGTTTTGGTAAATTAATGTACATTCTTGTTGGTAACTAAGTTTCATTTCTTTTTTCAGCCAATTGCACTGGATTGAACAAAGTATAAGAAATGTATTGGATGATATGGACAATCAAGATTCAATTTATGTCACAGAGAAAGATATTAGTAAATGCTTTGAGAAAAATCAAGTATTAGTTTTAGAATCATCATTAGGAACTGATATCACAGCTGCTGTATTACCTACTAAGGTATTTTTTTTTATGTTTAATTAGCATGTAAATACATAAAAAAAAACTGGATTTTTTAGTACCACTTAAACCTCTTGGGCTTGTGTGTGATACCTTACATTTCGTTCTCAAATGTCCTTGCTAGTACAGCAGAATATTAATGTGATTTATAAATGAATACAATACTTATTTTTGTACTGTACATGTAAGATATATAAGAAAACCTAATATTATATACATTGTTTTGGTTTTTATTGCGTTTAGAAAGCCCCTTACGGCTTTATAAATGTAATAAACACCAAAACAATATTTTTTTAATTTTTTGTCCGTTTGTAAGTTTATGCACACTAATCTCAGAAGCCGCTTAATCAATTTTAATGTAGTTTTCACTATTGTGTTGCAGTTTGCTCTACTTAATATTTAGTGTTTCTTTTATTCCAATCAATTCATAAATAAAAAAGTTATATCATTTAAAGAATCATATATAAAATGCTATAAAAGGCGTATATTTTATGTACTAATTCACGCAAGTGAAGCCGCCAGATACTGCTAGTATTAGAATATTTTGGACTAATAAGTGTATCTCTGATATATTTGAATATTTCATTATATGTCATACCAGCCATTAACGATTCACTGCTGAACATAGGCCACCCCTATTGGGAGGTTTTGCCAGGAGTTTCTATGATTGGCAAGCAGGTTGGCATCTGCAGCTAGGTTTTGCTGATGTTTTAAAAGAGATGCTGCTGCCCATCCCTCCACTATTAAGTTCTTTTATTAGTTGCTTCTTACAACACTCACAGGAAAAAGGGGTGGCCCATTCTATGCTAGGATGGAATATGGATTCTATGATAGGATATACTGGATTTACCACATGGCTACATTAATATTTAAAACAAGATCTTCAATATTCTTTTTTAAATATTTTTTTTCACATAGCACATGAAATAGTATATATTCTTAAGAAAACTAAAGTTTTGATAGAAATGAAATTAATATTTCTAATAATAAAAGTGTTCTTTCTCAAAATCATCAAGTTTTTTAGGTAAAGCAAAAAGAATGTCATCAGCATATAACTTCATAATCAAAATAATGACATATGTATATGATAAAAAAATGGTTCCTATAGACTATTATTTAATTTTAATATTTATTTTTTATTTCATTATGAATTTGTTCACAGGATAAGGAGCCACATTATCTTTTACATGTAAAATCTACAGATCCAATTGGAGTAATATTGTGTGACAGAGACAAAGAAAAGGTATGTAAAATTTTTCCTTTATCTGCTGTAAATTGCTAGCAATATACCCTCTCAGCTCGATCTCCACGTGGCTGCTCTGGAGATCATTATGCTGAATTACAGGTGAATTCATGTTGCGGTGGGCTAAGTGACCTGTAATTTAATTTTCATCTATCATTCATCATTGGTGCCCCACTAGTGTATTCCGCTAGTGAAGTCGGGATTACCATTCCATTATCGTCTATTAACCCATACACATATCTGATGTTTCAGTCACTCACTTGTTCTTTCATACAGTCCATAATTTTTCAGTTTTTCCTCTTCTGTTATTTTCTTCTGTGAATTTTCACAGAATGACTTATCATTCCTTCTCATTACGCGTTTATACTAAGTTAACATAATTAAATAATAAATAGTTAAGTAACATTTATTTCTTTTCCAGGACTTGGAAGAAGATGGTATGATTGATAGTGAAGTGCAGAGTTATACAGAAAACATTGACAGTACATTGCAACATGGCAGTAAGTAATACAGATATTTTAATAAAATGAATTGTAATTATTTGCTAAGTTCGTGTTTTGGGTATTTCCTAAAAAAATATATGGATTAAAGGTGACATAAAATAATTCGGAATGAATGATTATGATACGGTCATGATATAATAGGAGAGTAAAATATTAAGCTATAAGACGCTTCTTTTGTCCACAACTTACACATCGTAAAACATTTTTTTAATGGGTAATAATGGAATGGTAACCCCGCCTGCGCTATCGGTATATTCTGCTTTCTAAAGGCAATCTGCTCTGTAAAGTCCACTCACGGCCAACAGCATAGACATTCAGAAAAAAAAGATAGTTTCCAGTGGGAACCGCGTGGAGGTCGACCTGATAACACAATACACCCGTATTGCTAGTAATACGGGAATTAGACTCCATTACTAACAATCTATTTCCTCCCACCGTAAAGCATCAACACAACGCAGGCTCTATCTCTTAATCAGGGAAGAGCGAGAATTTTTTCGACATCTTTTGTTTGACACTTCACATATTTTCTCCTTCGGTTTTATGTTAAATAATTATTTCCCAAATTTTCAAAAATTAACTTTTAGTACAAATATAAATTCTCGCGTCTCTCATTGGTGCAATTTGAATTTTATTTTGTGCTGAAATTGTTTACTGCATTTGGCTTTTTAGCGCCCCTTGCCATCGCCTAAATGATAATAATGACGCCTAAAGCGACCGCTTCTCTTATCTTAAGGCAGCGTTTCATTAACATGTTGTGGACGAAACATTATAAGCGTTTTGATAAAATTTACATCTGTGGTGTTTGCTGTAATGAGGTGTGGTAATCAGTTGCTCACCCATAAAACATGTGTTATAAGGATGTTGTTAAATGATTTCAATTTGGTCTAAAAACGAGCAGAACTTGTACTAATTGATCGAGATACTTAAATACATATGTTTGATATATAAAAAAACGCACAGGTTAATACAAAGATGTACTCATGAATACAAACATTTATATAAATAAATCGTAGCCATCAGGTGATGCAATGTGTAAACCGCTATACTATCCTGGTTAAGTTAACCAGATTATGATGAAAGTTATTTTTTCTGTTCTCAGTTGGCAACATTATACACATATCATTCAATATTCTTTTATTATTTTTCAGATTACCTCCTTCGTCTAAGTCCGCCAATCACAAAATATGACTTTACATTTACGTTACGTGGTACAGAAGGCTTGTGCGATTTATTTGATATACCTTGTTAAACCCCTATCAAAATTTAGTTTTTATAAAACTTTGAAGGACATTATACTCTTTGTTTTTTGATCATGTTGAAATTTATGTATGTAAATAGTACTTGTAAATATAAAGAAAATATATTACCCTATTGGATATTAATGTGAATATAAAATAAAATAAATTTTATGACTAAACAGTTATTATTATTATTTCCTAGATTTAGGTTTGGATACAAATCGGTCTAGAACTCCAAATGATTGTTGTGGTGTAGTTTGTTTTTCCGATAAATCCAACATTTTCTGTGCTTTAATAGCTTGTGCAATGAATTCCTGAAATAGAAAAAATGTACTTGCATAGTATACAAATTATATTTTTATAGAATGACTCAAAAAAAGTTAAGAGGTTGTTTATTACCTTTCTAGTCGTGTCTTTAATGATTTTTTTCCTTGCAATGTTGGTTTTACCTTTATTCTTGCGCCGCGGAGTCGTATCTACTTTTTTAGGTTTTAGATACTGTAAAAATATTGTTTATTTAGTAAGAAAAAAGGATAATTATAAATAAATAACATAATGATGTTATATCATGACATGAGTTCATGACTATAAGCCCTAATAAGGCAGTCAGATATTTATCAACTATTGCTATTTTACTGAATGTTGGACGCTCAAATTTAAAATTAATTGTGACAGGGGAGCGAACCTACAGCCGGGATTTCTTTATATTTGGAAATTTTCGGGGTAGACATCATTGGTTTATGGGAATAATATCAACGGTCAGTTAGTTTTAAATGTATGTCAGATTGTTGAAGAATCATATTACTAAAGATATTGTAAAGACAAACCAATAGTTTTTTCTTGGCTTCCATCTGTTCTTGCATCGTGGGTACATCTACTTCTGTGACCTCAAATGGATTAAGAGTAATAAGCTCGGCAGGAATTTTCTCAAGCAATGCTTTGACTTCTGCCTCCTTCCTTTGTTTTTTGGTTTGGAATGGATTGCTCTCTAAAGCATCAAAGTTGGGTTCTCCAGATCCTGTCGAGAAAAAAAAATAGTTCAATATGAATCTGAAATACAATTTTTTTTTACCAATACATCTATAATCATAAATAATAAAGGTCTCATCATGAAACAAGTGTATTTTTTATTATCGGAATGATATTGCAGCAAATATGTTTTGTTTATTAATTAGTGTTTATCATAATTATTTAGCTTATCAATCATTCATTGTTTTATGTATTGTTGTTTTTCAACATTTCACCCTAATGAAAGTCTTAAGCCAATAAATATTTTCAAGATAACAGCAATAATTTTGTGGGATTCTGTCTTGTATTAACACAGGTAAACATTTGGGATTCTTTTTTATATTCAAGCTTTTAAAGCTTCTATATTTTCTTATTTATTTATTTTTTTGTATATTTTTAAGTTTATGAATATTAATATTTACTGACCTGGTACTATAATACTGGTGAAACCTCCACTTGTTCCAATTCCTAGTACATCTTCATAAGGACAGAACTTGAAATTATTGATGGATTTAGACATTCTATGTCTTAAATAAGGTCT
This sequence comes from Galleria mellonella, assembly GCF_026898425.1. Lineage (NCBI taxonomy): Eukaryota > Metazoa > Arthropoda > Insecta > Lepidoptera > Pyralidae > Galleria > Galleria mellonella. Next base: position 4,115,647 of record NW_026442042.1, on the reverse strand, counting down.
ACTTGCTGTTTTAGAACAACAATCACTGGAAAAATAAAAAAGTTTGAATATTATCGAGTTAAAAACAACAAATCTAAATCTGTTGAAACTAGTACATTAAAATATAAGGCAAGTCAAATGTATTCACCACAACACACAGTGGTTAACTAAGGGTCTCTGCAGATAATAGTCATACTTGTATGTACGCTGTATACTAACACGACATTTTAAAATGCAATTTTTGAAGTTCTATTATGACCCAATTAAAATTTACGCCCAGGATTCTCGTCGTACTCGTCTGGGGAGAGAAGGTAAACAATGGGAAACGTTATCTGCAGACAAAATGTCCCTTGTTTACACAGGTCATAATGCTTCTAACTATTATTGTAGGTCCAATGATCCTACTAAAAAAAACATACTTGTATACTTCTACAACTTCTCCAAGGCCAACGGCTAACATATCTTTTTGTGAGAACTCTAATTCAACTGGAGCACTTCTTAGTCTATAATCTTGCAATGGGCCATCTAGATTTCTTATATCCCATATTTTCATACTACGGTCTACTCCAGATGTGGCCATGTACCTGAAAATTCAAATTAAGTTAAAAATTATTAAAGTATTGGTTCTATTTAATTTTTTCTTTTAAGCGTATACATTGCCTCCCTGATAAATGTCAATTTGATGAATTATTTTTAAGTTACTTCGAAGGATACCGAGTCCGTCTGCATTTTTTTTATGAACATAAACAGAAAAAATTGCAGGCGAATTCAATCTTAGCTAATCCTTATCAGTTTTGACAATTTATATTCAGTAGGAGTTACTCTCTTGTTGAGAATAATAAGTTATTAGTATATCTGATCTGATAAAGTATAGGGTAACTATCTTCTATAGACGTGAATAGCGTTTTAGCATTATAGAATGCTGTGTGTGTGTGCGAACATAGCTTTTTGTTTATAATTTGATAAATGTCAATTTAATTATAATAATTAACATACATTCCTCTATTATCCACGGCAACAGCTGTTAATGGGGTTTTATGACACAATATTTTTGCCAATGGTTCCTTGACAGTTGGTGACCATAAAGATACAACTCCCTTTGAGTTTCCTAGGCAGATAGTAGCATTGTAAGGATTTTGGGTCATTACTGACGTCCTACCACAACGATTATTATAATGGCCAACTACTTGTCCAATAGATACATCCAGCCACGTCATGAAACCATATTCATTCTGTAATAAAAATGCAAATTTTAAATATGTAAAAATTAACAGATTTTTTTATCGTATTAGACATAAATTGTCCACTACTGAACATAGTCTCCCTAATAAGGGGGGGTTTTGCCAGTAAGTGTGTTGGCAACCTCAGTTTGTCTTTTGGTGATGTTTTAAGAGTAACAATGCTGCCCATTTTTCGATCATAAGTTTTCTTAGTCGCCTCTTACGACACCCATGGGAAAGGAAGGGGTGGCTTTCTTTATGCCAGGATCTACAAGGTTTATTAACTGATTGCAGGAGTATTTTATTAGTTTTTAATGGCCTTTCTAATGTTTTCTTATTGCCGGTATCGGATCTATTGAACGTGTATTAATTTAGAAAATCATATATGGATAGATGCCTATGTTATGTGTATTATTACAATAAAATTAGATGCAATTTATAATTACTTAAAGGCTTTAATTTTAAACAATATATTGAAATTAATAAATTATACAATATATATATACATACCACAGCTGCTAACAGGAAGTGATAAGGCAAGAATTCCATTCGTAAAATTTTATCCATATTTTTTAAGCAATGTATTTCAGTGCCTGTGTTGTCATAGATGTATAACCATTCCTTCTGAGCTACTGCTAACATTGTCTCAATATGTAGCCAACTGCAGAATAAAAATATTATACATTAAATATAAGTATAAACGGTTAGTTTTGTATTGACACTTACCTCAATGTATATTTATGAGGTAGGAATATTTGTAAAAAAACATTTGTATTTATTTACAACAATGACAGAATATAATAGACCAGAGACCCCACAAAACTGAAACTACCCACTTGTAAGTCAACGCTGCATCAACAAAATTGCGGTGTAATGGCTATTCAAATTTATAATAGGATACCAAAAAAAAATAAGAGAATTGCCATTAAATTATTTTAAATTAAAATTGAAAACATGGTTAATAGAAAATAATTTTTACAATATTAATGAGTTTTTGTAAGATATAAATGCTGTGACATTGACTTAGTTTGAAATTTAAATTGTAATTTTAATTTTATTTGACATTTTTATCATTTTATTATTTATAGTAGCTTTATTGACTGTTTGTAATGCATGACCAAAGTGACACTTCGTACTAATAGTGATTTATTGTATATGTAATCGAAAATTAAATATATGATGTACCTGTATAAAATAGCCAATGGATAAATTCAATAATTAATATTTGCATGCCATTTGATGTGGCGAAACATAATGGACATCTTATAAACTTCACAAATGCAACACTTTTTCTACAATGTTTCTAGCAAATAAATTTCATTTCAATTTAATTTCATTTCATTTCAATTATTCACTAATATAATGAAAATGATCCTATTAATTAGGCTGTTTCTATTTTACATAAGACATTAAAAACCTATAACATTTTATAACAGTAAACCAACTTTTTCATATATTTGTAAACTAGACACATCCTGTGGCTTCGCATACGTGAATCAATGTATACTTTGGATTATGAAGTATATAGATTGGAGAAGAGATAATAACATATATGTTAGAGTGAAATAGACAAGTAGGACACTTATTTACACAATATATGCTAACAAGTTATAATTATTTTTATGTTTGCATGGCTGTATTTCGGTTTGAGGGGTGGGATATGGTAGTGAATTTAGAGGGTACAGAGGAAAAACACCTGAGTCCTCAGAAATGACAACACATTGGAGATATCATGGGTGAAACAGTATACTCTGTTATGTCTACAGTATTGTTCATGTCTATAGGCGACAGTTACTACTTTCATTAAGTGGGCTGTCAGCTTGTTTACCATTCTAAGTAGCATAAAAAAATAACAACTTTTGCATATATAATATTACTATTTTATATTTGTTTATAATAATACTAAATAATTAAGTATATAACTTCATATACCTTATATCATGTATAGATTCCATAACATTTATTTCACAATGCAATTTCTTCGTAACCCAATCAAAAGCTGCCAAATGCCCTCTTTTGCCACCAAGAAGTAAATGTCTGCCATTTCGAGAATATTTTGCTCTATATGAACCAAAATCTAATTTCAGATCAAATATCTTTGTTGCTGCTGCTATGTCCACATTGTTAGCTATTATACTTTGTGTTATTGCTGTAGTTTTCCTGTTCTCTCCAACGTCTAGAAAGCTTAAGAAATACAATCATAAGTACATAATTTGATTTTGTTATAATTAACTTTAGTACAATTCATAAACATTATATAGTAATATTCATATTAAAAACTAGATTTTACCTGTATTTTCTATGCATAGATTTTGGAAGAAGGAAAATAAAATAAATCACTTCTAGATGGTGTACTAAGATAAAACTTAAGTACACCAGATTTAGGAACACAACTGATGAAATCGAATTTAATTTGGTTCAGTAGTTTTTGTATGATGCCAAAAAAAAAACATACAAACAGACAGATGGACTAGTAAAACTTCTCAAGTTTTGGTCTCTATTTTTCTAATTAAGATTCCTCATATAATTTTTTTTAAATATCTTCTACATAAAAACATTACTGCACTACTTACCCAGTCTCTTCTGTCAGCAATATCTCAGCTCTAGCTGCTTCTTCTTCAGCATAGTTATGTTTCCGTTCTTTTTTCTTCAGTTTTGCAGCATGAAGTGGATGCCTTACACCTTTTCCAATTCCTTCGCCTCGAGAGTATTGTTCCAACTTCTTTTTATTAATGGGAGCTTTGCCTCTAAATATCTTTTTATTTTTTTTAATCTCATCTCTATTAGTTTTGTAATTTTTCTAATAAAATAAGTAATAATTAGTGGCGTAATTATATTATCTGAGGCCCGTGTTAAATTCATAGAATGGGGCCTTCCTTTATTTAAATAGAGATTATGTCACAGTATCTGTTCTGATACTTCCATAATCAAAGATATTCATATGAAATAAGCATAAAACTAATAAAAATGGGACAAAACGAATAAAGAGCTACAAAATACTTACATTAAATGATTGAGAGGGTTTCACTTTGTATCCCGGTTTAATTTTAATATTAAAAATTTGAACATTGTCATTCTTTTCCGATTTTGTATCTTGAGTGTTTTTCTCGTCTACATCGTAGTACCGTTTCTACAACGTTAGAGGTTATATTTACAACTATTCATAAGAAATAAAAATATTACAAATATAAAATTATTCTCACCTCTTTTCTAACTTTCATGGTATAAGATTTTTAATTATGATTTATATTATTTAATTGAAAAAACTTTTTAAACATAACACGTGACTTTTGTTTAGATCGCTAGCCAAGGCCTGTTTTGATAACATATTACAGATTACAGAGACTGCGTCCAAAGACAGATAGGAATATCTTACAGAGTAATTTGTACGTTAGTGATTTCACATTTCAAAGAGAGACCAATAAAAGAGTTATAGCTATCGATAATTGTCGCTCGAAATACCGATAATAGTGTTGTGCTACCATATTGATATTATTGTTCTAATTTAGTATAAAAATTTTATATTTAGACATTTGTAACAATAAAAACAATAGAAAATATAAATAAATGCTACCTAAATAATCTTTACACATACATTTGATGAGATGTGAGCCATTTAAACATTTCATTGGATGTAATGAGTACAATTGGCCTTTATAGGTTACTTAACATTATTACTTAAAAAGTTTAAAGGGAGCTGCTGAAGCTTAGCAAATTGCAGTGCTTATGGATTATTCCTTATTATTATTCCTTATGGATGTTCCTTCAGCACTTAATATAGATGTGAAATATTAAAGTTTTATGTTTAGTAAAACTTTTCTTTTTAAATATAAATTCTCCATATCATTTTCACAATTTGTATAAATTAATATAATACAATATATAAAATACATAGATTTTAAAATAATTAATAAATTAGTCAAGTTCGTTAGATTTTTACCGCATAATTTTTCAATTTCAAAATTGAAATTAAATTGACTAACAATCATGGAACAACTGAATTACATAAATAGGAAATTTACAGAATAAAAACTACAAAAAAAAAAAAGAAATTAAATACATAAAAGATCATATAATACATTATTAGGTCAATCTTCACGCGATTCTCCCTAAAAACCATCGTAGTTAATTCCTGATTAGTTCATCACAATGGGCTATCTGACTTGTTTTTATCCTCACCTATTATCTTCCATCCTGCTAGAGTATACCGTTAGCGTAGGCGGGGTTACCATTTCATTATTATCCAATCCCATTATAAAAATAAAAATACGCATCACTATGTAGTTTCTTTAATAGATAGTACGTTATGTCTATGGTAGTTTGTGATTATACATCATGGGTGTTCCACTAGTGTATATTGATAGTGTAGGCTGCCTTATCATTTCATTATCACTCATTAAAAAAAATATGCCTCAAGATAAAGGGCTACATTCTGATTATATCTGCATTTAAGGATAGACTTGAAATTTGAAATATGTCTTCATTATTACAATCATTAAATATGGTCGCTATTTTGATTAATAGGCCTACATATATTTTTTTAGTAAGCGTATAAAAATATTATATTATAATAATATACTATTAATAAAAAATAAATTAGTTACCTGTGGCGTAACTCGCGTCAAGTAGAATATAAATATCCTCTTTGTTAAGATATAACATTTAAGAATATAATCTACCCGACATCAAACTTCATTCTAATCCGTTCAGCCGTTTAAGTTTTAAGCGTGATTGAGTAATATTGAAACATCCAAACATTATTATAAATTTTCACATTTATAATATTGGTAGGATTGTATAGTACTATTACTTATATTATGTTTTTATATTATTGAGAAACATAATGGTAAATTGATTATGAATTTTGAATATAATTACTTGCAACCCCGAAAATTAGAGTGCATTATTTTGTCTTAAAATTATAGGTAGGTTATTTGTAATTTTTTTTAAATAAATAATTGAAAACAAATACTGTGCATGCGTATTGCACCAGAAGTTAGAAAACTATATCATAGTGGCCATTTGTTCTATACAAAAACACTTTTTTCATAGGTCTAATCCGAGAAAATACTATTAAAAATTTACTTTTACAAGGTTTAGTTGCCAATTTTATTGATATCTAATTTTTTACCTTTACTTGATGCACTTGTATTTCAGGAGTAGAAAAACTAATTAAATAGACTACTTTTAGACGGCGTACCAGATTTTAAGTTATACTATAAGGATACAACTGTGAAAATCCCATGCAATTTGGCGCAGTAGTTTTTGTGTGATGCCGGAACAAACATACAGACAGACAGACAAAAATTATAAAACGTATAGTTTTGGCATCTATTGGTTTATTAAGACCCCTGATATACATTTTTTTTTTAAATATTTCCCATGTACAGACATTGTCTAGTTACAATTTTATTACATTATACGCATATAGTAAGATCAAAACAAATCTCAAGTTTGAAGGTTTAAATTGTATAACTCAGCATTATAAACATATGTAGGCAGATCAAAAAGTATATAATGAAAATTAATTGGGTAGATAATAAAATACGACCTCAGTATTTATTATTTTTATTCTCTTTAACAACACATACTCAATATTTTACAGAAACGTATATGACAATCAGAGTAAGTAGTAACATAGTAATAGGTTTTAGTTTTTAAATGCGAATATTATTCATTTCTGTGTATTGGTGTGAATGTAAATAAAAAATTTGATAAAAGAAAAAAAACAAATTGTTATGTAAAATTACAAAAACAACGATTGCACAATGTTCGCGTGAGGAGCAGCGTTGTAACTGAATATATTGCAAATTAACATTTAACTTCATTAATTAAGCTATCACAATTTGTAAAGGTAACAATAAATAAGTAATAACACGTAACATAATCACAGCAAAGTGAACATTGGCTAACAAAGAAAATTTTAGTTTATCCTCTAAAATTGGTTATCAATTAATGAGTGAATTATTAACTTACTCGATCTAATGAGATCTCGTTATTTACTAATACAAATAAAAACGTCCCTATGACGCGACAACTATTATTCACAATTATTTACAAAACTGACTAGAAAGAGCTTATTATTCTTGTTTACATCGTTCATTATTCTCTATGTCAATATTTTAGTCTTAATACACCAGCGAGCGAGTCTGCGATAGCTGCTGTGGTTGAGAAGCGTTTGGCACAATCCCAGTAGGTATGTGTGAGAACTTAATGTCTGATAAATTTCATCTTACACACTATTTATTTGGTTTCATAAAAATCTGGGTCTGTATGAGTTCGTAATTTCACTAAAACCGTAACCATTTTCATGACAGTTTGATATATTTTATTTATATCGAGATGTACTTAGGTACAATATTTACATAGCCGAATTAACGCGTTTGTGGGGCTAAAATCGCTTACATACAGTAGTATAAACTTCTCCCTAACAATTAGGTAGTTTAATTTTAAGCATACGAGTAACAGTGTTTAAAATTTATTTAGGTCTATATTTAAGTCCACCTTATCGATAAAAAGTCGAACGAATCTTCAAGTGTTGACGTGATGTCATAAAGAAGTCACACATCGTATACAACGGTTTATAAAATAGACATCGGTTGCTTAATAATTAGAACACACACGTCCCGATGGCACCGCGGCATGGGTTATCTACGTTATGTAGTGAAATCGTAATATCTCCTCACTAATTAGTCAAATAGACAATCTTTGGTAAAATAGCTTTGAGACACTCACGAAACACAAGAATTGCACTAAGTCCACTGAGTCAGATACGCAAGCTCCGCCGATCGCAAACGCGACGTCCTATCATAGTTCACTGTCGTTCAGTATCGGCGGCGCTTTGTGAACCTTAAATAGGTGTTGGGAGCACTGTGAAGTCCTGAAGCGCGCTTTTAACAGTTTCGTAGATGGGGCGATTCTCGTCGGGGCAGTAGCCGTCGGGGGAGCACAGAGTCTGCAGTTTGGTGAGATAGGAGTCGAAGTTGTCATGGGCGGGTTTCTCGCCTGGTCCGGGAGGAGGCGCTGCGCCTGGTGGGCCTGCACTGGTTACTGGCACCGCTCCCCCCGCACCGCCCGCACCCCCGCACCGCCGGGGATGCGCACATGTTCTAGTAGTGTGATCACGTTGTTGCGAAGACTTTCGTAGTACTCGTTGAGGTTGTTGTTCCTTTGAGATATTAGTTGCTGCTCCTGGAAAGACGAGAAATACTCCTTTAACAGACTCTTATTGGTACCTAACAAATATTTTTGTGGTGACTGGTGATTGGTGACTCAAGACCTATCTGCTATTCAGTGAGTTTCTATTTGCACAGAGTTGTTACTGAATCGTGGTACCATAGACTAAATAGTAATCAATGGTACTCACGAATGTTTTGTGATGTTAGTAGCACTCAAAGTTGGACGTTTGAAGCCATGACAGTACCATCTAACATAGATCAAACAAAAATATAGAATTATAATAAGTTGGTATATTTTGTAATAACTGATTGTATATTTACAATAACTAAGGGAATTTTGAAAACGCACCTTAAATAACTTAATAAATGTTGAACTTACCCTTTCTCCGTGATTTAGGTGCGTCTCCATCGCATTGATATCTGATTTGAGGCGAATCATTTGCGACTCCACTCGAGCGTTTTCACGTTGCAATTCTGTTATCTCCTGTTCAAGAGCCATCAAATCTTCGCCGTTCCCAGTCTGCATGTTCATCTCCATACCTATGTAATGTAATAATTATCGTTCAAAATACATTTTAATATTTCTAGTAATAGATTAAAGAGTGTTAAATATTGAATTTGAGTGTTTTTTATTTATAGACTTCGGAGAAGAAAAAACGATCTGATGACCTAATTGATGTAAAGCGAGTGGGTAGCCATTTTTCACAGACAGGTATCTTAAATTTTATGTATGTCTGATGTCTTCTATTATATGCTACAACATTACCGTTCCTCTACAATTAGGGTGATACTGCTCTTATATTAAATATTGCGCTGTATATCTTACACTAATAAAAAAAAGCCCACCTAATTGAGGCATCTCAAAGCTTTTAAATGTAAGGTTTTGAGCTCTACCATTCAGTGAAACATCTATAAATAAATGACATTCAACAAAAAAAAGTACATACCTGAATAAGGTTTGGGGTAGAGAGGCGTTATATCATCAGGATATTTTGGTTTCTTTGGTTGAGGTGTGGGTGTCGCGGCGCCAGCAACTGGACACCCTGACAGGGACCTATGTGTGAGGAACGAGCCGTTTATATGACCCGAGCCGTCACAACCGGGCGTTGGACAGTTCACCCCGTCGAACTTGATGGCCGATGCCGCCGCTGCAACGGCCGCCTTGTGCTGTTCCACGGTCCCACCGCTTTCCAGCACTCGCATCTTGTTGCGATTCGCAATCGGGCAACCAGAGGCACTGTTGAGTGAAAAGTTTTGAGTACTTTTAAATATGTTTTTGGCATTAACAGACGGATACAACATGGTGTTGAGTTTTGTTAACTGCTCTACTAAATACTTATTGTGATCATAGTTGTGTTATTATCAATATTAATAATATCAAAATCGATACCGTCTGTCGACATATAGAAGTAGAACGAATTCTGAATTTTTTTCGAAGGTTTAATAAGCGTTTACGTTTATACGAGTGCATTAGAGGTAGTATAAGTAACAGTACACAAATTTTTGGATAAATAAAAGAGGTGATGCGTGAATTTGCGATACAGGCTACAATATGTCAACTTATGTTTAATATCCATCTGATTTTATCAGTTCTACGTCTTATTTATTAATGTACATAGATTTTTTATAAAGTCTACTTATCTAAAATCTACGTCAGTAATATTACTCCTGTGTTTGTACTCTTACCTTCGATGCGACAAGAATTTCCCTGTAGCGTGTCCAGACCCGTCACAGCCCGGTATTGGGCATCTAAGCAGCGTGTAAATAACCAACAAACTTATTGTGAAGTTGTAACGTAGGCAAGTATAGAAGTTTTTGTCCGTATCAGTAAACAATCGTATTGCAGTATAATGCTCAAGGACACTTCAACGTTGTAAAAATATTCACGTAAATAAGTAAAAAAAATAACAACCATAAGTATGCACGTTGAAATTTTACATGTCAAGAGCATTAACCTTATTAGATATATTATGAGATGTGTTGCAATTAACGATTGTAGTATCTGTGTCGTTTGCAATGCTTCATATATGTTGAATACAGAATTTAATATCATTAGTTTATTGACATACTCTACCTACATATTGCCAGGCTTATTACCTAAGCAGTCGACTGTACTAAAACCGATAACAAATAATAGGAAGGAAAATAATTCAATTATAATAAATATATCATGTACCTCCTACCTATATGCATACAATGTATACTACTAATTTTATTCTCAAATGTTAGCGTCTATGCTTGTATTAGGTACCTATTATGAAAGTAAGTACAAATAATGTAGATATTATCATATAGGTATGCATCAAGATACCTATTCGTGTAATCTAAAATCTCTTATTTACAATCTATATAAATAAATGAAGGGAAAGGTGTTTTATAATTAGGTAAAAGTTATAAGTAGAAATGTAATTAATAGCCGTCTTTCTCGTCTCGACATTTAACTTGATTAAGTTAATCCAAATTTTTATTCTGTAAACGTAACTAAACTCTAAATTATATAATTAGAATATGATGAATAGTTATTTTACCTCAGAGGTTCAGAGTCCTGTCCGTCTCTTGGTTTGCTCTTTGGTTTGTTAGCTCTCGGACAACCAGATAGCGAGCGGTGTGACGAGTAGTTGCCGGTCACGTGCCCAGAGCCATCGCACCCTGGTGTAGGACACTTCAACTCCTGAGAGTGTGGCTGAAGTTGTGAGCGGTCGGCGCGCGGACATCCCGATAGGCTGCACATATACAAACTGCTTACAATGGCGTGGCGGGGCAACATGCCAAAAAGTTGGCTGCACATGGAAATTGCTTGCAATGGCGTGGTGGGATAATATGACAAAAACTTGACTGCACATGTACAACGCGTACAATGGCGTGGTGGAGTAATATGCCAAATGTTGGCTGCACATGTACAACGTGTACAATGGCGTAGTGGGGTAACATGGCAAAAAGTTGGCTGCATATGTACAACGCGTACAACAGCGGGGGAGAGGATTGTTAGTTATGCGGACTGTGAGTCCTATTGCTAGCAATATGCCTCATAAGGTCGTCCTCCACGTGGTTCCCCCTGGGAAACCGCCGTGCTGAATTTCTGGTGTATTCATCACGATGGGCTAACTGGCCTCCTTTTTTATTCTCACCCATCACCCCTCACTGGTGTTCCGTCAGGGATACCGTTAGCGCAGGTGGGGTAACCATTTCATTAATCATCAATAAAAAAAAAAGGATACAATAGCATTGTCCAATATGCCAAAAAGTTGGCTGCACATGCATAACGCTTACAGTGACGTGGCGAAGTAACATGTCATTATACTAGGTGCCTATTGGTTGGATTTATAGTTTGTATAATTACATACGAATAAATATACCTCACTCAAATAGATATATGAGTCCTACGTAGTTTTAAATGACACATAATAAGAAATATTTATTGAAGAATAATGAGTTCTCATATTGAATATTATTGTTACGTGGTTTTACACAACAAATGGATTATTACCGGTACGGTTTGTACTATACGTTTAAACTACAAAGTACAGTCATGTATCTATAAATATATATACATTTGTTAACTCGGCTATATTATGTAAGTACGATGTTTAACGTTTGAGTTGATGAACCTTTTAGTATTTATTTAGGTATCTATAATAATGAAAATATTTAAATACGACTCGGTGTATTTAATATTTTGTCACACTAGCAGCATCACAATTAACGTAATATAATATACTGTATGTATCTACTTAAGTCTTTAATTACATCAAATTAAAGGCTTGTCTGTAAATTAATATTATATTTTAACTATATAGGTATATTTATAATAGTTACCTGTTCGATTTATTAGCATTAATTATAAATTTATATTTTAAGTATTTACTTTAAATAATCAGTTTGACATATACATAAGTATTTAACATTAGTAATTATATATCTATTTATTATTATTATTGCAAACTAGCCTATGTCCTTCTCCTTCCAAAACAATCTAAGTGTATATCAAATTTTATGAAGATCGAGTAAGTCATTAAGTTGTTAAGAGTTAACAAATAAATAAACAAACAAATTCACTTTCATATTCATGATATAACCTTTTACAACCTGAACGACTTCACCAATTGTGATTAAATTTGGTATATATGTACAATTAGGCATAAAGAAGGACATAGACTAATTTTATCCCAGCCAATCAATATGATTATCAGTCACGTGAACGAAGTCGCGGGTAAAAAATAGTAACTAGTATAAAATGCTCTACTGGTCCACAAAGTGTATGAAGTAAGAACGAATATCTATGTCGTAAATCATACAGTATTATAATTATTTAAATTGGTTTTACTCACGTATTAACTTTGGGGTTACCCAACTAGTTATGAAATTGATAGGAGATCATATTCATAAGCACAGTAAGAGTTATATATAAATAATTATAATAAAGTAAAAAGGAAGTTAATTTTTTTATGCAATTTACAATGGCAAACAAGCTGACGGCCCACCTTATGGGAAGTGGTAATCGTCGCCTATAGATATGAATAGATTCTCTTTTATAAATACCTATTTCAGTCAAATACCAAATAAAATATATTTAAGAGGTACTATCCTTTCTATGTATATATAGTTTACAGATTTTCTGGTAATAAGAAAATCCAATTGTTGCGCATGGATAGGTTTCCGAAGAATAAAAAGTCATCTTTTTTGTTAGATTTATATTTTACTGTATTCTTAAAACAGTCAGGTCTAAATATATCTATTATTATTGAGAAATAGGCTTTTTCAAGTAGAAAAAAGTGTAACATTGCGACCTCTGTGATTTTTTGTGCTAACCCTTTTTAAAGTAGGCGGCTAATTTCTGTTAATGATGATGTTTAAGATGTTCTTAGCAACGATGTTTTTTTTATATCCTTACGATATAAAGTATTTTACAAAGGAGATATATTGTTTATGTATAAGTGGGCTATAGTCGCAAATTATATGCTGTGGTGTTTCTTCTTCATCTTGACAAAATAAATAGAAGCTATCTACTTACTACCATTTTTTTTGTTTAAATATAGTATCTAAGAATAAAAGATATTTGAATAATAGATATTAGAGTTATATTGATGTAAGTTATTGTGTTATCAGTTTAATGTGTTAGTATCTATTATAATGTAATGTAGGACAAAGTTTTTACCAATGTCTTCTTCCGCATGGCTAGGATAATATCATGATTAACCACGATAAATGTATATCCGTTTTCTTCCCAAATATTATGCGTAAGCTAATTTACAATGATTATTCATAATTTTAAAAGGAGTTAATAAACAGAGATAAATGATTACAAATTGGTATCCCAAATACAAAATACAGTAACCGAAAGTGAGGCAATTAAAAAGATGGGAAGACGACGTAAAAGCCATTGCTGGAAATACATGGTCAAGGTCAGCTAGAAACAGAGAAGGATGGAAGGAATTGGAAGAGGTCTATGTCGAAAAAGGCAAACGGATACGATTGTCGATGTAATACGAGGTCTGTCCGGAAAGTTCGTATAAACTGGAATGCGAGAAAGATAAATTATGTCCCTAACAATGCTTCAGTTCTGGTCTGACCGCCGTTCCACGCCAAATACAACGAAACCCCGTCGGCAACAGCGAAAGTGAGGCAAGAATTGAAGAGAACAATTTATGGGGATGATGCTGTGAAGGAACCAACCGTCCACAAGTGGCTAAAAAGATTAAGATAGGGCCGAGAAAGAGTTCGAGGTTCGGGGGATTGTCCATCAAGAATTCGTCCCTCCAGGCCAGACAGTTGATGGAAAATTCTACGTCGATGTGCTCAGACGCCTCAAAGCTCGTGTGGCACGAGTTCGTCCAGAATTGGCGCGGGAGGGGCGTTGGATTCTTCACCACGACAATGCCCCTGCCCACACCTCTCTTGTTGTCCGTGAGTTTTTGAGTAAAAATTCCATTACGACCGAACACCCCCCTATTCGCCGGATTTGGCCCCGTGTGAAAAAACCAAATTGGTACTTCGGGGGCGGCATTTGGGGGACATAAATGAGATAAAAAAAGCTACGACGGGGCAGCTGAGAAAACTACAACCAGAGGACTTTCAAGGAGCCTTCTCACAGTGGAAACGGCGTTGGCACAAGTGCATTATGTCAAAGTGGGAGTACTTTGAAGGGGATAAAATTGATTTACCTGAATAATTGTAAAATAAAATTTTTAAAAAACTTTTATACGTACTTTCCGGACAAACCTCGTAGAATAAATTAACTAGAAATAAGAATAAATATTATTATCCGAATTAAAGGCAATTATTATTTGTTTATTACTAAAGTTTATAACGATTGGTTGAGTTGTTAAGGGATGGAACAAATTCATTTTTACATCTATAATATAAATAAGGATAAAGTTATTGAATTTTCTTCCTTACTAATGGAGCAGTTATTTACTTACATACTCTTTTAAATTATGATTATTAGTGCACAATTTATGCAGTAAATTATATTTGGCCTCGTATATAATATTTTGTATGTATAAGTAATGAGAGTGCTAGCTTTACTGAACATGTGTAAGTAGACGGTGGTATTGATAAAATTTATTTATTTATTTAATATTTTTAGTTAAGTGCAATTTATATAATAAAAGAAAAATTTAATGCAAATATTTATTTTCTAGAAAATCGAATGAATAAATGAATGAGTATACTTTATTTGCATTATACAATATAGGAAATAAGCAAGTCAATTTACAAGTGATGTTTTGTCTAGATTTGAGGCGTAGAGGCATTTACACAAACTGCCTGTATTTTAGAATTTAAAAAGATCGATATTTCAAATTAAATAATGTAACTTTATTTCGGTAAAATAAAAAATAAAAAGTATAAAAAACAAATGATACCATCTTAGATCAGAAAAACCATTACGTCAAATAAAATTTAATATACTCATATTAATATTATATTTATAAAATTTTAGTTGCATCGTGTCATAATAACTGTCGGTGTAAATGGGTCGTCAAGCACAATACTGAACATGGTAAACTTGGCATGCGGTTATTGTGTTCTGCAGTTGAATCTCGCGAGACTTCAATTGGGTTCGGAAATGCGCAAATTGTCGTTCAGGGGCGCATTCGTCGCTGCGCTCTGATATCACCGCGTTTCACGAATATTATACCCTTTTATAAGGTTGGCACAAGCGTGATTTAAAATAATGTTATTATTAGTTTTAATATTCGCATTCAAGCAATTTATACTTTATTCGATTATTTCTTTCGTATATTAATTATTCTAAAAAAGTCTAATATAATAGTATTATATTATGTTTATTAAACTTTCAAATAAATAATTAATAATATATATTATTAGACATCAGTACACCTTCTGTATTGTGGCCTAGTAAATAGTGTTAGTATGTTAAAGTAAGATATATGGTACTCTCTATTGAGATTGTGGAAGTAGTTTAAATTACATTAAGTTGAGCATTATTTGTAATTGTTTATAATTTATACTCATATTTTCAACAGGTTTAAGGACGCGGCAACCCTATATGACAATATTGCCACCGCGAAAATACGTGTGTACCGCACGGATATTGGCGCTTGCCTGCGGTGCGTAGCGAAGTTGCCCGATATGTGACCGGAGCCGTCGCAGCTCTCGACGGGGCACTGGATGAGCTCCCTCGATTCCCGAATCCGGTAACCCAGTTTGCCGTAAAAGTCGTCGCGATGGAAGCTAGTATGAATAAATACATACGTATTCATATAAAACAACTCAATATGAACAAAAAAGAAATTACACAACTAAAAATAGATAATACTAAATGAATATAAAATTAAGATTGTATAAGAGCGACCTTAATTATATGCTCACTCGTAGACATACTCCACAAAGTCGTAGAGTGCGCAATGTATCAGCATGGTGTTCTAAATAAAGAATAAACAAAGTTCTATCTTTAGAAGATCGCTATCTACACGAAGTAAGCACCAAATGTTTACAAAATTATTAATATTATTACTCATTGTTGTTTACACGTCTTTAAAATTCAAATGGAAAACTATTTCAAACTTTTATAAACTTTTGTATCTCACCTGTTTCGCTGCATATCTGTGCACTTTGTGATGTTTACGATATAAATAACACTATAAAAACATTAAATGTGCGTATATCTTATCGTTCAAAAAGTTTATCTAGTTATGCTGTTAATGTGCGCATAGCGTGGAGCGCGCCTGCGCTCGCGCAGGTATATTTAGACTGATCCGCCGAGTGTGACTGGGCTGCGTTCGAAAACGTTCTGTTGATAATTTTGTAGCATTTTTATAACCTAACGCTTGCAATAATTACACGTGGTTATCGAACATGAATTTACGTTCTGTTAATAAATTTAAATAACTTATGTTACGTAATGCAATAAGATTTCAAATTGTATTTTTAGATGTATTCTTTTTATTTATATACTTCCGTATTCATAATAATATGTTTATAAACAAAAAAAGCATATCGTATACAATACTCAATGTACTTAATACTTAATAGTGTAGATGTATGAAAGATTTTTAATTCGTCTTACGTATAAAATATTAGGAGCGTTTCCGAACGCATCGGTCGATTGTCGCCATTGAGAAGTGAGTCAAAGTACGTTAAAGCCGTAGGTAGAGCGAGAAAGCGAAACGAACCACATACGGTTTTACTTACATCATACTTGCATGTCATTAATTTTTTTCGTAAGTAACCAAAAGTTTTACAATAAAAATAAAATGACAAATAAGCAACTCAATTATGACAAAGTTTTTATAGATATGTGTACATTATTATATACGCCTAAGGTACTTGTCAAGCGACTTCAAAAGGATTCCAAATTTGCCTAATTTATTTTCAGTGCGTTACGCTAAGATATTAATAGTTTTTTTTTTAGTTGATAGGGTTCACTTTTATAATAATAACTTTGTTACGATTGAATGGCACGATTTTTTTTTTGGGGTGGTAAATTTTATACTTTTTGCTTAGTATTTACTTACGAGTACCTATGTAATGAACAGGTAATTATTGGTATTCGATAGAAGAGTTATATTAAAATTAAAACAAATATACTAGTAGACAGATATTTATCTATCAAATAACATTTAGTATGTTTATATGTGTACTGTTGGACATTAGGATTAAATTTAATGTATAACATTTAAAAATTATACGTTGGGTAAAAATAAATGAAATAGTAAAAAAAAATTATTTAATTTAAATTTGTCTAAATAGGTATAAAGTAAAACTCAAATTATATGACTAAGTTATTAAATACTTACTTTACGTAATTATGAAATAGCAGTAGTCCATGACATCACGAACCTATTTATTTTGTCAAGGCAAATGTGCTCGAATGTGCTTTCCTTTGTATATGTTATGTCTTAGAAATGTGTTCATATTGTGAATGGTCTTATAAAGGAGCATAACAAAGCAAGTGGTTTTTAAGATCTTATTAAGTAGGAAGGTATTGATGGACTACTCTTGGATAGTATTCAATACAAACATGTTGTTTAGAAAATCAGAACCAGTAATAGTTTTTAAACTGTAGTTTAACTTAAATACAAGCTGTATTCTAGTGGAACTGCAAACAAGTGTGTTGGATTTCATAAAAGTATCTGCTTTTGTGAACTTGTTTAGTCTTTAATTACGAAGACTTTACTATTTAAATCATTTTAATTATAAATGTCAGTAAATATCTAATACAACGTCACGTAAAATATATGGGTAGCGCATATAATTATCTAGAAAATAGTATAATATAATGAATTTTGTTATCTGCTTTTACAATATAATTTAATAGAAAAATTAAGAAATATAATTATTATTACACTTTATTCTTACATTATTATGGTTTTCTAACTACTTATACAATCATGGAAAATACATACTTTATATTTATAAGATAGAAATTCTGCAGCTTATTATGGTGTTTCATAACAGGTCAATGTGATCAACAAATGCCAATAAAACTAAAGGTTAGAAACAAGTATCTACGTGAATTATACAGCCATCGTTCTTATATGGTTCGAAACATAAAAGAATGACATTGAAGTCTGGCAACAATAGACTGTGTCGGTGTTGAGATTGATTGAGTCGCTTTTCTCTAAACCTATCTTTAAATCTAATATTTTAATATGGTTGTTTTGCAAAATTACAGTTTTATGAACCACATTATTATATAATAATTTTCACTTAAATCTATTAGAAATTTAATTTACATTGATTCTTAGAATAAAGACTTCACTGTGATATTAAATGGAAATATTAATTTTAGAGAGAGCCTTTTAGTCTTAGACAAATAGCGCCTCAGAATCTTTTATGAATTTAATGTGGTAATTAAAAAGAAAGAAATGACGCCTTCGATTCGACCCTATTAAGAGAGTACATAACAAAATGTGACATTTATCTGTAAAATTTTTAAAAATAATTGAATTATTTTAAATGTTTTTGATGGATTACCTATTTAAAAAGTATTTTACCTACGAAATAAAACTATAATCACTCAGCAATATTTTTATTAAGCTGTCACTGAAAATTTGGATTTTGATAGCAATTTTTGTTAGTTTTTGAAAGTTTTAATGATATATTTATATGCAACGAATTCTATGTTTAACGTTTTGGTTAGCCAACAAAGGACTTTTTAGATAAACAATCAGAAACATTAAAAAATGTTATATATTGTTTTAAATTGATAGATAATTGCAATGTTGCCGTACTTAAACAAAAGTTATGAACACTCTTAATAATAGAACAAGTTGTATTAATCAACTAACGAACTACATTTCAACTTAATTTTTTGCTTTTGAAATTTACAATAACTTTATACTCCTTACAAAGTTGAATTAATATAATAAGATTTGAATAGCACGATAATTATTTTAGATCGTAAATGACGCTGTTTATCGGAGAATACTTTTAACCCATTTATGGATTAAGACGCAATTATGTCCCGTACCTAATACCCAAAAATTTTTCAACAAATAACAACCCTCCGTTGAATATTGGCGCAGATTTGGCTGTTATCCTTACTAATATTGTAACTGTGAAAGTGAGTTTGTTTGTATGTCACTTTTTGGAACCTTATTGGTTAATTCAATCTTCATAAAATTTTATACATACCTACGTAACAAACTATTTGAGATGATAATAGCTAATATTTATGTCAGCTAATTAACATGTCCTGGTCAACAAACGAAGTCGCGGGTAAAAGCTAGTAAGGAATAAGGGGGTGTTCAAGGCGTTCAATTTAGGGAGGGGGAGGGGGTTTTGTAAAACGTAACGATGCTTTACAGGGTGAGATGGTGGTTCGAAAAACGCGTTACGTAACATTTTTTTTTTATTTAAATAAAAAACTAAAATTCAAATCTCCATAGTTGGTAACCCTTTTCGTTTATGTTTTAAGGGGAATCCCTCGACTGTATTACACGTAATTTTTATTTTGTTTTCATTGTCACTAATTAGTTAGTGTTGAGACTTTTAGGTCAAAATAACCACTTATGTGTTAAATATCGTTTAGTGAGAGAACAGGGAGGGGTGGGCTTACAGAAAAATATTACGGCGAGTTACACAGGGAATGAAGAGTCAATAATATTCAAAAATTGCGTAATGTAATACATGAAAGTCCCATAAGGAGATGGTAACACGGTTGGTATATTCACCTGCTGTCTTTGGGCTTGTCGTGCGGCGCGTGCGGCGGTGGCATATAGCAGGGCGGTGAATATGGCGGCGCGTGCGGCGGGTACGCGGGCGGCGGGTACGCGCCGCACTGGTATTGGTAGCCGCCGTAGCCTGCCGCTGCCGCCGCTGCCGCGTAATCCGGCTGCCCGAG
Organism: Galleria mellonella; assembly: GCF_026898425.1. Classification (NCBI taxonomy): domain Eukaryota; kingdom Metazoa; phylum Arthropoda; class Insecta; order Lepidoptera; family Pyralidae; genus Galleria; species Galleria mellonella. The sequence goes on along the minus strand of NW_026442042.1, from coordinate 4,095,461 downwards.
GCCGTAGCCCGCAACAGGATGGGGACTGACGCCGCCGTAACCTGGTGTCAAGGAAAAATCGTTTTAATTTTTTTATTTCCCAAAATTAGATGTCAGTAATGAGAACATTGTGTTATCGTATACAGCTAGCGAGACATCAATAAGAGATGATAGATGAAGATGAAAGCAGGTCAGTTGGCTCATTGTTATTAACTAATGTTTCCAGGGAGTTAATCGGGGGACCGCGTGGAGGTCGACCTGGCAGGGTATATTGTTAATGATGGGGTTCCTGTTAATGCCAATGCTTCCCTATTCTCCAATAATGCGGATTAGCAGTCCCATGAAGTTAGTCAAGCTCAATCAAATGTGACTAATATAGAATTAACTGTATTTTTTATATTAGAGCGAGACGTCCTACTTTATCGTTAGCAAAAAAAAAACGTTATATAGATATAGAAATAAATATATGAAAACCAAAGGATCGTCTTTTGTTTATATTGTATTCATAATACAAATTATGTTATTATTGTTCCAATCCTTATAAATCTACCATATTAGTAGAATATGTTGGATATTCTACTAGTATGGTAGATTTATAAGACATGATGATACTTAAAGCTTTAAAATGCACTAATACGCAAAAACCTCTGCATAGAGTACCACAGGGTCGCACAACTTAGTAACCGGCGTCGCGGCGTGAGGCGTTTGTATTAGCAGCATTACTTCGGGCGCATGTTGCGGTTCGCGGGATACAGCGGGGAGTCATTACGCGGTCGCGTTTTAATTTGTACGACGTGTTTTACGGCACCGCCGCGACGCGTCGTATGCACGGGCCTTAACCCTTACACGTATACGGAACATGTGATAGCTCATCTGGTTGATTATTGTAGGGGTGTGGAGTGAAGAATTCTTAAGTTTCATTTTAATTATTAACGCTTTCATTATATTTAATTACTAGCTGTTGTTATCCGGGCGAGATTTTGTTGGCGTGTCTTTATATTGATTTTTATTTTCTATGCGCACATTATTTGTTTTATAATAAATCTTTGTAATTGTAATGTAAATAAAGGAGATAAACTTCTGTATTGTAATAAAAATATTACCAGCTGCGTCTCGATGATAGGCTTCTAGGTATGGATGACTTCCCCCGCTGTCTGGCGTTGATTCTCGACTGTACGACACACCACCGGGGAAACTGCGACTGCATAATAAGAATAAATATTTAGAATATGTTAATTTCTGATGTGCAATGGTTTTACGAAATATTAAGTTGTCATGCTATTAGTTCCTACTGAATGCCTCACCTATGTGGTAAACGTGACACACTAAGGTCGAGGGTCTGGCCCTGCGGACTGGGCACCTGTGGACTGGCGGTGAGCTGGGGCGAAGCGCCCGGCTGTGGACTGCCTCGGGCTCCGCCCCCGCTGCCGCCACCGGCGCTCGTGTAAACCGGTGACGCATATGGACCCTGTTGTAAAAATTTACTTTTTATATTCGGGACCAGATTATTATTATAGAAATGGATTCATTATTTATATGTCTGTTTGTTGTTTATTGTAGATCTATCATAAAGTTGAATGTCTTCAAATCTCACCTGTGGACTACCACTAGACGTGGAAAGATCTATGGCCGGACGGGGATCTCTGGGATCTCTTGGCGTAGGACTGCGCGGTCGTTGCGCTTGTGCCGCCGCTATCTTCACCGAGAGGTTGATGGCGGAGAAGCCTGGGGGCACCCCGGGCCCCATTGCGCTGACGCCGCCCACTGCACCTACTCCGCTACTCGTTTCGTAGTGGTACATTGGTCTAGATGGACAGGATGGGCCGTTGAGGATCTCACTGAACGCTATGATTCTACTAAATATGAAAAAAGACGAGATACTAGGCACCGTACTGCGTAAGTAGATGCGTAATAGTCACAAATAAGCCGAATGTTTTTCGAGTAGAGAAATTTTAAGAGGGGTCTCGTTTACCACAATAGATAAGGCATTTCTAAATTTAGCTTAAGCTAATGACATGGAAGTTTTCGCAACGTACCTAGGGTAAATTGGTCCGGAGCTGGCCTCCTGTTCGGACTGGTCTGTTTTCATAGGCGTGGGTAAGTGAGGGTCGTGGTACCGCTCTTCCTCCCAGCCATACGAGCGCTGCGGACATTGTGCCGGATCATACCGCTCGAAGGCTGGAGCGCCTTCGTAGCACCGGGATTCATAACCGTACCGCGCTTCGTTCATTTGACTACGGGAAAGATGTTTAGGTTATATTGATTTGCAAGACTTATTAAAATATTATATCTTACTAATAATAATATATTATGAATACGCATGTCGTGGCGGCCTTTAATTGAGACAGCATTTTATAATGTAACCATATTATCATGTATTTTTAGTAGATATAAATGTATGCTTTGTTGGTTGTTCTTAAATAAATAAATAAAGTTAGTACGCTTCTGTCAAAAAATAAAGACTCTTAATTCTCGTGTAACACTGCATTTTTTTCCTCAGAATTTTAATACAATTATGTCATTTGTATTTCCCAATTAACAGTTATTTTTAAAGGAGTGGCTGTGTTATGTTTCTAGGGGTATTTTTTCCATGATCATCATATTAATTCCCTATTCCTGAAAATGGGTCTTTCAGTGTTTTTTCTATAAAGATAGTAATTGAAAAATATACCTGTAAGAGCGGACGTGGTCATCTAGTGGCCGCTCATACGGCGATCTCTGGTCTGGCGGCGCGCCGTAGCCGGCGTGGCGCGTCTCCATCCCGGGAGAGTCGCGCTCGGGCTCGGCGGCCTCGCGCTTAGGGACCAGCAGTTCGGGAGCTTCTCGCTTCACCGCGGGACTGCGCGGCGATGCCGCCTGCTCGCGTTCGCGCACGTTCACTGTGCTCTCGCTTGTTATTGTGATTGGAGTTTGTGGCGGCACTGTGTAGGCATAAAAAACAATTAAATCATCATCATCATTATACACGCCTTTAACTGTCCACTGCTGAACATAAGCCTCCCCCTTGGGGGTTTTTGTCATTAGTTGCCATGTTTAGCAGACGGATTGGAAACCGCAGTTAGGCTTTGGATATGTTTTAAGAGGGAGATAAAAAACAAATAAATACCACCGTATACCATAAATCCCACAACGTCTGTATACTTTTTTTGTAAATGTAAACTTAAACCGCTTTTCTACCAAGGATGTTAAAATTAAGTATAAACAATCAACATCTTCAAGCTGCTGCTAAAGCCTATCAGATGGCGCTAAAAAGTAGTATCAACAATCTATTCATCAAGATCTACTTAAGTTATTAAAAGTTAGTGTGTCTATATTATTTACAATATTTTTCCCCTTGTTTTCTAGAATTTACTAAGCAGATACGTCGTGGAGTCATTAATTACTAAAGGTTTTTTAAACTCCATCTTATAATACTACTATCACATCAGTACTTAGAAACTTCATTCTTGTATTGTTATTGGGTCTTTCTAAATTTAGTTAGTAATACAAATTCGTCTATTTGTAGTAATCTTTGTTTTATATAATAAAGCAATCGAGCTGATGGCTCATTCGATGGAAATTGGTAATCGTAGTTTATTAAAGGGCTGCTCGTATCACCGAATACAGCTTTACATTACATATTAGATTACAAATACTTTACGCACCTCAGACTACTAACGTCAACCCAAGTGTCAAACGACTGAAATTGGGCTCCGAGCTAAGATTTATTAATTGCCTAATGATACCTAATTTAGAGGTGAAATACGTGTCGTAACATGTACGTAGACTGAATAATGGTCAGCGATTGATAACTAAAAGGTGAGGTCGTAGAATTACTATTAATAATTATAATTAATCTTCAAATACTGGCATATTTCAGGATTGATTATTATGACGCATATGGCAATGGTAGTGGAATGAAACAATTTTAATCACTACTTGATTGATAAGTGATATGGTCTCCTGCAAAATAACAGTGAAACATATTATGGCTGGAGTTACGTATTCCATATTCCTTTTCTTTCTCTATGAGTTCCTAACAATATTACCGAATCGAATTCGAAACCATACTTAAAATAACTAAATAATGTACCTACTTTTGTACTGTAAAGAAAACTTACGACGTAATAATATTACTCAATATACTTTTTTATTCATACTACGAACGTTAAATATTTATTCGAGCTGACCTCATTTTTCTCATTTGTAATTCGGATATAACAAAGAAATACACAACTTTGCTACTTACATAAAACATATATTTTTATGCATGTTTTAGTAACGGCAACGGATCAGGTCATTTTAAACTAGGTATTTCTTATTTTATTTACAAAATTGTCCACGGTGTTATCAATATATATCTATAGGCGACGGAGGGCATTTTTCCTCAGGTGGGATCCCAGAATTTATGTCATTCTAAGTAACCCAAAAAAAAATCTACTTCCTGCCATGTCTCTTAGTCTGTATTTGAGATGCGTATGTGTTGAGTGTTACGTTTACCAAAACGGCGACAGTCGACAATGACTCTGATTACACCAATAAGGATTATACAGCATTTTTTTTTATTTACCTGTAGGCCTAGCTCTTTGTGACCTGGCGGCTGCTTTCCTGGCAGCAGCGGTCGGGCAGCCGGAGAGCGAGCGGTGTGTGCTGCGGTTGGAGCTGACGTGACCGCGACCGTTGCACCCCGGCGTGGGGCACTTCAAGATCGTCTCGTGCAACGCCAATACTATACAGAACGAATTATAATGTATAGAATTTGTGATTGGAAGTGATCTACTCGTATTATAAAAATATATAACAACAGTGCTCAGGAAATAATACGTATTTCTTTCTTTTTTTTGTTTAATGTATTAATTATCATATTTTTTCTGATAATATATAACTATAAACCAAATCTTTTTGTAATATGGATAAAATCATATTACGCTGACCCCAAATGATTGGGATAGGGGTAGGAAGATGATGATTTTTTCTGAACAGTAACCGCGTATTTTATTATATGTTACGCAGTGTATTTACAGAATAGATTCCTTCATCGTAGTACTTATAATTAATCAGATTTTTTTAATCTGATACGTATATGGCTTTGGTTCTCTCACAGTTTTTTTTTAAATTTAATTATTAGAAATAGATCGATTGACATTAAGAATGTTTTTGAGTAGTTTGTCCATTATCTGGTTTGTCGACTGTACCTATGTTTTATTATGTTTCTTAAACAGTCTCTATTTCATGTCTGTACCTATGGTCTGTAAAGAGATATACAGTTCTTTCTGTTTACTCCGTAAAGAGTTGATGTTATTCTAATTATTGTTCTGATTACATCTATTTTTATACGTTTCCATTAGATATTTGAAAGTATCTACTCCTTTGTTAATATGCACATAGGAGACTACATATTAATATCGAATAATTAAATGAAATCTACGATAAATAAAAATTAAGTTTACTGGAAGAAATGAACATATTCCGGCACTTGTGTGTGATAATACAGGTAAATCGCAAATAAAAATAAATGATTAAATAAAGTAAGTAACAGTAGCAAATAATGAAAATAATAATTGGCATGTAAAAAATAACTATTTGACTAAACAAATGTGTAATAGGTTATAATGATAAAAAACAATATGAGAAGGAATATTGTTATTTGATTTTACTCACTCTCCGGTGTGACTTTATCCTTTCTTGGGCATCCTGACAGACTAAACAACAAACGATAATATTTAAGTATGGATGTAAATTGTATATGAAAGTTGAAGAATAGATAATATACAATATATTCGATGTAGGTACGTAGTTCAGTTGATCAAGATTTGATATAGATTTTGTACAGGTATAATTTAAAAAATTAACTACATCGTTATTGTTTAATCGATAATCGATTTGAGTTTTGAAAGTCACATTCTAAGGTTAGTATTAGGGAGGATCTCGTTCGTTTTCAGTTACCACTGCAATGCATGAGAGTCATCGACAACTCACCTCCTGTGATGCGTGTACAGGCCGGTGACGTGGCCCTGCCCATTGCAACCGGGAGTAGGACACTTGTTGCCTTCTGTGAACAAATCGACCGGTGCACAAATTAGTATTTTCCTAATCATCGGGTGGGGGCGTGCGAGGCCGATCGATACGGGCGGGCGTGCCGCCGACGAGGCGTACCTGCGCGGCCCCGCCCCGCACCCGCTCTGCCCCACCCCATCGTCAACTTCAAAGAAAAAATAAAGAACGCCAGGCGGCTGCGCGCGGACTCACAATTTTTCTTTCAGGAGTAGCGGGGCGGCGCTATAGCGCCCCGCCTACCGCCTGCCCTGACCCGTTTTTATTGCGCGTCACCCTGACATAAACCTAGCTACTGAGCAATACGAGGAAAATGTTTAGGTACCTTATATACGATATCAACGTAGGTGGAGTCTAACCTTACTTTAACCATCGTTGACTAAATTATGAAAGACATTTTACAAACGAGATAATTTGTTGCTAGCGTTCTAACTAACTGTCTAAAGAAAGCAGGATTATCTTAAACAAATATACTTAAATTGAATTATAGACATCAATTCATATTTAAGATTTATACAGAAAGTTATCGCTTTATTGAAATCACACAGAAATAGAAATGTAACAGTCCAAGAACAATAGGATTGACATCGACCTCGCTATGTTATGAGATATCGCGGGACGACCTTGAAACAAACTTCGACTTAGTTCATAACGGAGCGGAGTTCCGTGTTATAGCCATGTCGTTAAGAAAGTTTGACTATCGTTGTCTGTGGTAAGACCGGTACCTCTAGCGACCGGCGGGGAGAGTGCGGCGAGAGGTCGGGAATCTCGCGATGGTTGCGCTGAAGGCACAGTCCGAGCTTCTTGAAGGGCGGTAGCAGCACGAGAACCCGCTCCTGCCGGTTGTAGGACTGTGTACTGTTTGGACCCTTTGTGAATTGAACTCTTCTCGTGATCGTTGGAATATCCACCAAACGGTTCACTTGGAAGTGTAGCTCCGTGAATTCTATGTTTAACTTCGGCTGGCGGTTTGAAGGCAGATGTTGTAGAATACGGTAACGCTGCAGTGGCAGCTTTGTATGCACTATAGAGCGATTGCTTGTTCACAGTGATCATTTCGTTCTTACGTTTTAACTTGGAATCTCTTTCGTCGTCGTATTTGTCCTCGTTCCGATCTGACATATCTATTTCTAACTCATTGGAAGACGAATCGACGAGCTCGTCGAAATTTGGTGCATCGTAGTTATTAGAATATTTGCTATGTTTATCGTAGTCTTCGTTACTTCTCTCTCTATCAGACCTTTGAGATTTATTTGTTTTTTCTTCATTATCACTAGTACCGTTCGTATTGTGGTCGTCGGTTTGATGATGTAAACTATAACTTCTTTGTGAACCATCAGCACTTTCGGAAGACGGCGAAGGGGAAGACGGAAGCATTTTATCGGAACGTTTATCACTGAAAAGGTTTTCAAAACCATTGGCATCATCATTATCGTCGCAACTATTTGTCGAGCCCTGGTCCCGAGGCCAGCTACCTGAAAGTGTTTTTAGAGCGGCTTGAGTTTCCCGGATGAGTGTTTCATCATCTTCCTCGGATTGCCTGCACGCTTGCGGTCTATGTGATGTGGGTACAGGACGGCGACGAGTGTCGGGTTCTTCGCGTCGTTCATCATCGAGGAGACGTCGTCTTCGCTTGCCTAGTATTTCCTCTTCATCCATGGAGCCCTCACTACCGGCACGTTCGTATCGCCTGTTATTCAATCTGAACGTTTCAACATCCACGCCGAACTCCAATCTTCGTTTGTTGATGTGCGATAGCGATGACTGCGTATTCAGTGGCGCCGTCCTGTAACAAATACCGCTATCAGATGCATTCCCAGGATAATTCAACACCAACATCAAATATTTATTGACATTAATGAAATAGAAATATGTATTGTACTTGCGATTCGATTTTCCATCCACAATCAAAATATTTTTACGCGGAAATGATTCTCGGCGTTTTGAATCGACGTTGACACTTTAAAAGCACTTGGTTATATTTATTTGCACAAAAATCGTTCCCACGTAAAAACCATTTCACTCAAGAGCTTTCAGACCAAGTATTTTTGACATTGGTGAAGGCATAGGAGTAAATATTATCAAGTTATGGTAAATAATTAAAATAAATCAAAACGGTACTGTTTCAATTGAGTTAAGAACACCTCAATATTTCATAATGAAGTGGGTAAGTATGTAAGGAAAATATAATGTTTAGTCCAAATGGATTAATATGTAGACTTCTAATTACTATCACACCACGCATTTCCATAATTGTTTCTTAAATATTTCTATTTTTATATTCCTTTAACTTATTATAGAACACAGTAAACTTTGTATTAAACTTTTTATTAAACTTTTCTCAAGTTTTTGATTCACGTCAAAATAGATTTTTTTTTAATTATTTTGCATCGGTATCTAGTGACGGCTTTTTTGAGTACATATAGGTTGCATATTTGGTATTTTTTTAATGTTGTGGTTAGTAAGGTTAATTATAGCATTTCAATTCTTGATTTGAAACATTGAATAACAGATTTGATAAATATGAATTAATATGGTCATAATAAATCCGACTATGGTCATCAGTGTATTTATTTGTTGTTTTAATTAATTTGATCTTTTAACTCGAGCAGTTCCATGTAATCAATTAATAGACAATATATTTACACACAATTTATTGAAAATTGTGTTTTAGTACAAAATAAATTTATTTACGAATAAATATTGATAAGTGTATCACTTCAGAATGTTTGAATCGATTTTAAATTTTTTTAATGTTTATTTTTTGAAACTATTGTTAAATAAATTTTATTTGATATTTCTTACTAACGAATTATATTATAAATTTCATACTTATTACTTATATTTGGATATCGTTTTAATGGAGATAAATTTTGATAATAATATTTATTAGTTTTATTGATACAATAACGTATGTACTTTAATCATCAATTTTAATTATAATATATATGTATATATATATATATATATATATATATATATATATATATATATATATATATATATATATATATATATGTATACAAATATAATTTCTTCATGTTAAATATTTTAAGAAGTAAGTAGATAACTGAGTGCCAATAGTAATGAGTGGTTTATATGCGTCGCTTGTGTCGCTTGAAATTATTTTTATTTCGTTTTTTCATCACAGCGCCGTAGTTTGTCTATTATAAGATCTTTAGCATAAGAATGGTTAATTATATTAATTATAAAATAAAATAAATTATTTCGCGTATTGTATTGTATATAAAAAATGAAGTCTATGAAAATTAAGAATTTTGACAAAGTAAAAACAAACTTACACACACAGAAACTAACTACTTCACTCATAAAAAATATGCAAACTATAATAAATTAATCCTATCCTATTTGAATGAAATAATATTATAAATGGTAAGTTTGTAAAGATGTTTGGATATTTATGATTCAATTATATTTAAGATGTTTAGTTTTAGGTACAGTCATTGTAAATATCCCAAAAATTTCTATATATTATACCTACTGTAACTATATATTATTAGAAAAATGTAATAAAATATATTTACCTAACAATTACTTACTTGACACAACAATATTTTTGTTGTTTTATGTTTGTTTTTCGTTGTTTTACAGGTTTTGCTATCTTGATTATAATTTAATTTCTCATATGGGTAAGGATATTTAATATTTATACTGCAAAGGGCTTTTAAAATTAATTTAATTAAAATGATGTTCAAAATATATGTATTAATTTATAAATGAAAATAGAAACCCCACGTGTTTGACAGTTCTTTCTTTATAACTATGTATATTTAATATTGCATCCAAGTTAATTGAAATGACGTTCTTGTTCCGTCATGTTTGTCTTTATTTTGTAATTGTTGATTTTTAGATTTCTTTTATTTTAAAGAATAAAAAATTTAAGAAAATATTGTTTGTAAATAGTAATTTTTTAAGTAATCCGTAATCTCTCTTTTAATGCAATTTGTTACTTATTTGTATGTGCGTATGTGAGCATAGTATATGTAAGCCATATCTAATTTTTAAATTTAATGTGTATGGTGCAAGAAGTTAGTTTTTTTTTTATTAAAATTATCGTTTTAAATATACAAAAGCGTTTATTCCGAGTATATTTGATTTTCTATATATTGCTATTGTATAATTAATGACTATTGCCATTTATTGGTTTGTTCTCTGATTAATAATTTTCTAATTACAACATGATGTGAAAATAAAAAGTATAAATCATATAGTTTTTTTTCAGTCATAGACAACCTAATAAGTAAACAGAATTTGTAAAAAACCAAAAAATTTAATTTTAATTTAAATATAGAATTATAATAATTAGTAGTAAACAATTACATAATATTTTAATCGCTGTATAGATAGTATGAAAACAACATAGGAATATATCAATAATTTCATAGAAGTTTGTTTGCAATATTTTCCATGAATTTTTGATTACTGTTTAAAAAGTACGATATATCATAATAAACCAAATTCTATTATATTTTTCCAACAAAATAATATGTATTATTGTTATTTTATTAGTTTATATGTATTATTATTACTTACATATGAAGGTGTAGTATACAAATACTTATTATCGTAATATATGTTTAGTTTTAATAAGGTATTATTAAGTTTTATCTTTAGCTGTATAGTTTTTACCTTCGAACATTTTAGTTTTCTTTCAGCTTTTCATAGCTTGATTGTAAGAGATCTTTCCATGGGATCAGTCCGCCATTGTAGATTAAATCTTTTTTATATGTCCAATATACATTTTGTTCAATAAAGATTTTACAATAATACTGACAAACTAGCGAATCGTAACCGCATACAGTTATAGAATTAGATTTATTGATCGGGATTATTTCCTTAATTTTGTGCAATATGCGTCCAACTTTGCCTTAGATAGTAATCGATGGCCCTTGACGAAGATACCTACGAGGGCGCCCATAGGAAGGCCGAAGTATCGATAGTACCAAAATCCGGCAAACATTTACGTACGTGACGCATCCCCTAGTCACTGTCGACGTTAAGCGAAGTTACACGAAACGTGCACCGTATTCGGATGTGGAATACGGTTTGTAACGCGCGTTACTATGTAAGGGAAAACTTTTGTGTTAGCGTAGGGTAATTAGATAAACCCTGAGGGCGGTGGATGCTTAACCGGTTTAAACTAGTGCTCGTGTGGACCTTTATCAGCGGGTGGCGAGTGGCGGGTTATCTCTGGGCCGCGTTAATTGTAATGTCTAAAGATTAGGGCGCGATATAAGGAGCGTCGCGAGAATAAGCAGATGCGGAGGATTAACCGAATATCCTGGAGATGAGACGTGACTATTTTGCATGATGGTAATATTATATGATTCATGAATACAAGGTATAATAAATGTAGTCAAGATCAAAACGAATATGTTACTTTACGAATAAGGAATTTTGTATTTTGCTTTAAAAAGAGTTATTTTAAGCATACATGTTAATAATACGCCTATCGTAATTGAATTGATTTCAAGATTTGTATAGTGGCTGTTTGATTCTTTCCATTTTCACTTCAGGGTCCTTATGGGGTAAACTGAAAGAATCAAGTGGCAATAATTTAACCTTAACTCTAATCACACACTAAAAGTATATAAAAGAGTCATGCAAATAATTATATTTTTATCTTTATATTTTATAATTATATTTATATAATTATATTAAGTATGTTATTATATGGTATTTTTATTATAGTAAAATGTCTATATATTTATAATACATTCTTCTTTTATAAGTTCCTAGGTATAAATAAAATGAAACTGCAATGAGGACGTTTCTATACGTCCAATTTTTTATAAAAATATAACGTCGAAGTCTCAGCCCAGGTGTTTATCGAATATTCTCCTTACATATATAGCATTTCTTTATATAAATTGCAATTATTAGTAATTCCTTAAGACTGTGCATAATTCCTAAGAAGCCAGAATGAACGCGTAGGAGGCGAGACCCTTTCACCGCGCAGCAATAACAAACACGCGCGGGCCACCCGCAGCCCGACATCGCGGCACCCAAATTCAAATTGCACCTTAGAATTCTTAATTATTGAAATCATAAATCAAAAGGTGCCGTCTGTAGAACCGCCATAAAATTCTTAGCGAGGGTCCGCAAGCAAACTCAAGTGTGGTAGGATTAAGACATTATCACTTTTCTTTCGAGCAGTCGCGCCCTCGCTCTGGCTTGGCTCGGCTCGGCTGTAAATCAGCGGCTAAATCCTCTGGATTAGATTCATAGAGTTGCCGCTGCCTGCGGATCGCGCTCTAGCGATAATGGCGTCGTGTGCTCGCGTGATTTTGCTTTTAAATCGACTCTTTGGAGAAGATAAATACACTTCCAATTTGGCCTCAACCCCGAATTGAGTTCATCGTTTAAATGGCTTTAGCTGGAAGTTAGTTGGAGTTTATAGCGAATAACAACTGACGGCTACTGATAACTGGACACCCAAGATGTAAAAGTTATTGAACAAAACAGGCTGTCATAACTTATTTGATCTCTGGGATTAAAGGTGCTTCAAAATGATTAAACAGGTCCCATGTAAACACAGTGAGTAAAATTATCTGCAAGATTGTTACAAAAAGAAACTAAGAATTTTAACTTAATAGTAGACAGGGTGGTGAACTCTGTATTTGCTATGTTGGACTAGAAAATGATTTATCATATAATCAGAATCAGAAATTCTAGATAGTTATGGTATGTTTTTATAGTATTGCAATTACAATTGAAAAATGTTAATTACCTATATGTCTTGAAAGTTGGTAACTGTCATCCAATATAAACCAAAAATAATAGTAAAAAATGTATGTTTAAGAGTTAAACTACGTTGTATAGAGAAAGCATTACGCGATACCACTTGTGATAAGGAGGTATAATGTTATTTATGTCAGAGATTGGACTCTAATACTTTACTTTTATTTATGATCTAAAATAATAGTAGTGTATTTATAATATAATCACTATGCAATATATTGACGTGTATTTTATATATGTATGTTCATCTATACACGCTTATCGCAGATAGATATCTGTGTTTGTAAAATTAATTATATGCATATAGATAAAATTCATTTTTTATTATAGTACAAAACAAAGTAGCTTCCCGTCTGTCTGTCCCTAGATTAATTTTGAAAAAATTACGCAATGGATTTTGATACGGTTTTTTTAATAGATAAAAGTGACTCAAAAGGAAGGTTTATACGTATAATATTTGCATAATATAGTAGAGAAATACTGATAATTTTAGAGATCTCTAATGTGAGGTAACATTTTGTGCTTTTGCAAATGCTGGCTGAACCCTACTAGATAGATCAAAATAATATACTACACTATTATACACCTTAAGGTGGTCTACAAAAAAGTCCGCGATGGTATATGGTATGATATATTTATCTCTTAGGGATAACTCGTAATAACCATTTTTTATCCTTAACTTTTTACGAGAAATTTACGAATCGATTTGACGAGACTTATTTACGAATTGATTTTAAATAATACAGCATTAATCTTTATTTAATTAAATACCATAACTACATTGTGCATTTAATATAGATTAATATGGTCCTTTATAGCATGTAATTTAAATGAATATTTTCGAAGATATTTACAGATTTAGATTTAAAATACTGGGACATAGCGGTTGCGGCGGTATCGGCCGAGGGGCCGGCGGCGCTATTTAGTATTAGCATTGTACCTGTGCGAAGACGGGGTGGATCGCTGGTTTTAATTAAAATACAATAAATAATAAATTGCCATGGACAATTCTACACCGTCATCTAGTACTAGGCGGATACCTAATAGACAATTATAGTTTTGTAAATGTGTTTAAATATAATACACAGAAAATGTTTAGACCAATATTGTCACAGTAATGAATAAAAATGTTTATACTTATTGTGTGGAATTGAATTCGCGCCCAATAAATGGTGATCAAAGCTGTTAGAATTAAGTTTGATTCCCAAGTATTTTTAATTTTTTTAATTCTATCGCTGGATTCGTCAGGTTATTTCTGAATTTGAAACAAGGCTCATTAACAGATTTAGTTGCTATTTATCTTTTTTATTATGTATTTTTAAAATTCTATTCAATAATAGACAAAGGCATGAGAATTAGGCAGTAAAAAAAATTTATAAAATGATAATAAGGTAGTTTTATGTAATAATATAATGTCTTTTTATCTAATAATGTTTCTTTGAAATTAAGTATACTATAATTAATAATTACACCTATTATATTTGTTAATAATTACCGACAAAGCTGTATGATTAGTATTAGCTGTATGTAGTAGTTTTATTTACTAAAAAAAAAATAAGTATATTTTGTTTTAAAACAATAGTAACCTTGGGCAAGAAAAAAGCTACAACTTTCTTTATCATAAATACCACACATATTTTAAATTTATGACGATTGGTCGAGCCATTAAGGTGTCAAGAGGTGATAAAAAAAAATATTTTCAGAATTTTTGAATAGTAATTTTTTTATGAATCTTTTATCTATTCGAAATACAAGTTCAGCTGGGAAGAACGAGTAAGAAATTCAACGTTTGCTTTTTTCACAAGAGTGATTTAAATTATTAAAAAATCAAGTCCTTTATTCTTTAATACCGGTGATAGTTCTTGCGTATATACAAAATATTTGCATATATGTAAAGTTACAGTAAGAATAATAATTTCTTTAAATTTCTTTCTCAGTGAAACACGACTTCCTAAACAGTAAATGGCTCAAATCGCATATTTCTACAGAATAAAATCAGCTGCTGTTTCCAAATACTATAAAATTACTTAAATATACAAATTTTGCAGTATCAGAATTGCTACTCGTGTCCTGTCTAATTTTGGGTAGTTTAAAAGCCGCAGAACTCAGCTTGACCGCAAGGCTTTATATATGAGCAAATGATTCTGAGAAAAATAGCAGAGTCTACAACGTCAAGAGTAATGTAATCTATTTTAACATTAGCTTCTATCTGCGAATTCTTCCCTGTGACCGGGATATGTTTATTAACCGGGATAAAAAAATAACCTATATTCTACTACATCGCATATAGTACGTGTACACCAAATTTTATAGTGACTGGTTTAGCTGTTAAAGCACTATAAGATACGAAATAATCTCACTTTCATATTTATAATATTAGTATAAATTAGAATTAGATTTGGGATACCTAGAATGTGAAAAGTTTACACATTTTGTTTTCTTAGAATTTAGTACAAGATTGTTAATATTAATTCAATTTAGGAGACATAACAAAACATTATTTAGTACGTTAAATATTAAAGAGTGTCATCTATCTTGCATGGTAAAAAGCAGATCCTTTACATATACTAAAAATAAAAAGTACCAAGGATTGATCATTTAGGGAGACTCATTCTTATAAAAACATGAATTCTATCAGTCAAGATTAATTTAATTAAATATAAAGCTTTATTTTTAACTCCGTAGAAATTAAGTTTATCGACTATTAGTATCGATTAATAAGCGCAATTTTTTCTTAGTTTGTAACTAAATGTGTACTGATATATAAAATAAATGATTGTTTTATGAATTTCTCTACATCCGTCTTGATATCGATGATGCCGTAACTAATAATAATCTTAGCTACAAGTTCTTATCATGTACTAAAGTAAAAGAATACAGTTGGCGGAGGAAATTAGACTAATTATCATTGGATAAAGCGTGTATTGTCAGAGGAAAAAAAAAACATTTCGGGAGCCAACGGGTATACATAAGACGATGAGCAAGAGATGTATGTGGATAGTGGAATATTTGATTATCTCTGTTTATTTCGTAAGGGACGTGACGTGAAGATAGAGATTAACAGATATATAAAAAATTAGAATTATTACCATCAAGGGATTTTTAGAAATCGTTGAATTCGAATACGATGTTTAAAAACGTGATAATTAAAAATGACTCGAGAAAATGAGTATAATAAGTTTCTCATTTTTGTCGGCTGCAATTTTGAATTTTCATCATAATATTTGTGCCCTATACATTTAAAAAATGATTTTCATGTTAGGAATATTTCTTGGTTTAATAATTTAGTTTAAAGGTAATAAGTTTATAATTCAGTACTATAAAAAATATATTTAACAATATGGACTGTGCTGTGTTTGTAAAGATGTGTGTTACTTAATTAAAGTTAAATGGCTAAAGGGGTTTTAATGAAATATGGTACATCAAAAGTCTATTTTTTTTATACCACTGATATCAAGCATATGGCCCACCTGTTGGTAAATGGTTACCATAGCCTGTGAACGCCTGCATTACCAGTGGTATTACGCGCATGTTGCTGAATCTGAAGAAAGTTCTTTACCCCCTTTTGAATAACCCCATGCTGTAGTCTCTTGGGAACACCTCGGCATGGAGCTCATTCCATAACCTGAGTGTTCGTGGGGGGAAAGAGTTTTAGTAATGCGTTCTAACAGTTCCATTGTAAGCAATATATCCTAACAAGTCGACCTCCACGCGGTTTTCACTGTAAATCATCAAAATTAAATCTTGTCCAATTTTTCACGATGGGTTGACTGCCCTGCCTTCATCCTCACGTATCATCTCTCACTGGTGCTCTGCTAGCGTATACCGTAGCGTAATCTGTCTATATACCTTAATTAATTACAAAAATATATGTCGAGCTACCATATACCTAGTCAGATGGGTTATACATTATTTTAATTTAATTTATGTAGGCGATACTGAGTAGTAGGAGTAGGAGTTATTCACTAATAATTTATGATTATGTTTTACTAAAATCGGCTTCAATATTGATTAATTTAGTATGAGAAAACAAATCTTTTGGTTGGCTCGAAATTAATTTTAGAACAAATTAAATATAAAGGAGGTTTTACTGTAAATTCTGTATAGTTTTAAAAAATTTAAAAGTTATTAAAAAAAAACAACATTTAATATTGTGATTTTTCTTAAATTTTAATTATGACTTATAATCGTTATCTAAAAATATGGAAATATTCTTAATATAATTATTGAGTGATTAAAAAAATTGTTTTGGAAAAAGAATAGACTCATATTTATATATACTGAATCTTGATAAAATTTATATTATCTAAACAAACCATTTGACCAAATAAAGAAATTACAAAAATGATTCGAATTAATAAATATAGATTATAGTTAATAAAGCATTTTAAGATTAAGTTTCAATATTACAGTAAAGTCTAAAATGAACTCGTCATAAAGAACATCTTAGTAAGCAAAATTAATATAAAAATCTTTTAAATAAGTGTTGAGATTTACCTGTTATATTTATTTGATGAAAAAGATAGAGGCCCGTTATTCAACAGTGAGATAATATATAATTTTTGCTGATAACAAATTTTGAATACGATTACAAAATTAATACTCCGACCACTTTTTTATGAAGGCCTATTAACTACAATACATAGCATAAATAAATACCATCATAACTGAAAGATAAATAAAAGACCGGAAAACGAACACAAAAAAATGAAACTTTATACATAAAAACCTTCGTCTTGAAACACTATTTTTTGATAAAAACCACATTTAAATCCGTTGTGTAATTTATAAAATCTAGGCGTACAAACGGCGGAAAGCGACTTCATTTTTTATTAGGCAGATATATATGCAGAAAGGGATTGCTAATTATAATTAACAATTATTGTGATAAAACTTGTAGGTAAAAGTATAAGGAACATTTTGATCTAACAATATATATAAAGGTATGGTATTAGACCAGAGTCTGTCACACTTTAACCCCATTTTATACATACATAGAAAATACATAACATATTTGTGTTGTGATAAGCCAGTGTGTTAAACAAGTATACCTTCAAGGTTGTCAGTTGTTATTAATAAATATCTATTTAATTTTGTCGTTATAATTTTGTGAAGTAATTGAATTGATTTAATTTCCCACACAAGTCTGATGTTTAGGTTTGGTAGGTATTAGGTAGAAATTAAAAAATATTTGTAGGTATTCGAGGATTCCTGATAATCGTAAATATCATGTTAAATATATTGAGAAAAATGTTTGCAATATGATTAATATACAATTGAGACTATGCGTTTATTTATGAATGATGAATAATGTTTTTCAGAAAATTGTAGATTTTTATAAGTTAACAAATATTTCTAAGTATGTATGATTTTTGAAATAACGCGAGTACTATTAGAGATATTTTGAGAAATATATTTTAATGGCTATAACTATATAGTTATATTTATTACACAGGAAGAGTTCATTATTTACGTTAAAAAATAATAATCAAAATGGATTTTTAAGTAGTGTTGTTATTGTATATACATAGTATACACAAAATACTTATCGTATAGAGATGATTTGAGAGTAACTTCCTTTCTTTTAAATCGAGTTAAGAAAAAAATTATTCATTGCTTATTATTTTGAGTATTCAATAAATACAATCATTTATGTATCTATAGGTGTTAAAATTATAAAGAGGAAATATTGGATCGTTTGTTTATATCAGATAAACTCTAAAACTACTCAACCGATTCTTTAAAAATTCTTTCACCTACACAAAATTACATCAGTAAGTAACACAGCTTATATATTATTTTCGAAAATTATATCTACCCGTGCAAAGTCAGGCCAGATTGCTAGTTTATACTAATTATGATATTCTTATTTAAAGACTTGTTTCTATAGGTATATATGAACAAAGATTATGTAAATTTAAAGAATCTTTACTGCACGGTAGGTGTATAAAATAACATAAGTGTATAATAATTTTAAATTGAACATGCATTTTATTTCTACAGTAAATAATTTTCATAAAATTATTATACAATAAAAATAAACCAGTAAACCAAATTATAATGGCGTCATGTGAAACAAAATTAAACAGAAGTTTCTTATCGATTATTTTTTGTAAACAGCAAAACACATGAGTGCAAAAATCAATAGCGAAATAGTTTAACTGAGTTTAAATAAGTGGGGTAATAGTACCTCGCTGCATTGTATGCAGTCGGCAGCCTCGCAACGTGCCCTTGTTCAACCCTCGCGAATTACAATCAGGGTTGCCAATTCTAGCTAGTTTAGTATTTAATATAAATATGAACTATAACGTCAAATATAACAAAATTGTATTATCTATTAAAATTTCAATTAAACATGATATTTTTTATAAGTTCACTAAAAAAGTAGAAATAAAAATTTTGTATACTTTTTTAATCAATACGTAGCAAGTAATATCGACTAAAAATTCACAAATTTACAGGGTATTTATTTAGTTACTCTTTATTGCACCACTTAAAAAATAATGCAAAAAATATATACATTACATTTATGAAGTACAAAAGGTGGTCTTATCGCAAAAGTAATCTTTTCTAGATAACCTTTAGGTAGAGGAGAAAAGGTATGTTCATTAAATGAATACTAATCTGTTTATTTGTGAAAAATTTGGCAGACTATAGAAACCAGTATATGATTGTAGAGATAACAGATGAAGTAAGTTTAGTTCATGTATGTCAAAATTTTTGATTAAACTTCGTCACTTTTTTAACTAAAGTTGATGTAACTACTTCAAGGGAAAAAACTAGAAGAAAAATATGTGGATAAATAAATAAGGAATTAGACTGTTTTGATATTAAGTGAAAATGAGTTATTTTATTCATATATTTCATAATAAAAGATTATTGTTAAGATATCGCAAGAGGTAACTAGTGAAATAATGCACAATGACTACAAAAGAAGGACAATTAAAAAATTTTGATTAAGCCACCTGGCTAACATTGTAATTAGAAGCTGCATTGTATCTAAAAGAATTAATTCTCTCTTATGAAAATTGTTATGGTCCGTACAAAGTTTTGAATTCGAATCGATGTAGAATTCAAAATAAGTCCTGGTAGTATTCATAGAATTTAAGGAATAAAATCTCAAGAGATAGATACGTATAAGAGTAAATAAGAGATTAAAAAGAAAAAGAATTTTAACTGAAATAATTTCATACCACAATTATATTCTCCAATTCGCGCTTCTATGTGTATAATAATAAAGTAGTCGTGAGTCCAGATAATATGTCTAGGCACCACTTTTTTGAGAAAGTAATCTACGTGAATTGGATGTAGAGTTGTATAAAGTAATTGTGTAGATACTTTATGTAGACATTTTTATATATATATTTTTTTAAATCGAAAACGGTAAACAAGGTATTATATAACAATCTTTCTGTTGAAAAGTGCAGATCATCGCCTAAAACATAATAATAGATATAAAAAAATACTTTAAATATTTTAACATTCCTGTGATATGATGTGTTATGCTTTTATTCAATAATATAATAAATCTTCACATCTATAAATAACGATTGTGTTACGATTTTCTAGATGGCAGCTGATTTTATATGATTTTGTTATAATTGACGAAAAACATAAAAACAAAATGATATATATATAATTTTTATGAAAATTGTATAGCGACAGCCCTAATTGTAGGACTCACTCGGGGTGAGGGTTATCGCACGGTGTATCGGACCCTCATGCATGCGGACACGTTCACCCTGTTTTGTTATTAAATTCAACACACGGTTTCTTTAGAATCCAGTAAAATATTTAAGTTTAGTGTTGTTGGAATAAAACCTTTAGGAACAATTTGCTTTTTATTGGTATAAATAAACTGAAATAAGTAGGTAACTGCATAAAACAATTACAAAAAATTAAAAAAAATATTTTGTATATCTATAAACTTGATTACTTTTTATATAGATTTGTTTTATAAAGTAATGGAAAAATTGTACGTTATTACATAAATATTAGATGCAAGAATTTGTCGTGGTAACTGTACTAATAATTTTAAAATAATTAAATTACATTTTTAGGTTCTGTTGTAAAACTTATTCAGTATGTTATAAACAAGATAAGCAAGTAATATGTGTAGTACGCTAATGTTCTTCTTGTATGGGAAAGCCTATGCCTAGTAAAAGTCGTTATGGTTATAGTATAGTTATAGACTGTGACGATGATAATAATAAATTTAAATACCTACATTTATATTGATAAAAAAATATTGAGGTGAAATCACGCGGCAAGGCACCAATATTTTAGTTTATTGCAACCTTTGGCGTTTTTCATACACATTTAAATTTATTTTTGGAACTTCACATGACACTATTACAGGTTAACAGATCAAAAAGAAACTAAGAAAAGCAAAGTAACACCGACTTGTTCTTATTCGTGTTGTTTTGTTCTTGTTTGTAGATGGGACATTAACCAAGTATTATATACAAACTTGGATATACACGTGAGTATATGGAAAAATTGAAATCATTAGCATTATTGCTTTAAAATCTTTCATGCTAACTGAACTTGTTCAGCAATCAATTGAGTACGGAATGTTTCTTTACGGAAAACGTTCAGTTATATTGGTAACACATTTAAAAAAAAATCAACATAACTTCACTCTGTAGAGGAAGAAAACACTTTTTAGAAATTTAAACAATAATAATTCATTAAAGTTTTTTTTATCAAATATTTCTTTATATATATATATATATATATATATTAATTTCAGACAAATGTGCATTATTATTTTTAAATTTCACTATGTATGTATATGTTTTTGGCTAATTTCCTTGTTCATAAATAGCCCTAACTTTGAGACTCCGGAGACTCTGGGGTGAGGGTTATCGCGCAATGTATCGGACTCTCGTACAGACATGTCCGTCTCCGTATGTATAAGCCCTATTCGTACCTTTAACATCCATTACACAAGAAATTCTTTAAAACTTGTCTCAAAGATTTTTAGGAGACTCAGAAGACCTATAGGTCTATTTGGTGTATTATAGACATTAAATATATGTACCTATGTTTGCCGAAAGTATTTTTAGATATGTATATACACATTAATTATTTATTTCTTCATCATATATCAGCTTTTAACTATCCATTGCTGAATGTAGCCTTGGGGGGTCTGGCCAGTAGTTGTTATGTTTGGCAGGCGGATTGGCAATCGCAGTTAGGATTTGGAGATGTTTTAAGAGGGACACTGCTGCCCATCCCTTGCCCTCCCTTAGTCGCCTCTTACACCACCCAGAGGAAAGGAAGGGGTGGCCTATTCTATGCCAGAATCACACGCAATTTTTTTTTTCTTGCTAGAGTTCAGAAGTGTAATTTTAATTATATAAATAAAATAAAGAAATTTAGAGGAATGTATATATATGTATGTAACTATATATAAACCACGAAATGTTTCGCTGATACCTCATATTGTAAACAATTCGAGTTTATATATAGATATGCTCTGCAAAGAAAAATGGCAACATTAACTGTCACGAAAATAAAATCATAAGCTAATTACAAAAATAGTTAAGAAAATCAGTTCAGAATTTCCGACGTAATTACATGACATAGTTACAATAATTTAGACGATTCGAGAGCCTTCTTTTAAAAGAACTTTCTTAATTTTACAGTAGTATTAAAGAATATTTATTAAAAGTACAAAACAGAGATCACGGCTTGTCTCAATAAAAAATAGAGTTACGGATTTAGGTACCCGAAATATCTATTAAAATAATAAAATAATGTTTTCTATAACAATGAATACAACAATATAATCTGTCTGATCATAATAAATGTAACAAACAATAAAATAATATCATGAAATAGGCAACATTTCCAATTTGACACAGAACTGTGAAATGTGTGCCGAGCGCTATTCAATCAGAACAATACACTAGTACTATACACGAATACAAAATAAAGCACAATTAAACAGCAGTCCCATCAGATATGTGCAGCGGCGGTGTGGAAACAATTTAAAGCCGCTATCTGATGGGCCGCCCGGCGCCCGCCCGTGCCTCTGAGGCGTTACACGTGAAATCGTACTAAATAGACGAATTAAATGTTTACGCAAACAGGTGTACTCCGGTAATGGCATAACCCTATCTGTGTGGCTAGAGAATTGTATGGTAAGTTAATGTAATTTATTTTAGCAAGTTTCTAAGAGTGGAGGATATTTAAAGGTTTATTTTATATTACTGGCACTAGGTGATAGTTTTGTATGAGGTACCACTATTTTAATATCTGCTGGCTACTGCAATTTTCTAATAGTCCTTCTAAAGTTAAATAAATATAAATCGAAATATAAATCTTAAACAGACGAGGGTTACCACTTTTCATTACTGTATATTATTATTATGTTCTCATTTAATTCAGCAAATGTGAAAAGATAAGTACCTAATTATTAAGATTTTGTTTCAAAATAAACTGATTTCAATTCTGATAAAAAGTAAAATTCCGATTAAACTTTATAATAATTGTTAATAAATCAAAATGGAATAATTAATACACCTATATCTTATAATAAAATTTTCATTGCGTAATAAGAAATAATTATGAGTTCCATGCTTACTAAATTAACTATTATCTTTATAATTTATATAATTATAAAAAAATATGTAATCCGAATAGTGGAAGAGACTTGTCGAATAAATTCTACTCTCTCCCTTTTTTCTTACATATAGCTGCACAGAATATGATATTAGTAATAATTTTTTGTATTTATTAATTAGCAGTTATATAAATTCATATTTAGGTATTAATATTTATGTGTATAATTTCTTACAATTTCCATTTATATTACATTCTTACATTTTCCTGTTTTACAATTGAAACGATAAGTTAATTCGCATTTAATGATGCGAAGACACGCAGATTCCAACAATTATTCCAAATTTAAATCGCCTAATTTTCTGGCAGTATTAAATACAATCGGTAAATGCATTTTATTTCACAAACGATAGATAGGGAATACAAATGAAAAAATAAATATTATGTTTCGTACTCTTCAGACTGCACTGTAGAAGCAAATCGAAACGGAGTGAAATTTAAGGTATAACAAATTTACTATACTTCTTGAAGAATTAAGTAAGATTGACTGGAACGAGACTCAATTGTAGTGTATACACACATTGTTTTTTACGTAATAATATTTTACCGGACCGAGAGTGCAGCAAGAATGGATCGAAAGCGGTACTATAGTGTGGATCCAACTTTAAGGTATGAAATAAAATTACTCGTATTATATTTAAATTTCAAAACTTCAAATTGCGAAAGTAGTTTCAAAATGGTTTCAATAAACTAGTGTAGTAAAATTAGATTACAGTCATTACTATTAGTAGATTATGGTTCTGTGAGCTATAAAGTTTTCGCAACGTTAGTTTACTCTTAAATGATAAATATATTTGCATAATTTAATATAAGTTTCATTTAAAATTCATATAAAACTGTTGTAAATCTAGGTTTGCTTATAAATACTATACTGAGTCTTATCAAATTGCATTTAGGTAAATGAAATTTATTAAAATAATTACATCCAGTTAAGGAATAAGAGCTTCAACTGTTTTGCCATTTTCTTAATTTCATTTTAACATTTATGAATTTTGATTAATTCTAAAGGTTAAGACAAAATTGATTTTGAATATTGACTCTACGACAGTTTAAATACTAATAGTTGTTCAATAAGAAAGATGTGTTTAGAATGATATAGTTGGTTGACCTTTATGGATGGTAAAGTTTGTCACATTCTATCACATTATCGAACTCATATCTTAATATTTGTGTGACATTATAACAATATATTTTTTTTATTATGAAAAGTCAGTTGGTTAAGTTGTTCCCCATTATTATAGTTCTGTTAAGATGATAATCTTTAAAATAGCTAAATTAACTTAAAGTACGTCAATATTCTTTAAGTTGGAGCATGAAATACTGGAACTAGCCTAAAAATTGTGAGATTTATGACTGTTAATTTTATGTTGTGCTTCGGAAATTACGTATCACTTATTTTTACTATCTAGATTATTGTACATTTTAAAGTTTAACGTATCAAATAATTAGTGTATCCAAAAATGTGCCATCTTTAACTATATTCTATTGAATTAGGTGTTATTTTGGAGAAATTTATATTACTGGTTAGTTGTTTAGAATTATTTGGTTTAATTAAACGCGCTCACTTATGTCAGCAGAATTAATATAAAATAGTAGTGTACGGATTTTTTCTTTTTTCTAATTATTCTTATAGTTACTATAATTTGATTCCATAGACAATTCTTATTTTCATATATACTCTTATGATATTCGTCTACTACGTTCGTAGACGAATTTAAGCTTAAGTATATACATACTTGCTGAAGTACGTAATAAGTACCTAATTATATTTTATAAAAGGAAAAAAATACGTTGAAGTTTCAATAAAATTTAATTCGAGTGTTTTAATACTTACTAATCGAAAAATCGTTATTTTTCGATTAGTAGGTATGAATATAAAATATTTATTCATATATAGTAGAATCTTTTTATCATTTATTTATTTTCGGAGTTGCTTCGCTAGTACTAGATTCGATAAACAAATATCGAAGATAAATATATATGTAATCCCGATGTATATATTGCTAATAATAAATACGATTGATCGTTCGTTAGTCTTTTACCTGTTAGTTTCTTATTAAAATATATTAGAGACAATAAAATAACAGTATAAAATTTTATTTATTTGTTAAAATTTATATTTCGCCTTATTCGCAATTAAACGTTCTTTATTTTAACTATTAATGTGGTATTGATTTAATTTATAATAGACTGATTTTTGCAACTCATATTTATATGTAATGGTGGATTTAAACAGCATATCTATATTGGTAATCATGAATATTGTTTAACATATGTAGAGTTATTATTTATATAATAATTACTAATATATATATTTATTATTTATATATAAGTACATATTTTTTTATTAGATGCTAAATAAAAAAAAATACTAAATGGTAATTAAGTAATGGGTGTTAATATTAAGAATCCCATGTGGGTCTATCTCCACTAATGTTGTAGATGTTTGCCGAATCGCGAATACAGTTAATGAAAGCGATTAAATTACTGCAGATACGCCAAACATTGAATCTATTAACAACTGTCAGAATACCAAATACACACAACCTATTCACTTAGCATTCCATAAACGCAAATTGTATAAACATCCATGATGGTTAGGTAGGTATATTTAATTGCGCATATCAACAAGAGACAATTTGAAAGCGTTTCGTGAAATGGTTTTACGGGCGTGGGATTTGTGCGTAAACGATTTATTTGAACTTTTATCTTGACACTTCTTCAGTTTTTTCACGTTGAAAATTCGTCGCTGAAATAAACGTACGTATTTAAAATAAAACGCAAACACTATATATTGCACGTTCAACTATTCGTCTCTTACGAGTAAAAAAAAATAGTTGACGGGATCGGAATTGACCTTTAAAATATATCGAGCGACTTACCAAACAGGTCGGACTAGGGCCGACATCGCTACAAAATGAGGTGACTCCACATCGCGCACTAAAGTTTAATTTTTTTCGAACACGAGCTCACTAATTTGAAAATAAAGGTTTTCACAGCACAGAGAGATAGCACTTTGTGTTAGTGCGCTACGAACGTATCGCGGTGTCGTAGTACGGCGTAGCGCTACGGAAAAGTTTGTCGACGAGGCGATGCAGGCGCGGCGGCGAGTGTGGAGCGAGCGCCGCGGTGCGGGTGGCTCGCGGGGCGCGATTCGCGGACTACGCGGAGGTTGCGGACAGGGCTGGCTGGCGGGGCCTGCGGGGCTGGCGGGGCCGCGCGGGGGGCGGTGCGCGCGCACGCCGCCGCCCACGCCGCCCCGCCCCACACACCCGCAACCTATTTATTTCTAGTTACGTAAAATTTACGCGCAATACCCGATACTGCATTTAGCTTATGTTACCATCACTTTACCGTATATAATGGAGCTATGTGTTTTATCACCATCCTATAACGGCACTCTTTGTTTAAAACAAAAACTTAAATCAATCTTGTTTACGGCTACTTCATGACGTTATAAAGGAAGTGTGCGTAGGTAGATACGTTATATTATTTAACTTGTTATTGTCAATAGCCGAAGAGCTGTAGGTATTTAGAAAAGAGCATTTAAGAATTTACAACAGCATAAAAGGGAAATGTTTATTAAACGCCAATCGGTGTATTTTACGCAAGGCCACTTCTGGCCCCGGGCAGGTGAGGCGTGAACTGAAAAAAGAAGTCGCCGCCGGTCGCCGGGGGCGCGCCGTCAAATTTGGCAGACGAGTTTTTTCGGCCGCAGCCGATGCTATCTATGTCACTTAAGCGAATTGAATAAACGAGTCGGAGGGCGCCTGCTGTCTGTCTGCGGGGTCTCTCGTCACTGGACTCTCTATCAATTTTCATACAGTGCGAAAGTTGCTTTTATTATTCACACCATGAATATTTCATATTGTCATATCTTTCATCATATGAACAATATATAGGTACAAAGATAACGATACCGAGTGAACTGTAAACGAATTAAAGCAAAAGTTCGATAAACTGTGTCGTCATAATCAGCTGTTCGCGCCGCGAGCGCAACAGACAATGCGATTAAGATCTACGCAGGACAACTTTCGCCGGCGCGCCGAGCGGCAGTTAGTTGTTATGAAAGAGAGAAATTTGTAAATTGTTGGCGCCCGAGTTCGCGAACTCCGTCGAACTGGAGTTTGTTTTAAGAGTCCAACCTTGAAACAAGAAGAAAAGTAGTCCTGTAAAACAAAGTTTTGCGGCCGCCGTCGCCGGCGCAAGCGGTTCAAGGATTGTGCCCGAACTGTCTGTCTGTACAACTTTACCGATTAAAAGCTCAAAAGCTTCCAAAGTCATTTTAAAAGTTTATCTGGTGGCGGGCGAGGAGGGGCGCGCTGCGGGGGGCGCGCGTAGGCGCTGCTTCGTTATCACCCTGCCACAATACTTTAGTTAAAACCTAGTTAAACTTATTTATAAAACGTCGCCGGTCGGCGGTCGGCGGTCGGCGGCCGCGGCCTCGAATTAAACTGTCAAAGTAGCGGAGCGGCGGCCGGTGAGCCGGTGAGCCGGTGAGTGTGACGCGAGACGCGCCTACCGCGTACCTATCGGAGGACATGTGTTCGGGCGGCTCGCGCCGTCTCTCGGCGAATAGTTGCCAACGTACACACTAAGTTCCTAGACCCTTCGCTACTTTGTTTTACAGCTGTTCCACTTAGCGAACTATGCCTCGAGTTGAGCGCGAGTTCTTGCATGTGTATCGGCGGCACACACCCGCATCCGAATAGTTTCATAAACATAACCCAACTTAGTTTTGGATAACTTTTCAAAGTCAATGCATACTAACTTTCGATGTCTGGGAGTGCGATATTACGATTGGATCAGTTTGCGGGTGACTTTAATGCATTCGTTTGTTCGAAACTTTGTTTTATTGGATCAAACTTCGCAACAAGGTTAAGTATCTTCATTTACTTTGTGTTACTGAACATTGTTACTGTAACTAAGTTTTGAGCGCATTATATTTATGTAATTACTTAAAAAGTTTTCAGCCCAAACATGGGTTTTCTGATAAAAATCACTCAAGTTTTGACATAGGTTTGAGAGGGGAATTACTACAATGAGTCGTGTAGAGATGTAAGGTAGATGTAATCTAGGCATACTGGCGGACATCGATGACTGAAACTATTAGTTATAAAAAAATTACACAGTAAATAACATATATACAGTAGACGAGAAACAAGAGAATATTTTTTATTTTTTTTCTTTAAAGAAGTTGAATGAATGTTGATATTTTATTAGCCTTTTTTTAGAAATTTAAAAAACATCAGGATTTTGGGTATAAAGCTAGGAGACACATGTTTCAACATTTTTTGAAAATGGATAAAATGAGGCCAACAGAAACTTGTTTCAGTATGTTTTAAATAATTAACTCTTAATGAGCTGATGTCGATGCTGAATCCAGAAATAATTTCAAAAATATTTAAATCGATTTTATAAATTATTTCACTAGTAAAAAATTACATTATTTTTCAGTAAAAATAATTTATTTTTCAACCGACTTCAAAAAAAATCGTCTGCTATCGGTTTTGGCCACAACCGCAGCTATTCCCGTAGAGGGTTCTACGGGGTTTCTAAATTTTTCCAATTAATAAATTATTACTGAAATATATATTATTGTAAATATATAGGTGTCTATTATATATATAAGTTTGATATTTATATGTTTTGCAATATAATTAAGAAATGCTTTTAGTTAATTTTATTTATATTAATTTTACTTATACTATATATTTCATTAATTTATAATAAATAAAAACAAAGACACTGTGTGATCCCGGCATAGAATGGGCCATCCTTTTTTCCCATGGGTATCATAAGAGGCGACTAAGAAAACTTAATGGTCGAAGGATGGACACCAGTGTCTCTCTTAATTAACTGCGGTTGTCAATCCGCCTGCCACGCTTGGCAACCGCACCACAGGCGCACTACTGGCAAAACTCCCGAATTAAGGGAGGCCTATATTCAGCAGTGGACAGTTAATGGCTTATTTATGATGATGATGGTGATGAAAGACGAAGATAATATTAAGAATATTGGATAAATAATCTGAAGTATTTCAAATCAAAAATATACATTTAATTCTATTCGGCTAGGTATGTTATTTTATTGGAGCCTTTCTAATTCAGCACCCACCTCCAGAAACCGGTAAAGCACGATTCGTTCTCATAATCAGTGTAATTATCGAAATTTCTGTCGGAGAGTCACGATCAACAGTGAAGCGAGGAGATAAAGCTGTACCACGACCCTCGGTGCGCTGAATGTCATCGCCACAATAAGTTGATCCGTCCTTCCCCTTGAGTATTTAAACATTCACATATAATTGCAGTAATAGTATGAATTTAGGGGGTCTCGGTATTCCGGTCGCGACGTACGTGTTATCTTGCTTCGGCAATAAGTCACGCAATAATTACCGCGAGTCGAGGATCACGCGCGCCCCGGCACATATTTATGCACGTTACATAAATAAATAAATATGGCACGCGACAATCGTAGGCGGGTTTATGGTTGTGCAGTAATTGGCGCCGCGGGCTCTCGGCTTCAACTTGCCAGTGATTGTGTTTTGACGACTTTTTGTGACGTACACTTTGTTGTCGTACGATTAAAAATGTCTAATACTGGCGTTGTTATTCGTGAGACTGGGATAAAAAGTAGATTACGTTTTCATTCAAATTTCATAGTGATTGTCAAACAAACAAAATAAAAAAAAAAAACAAAATAAGAAATAAATTTCACAGTATAAAGATCTGCTTTTCATAACTTACAATGTGATATTAGTAAGGATTTAAAATTATTTTGTGATTCTTCAGATGGACAATTTCGTTAACATATCAAATAAATTTGTGTAATGTTGGTAGGCTTGCTACCTGCCGCATTAGTTTCTAATATGATTAATTAGGGCGAGAGATGGGCTGCAGTAACTAACCAAGCGTAGTAACTACAGGCAGAATCCTCCAAGGGGAGGCTTATGTTCAGCAGTGGACAGTTAAAGGCTGATATGATGATATAATGCTTGACCAAATGTCAGCATATTAAGTGTTACGTTCAAGACAATGGTAGCAATTCTAGGACTGTTAGTAATGGGTTCTAACAGCTCTATTGCTAGCAATATACCTTATTAGGTCGATCTCCACGTGGTCCCCTCTGGAAACCAATGTGGTTATTTCTTGCTGAATTCTTTACGATGGGCCAACTGACCTACGTTCATCCTAACCTATCATCTATCACTAGTGCCACGCTAGCGTATACTGATAGAGCAGGCGGAGTTATCATTTCATTATCATCCATAAAAAAATGGTAACAGTCGACAAATGCCTTTGACTACTTTATTATTGAACATAATAGTGAGTTTAAACAACTGCGGGATCAGGGGTCCATTTTTCAAATAGTGTGTAGTAAGCAAAGAATTCTTTTACGAGAAATAAATCGTCAAAACATAAAATAAATAAATACCTAAAATAAATTACTAAAAAAAAAACCTTGAAATACATAATAAATTTGTTGCCAATTTCCCTGAGTAATTAAATAAATCATAAAAACATAAAATTTAAACTACTACGTTATTTCCTAAGTCACACATCAATCTATTAAACTCTTTAGAATTAAAAATAGCAACCTATAAATTCTAAATCACTCTTCACCTCATTCATGCACACATACCTACATGCAATTATGATATTTAATAGATAGGTAATGGTATCCCGTGTTATTGTACTGTCAAAAATTTTATTTAAATTCAGGTAAAATCATTGTATATTAAGAACAATGTTTGATTTCTTCAGGTAGAACGAAGCAATAGTAGTTTATGGTTTATCTGTGATATGCATAAGTATGTTATAACATGTAACAAATAAACAAATATTTATTTTAAATTAGTATAAAATGAATAGAGTTAAAAGCTGTGATTTTTATAAATCTCTTGAATATACCAACTTTTTTTATGTTATTATACATTTTGATTGTGGATAGAACAATAAAGTAAGTGTGATTATATTTAAGCGATTAATTAGCAAAATGTTTAATATATCGAGTACAAGTTTCACTTTGTACTTACGTTTTTGAAGTTGATGGCCGGAAAAGTTTATGGGTTATCTGCTCATCATCTGGCGTCTGAAACAACAATTAAAATAACCTATTATTTTTACTACATAAAGTTTTAAAGTAATAACAAATATGTTTAGTGAAATAAATAATACGGGAAATAAGTAATAAATTTAACTGTTTATTTGATTAGAATTATTTTGTTTAATTTCGTTACTACTAGTATGAGTTTGTTTAATTCCGTTACTGCTCGTAATAGTGTGACTGCCAATACTCGAAGATTGACCACAACTGCCATTCGACTGTCGGAGCTTGATGGCTAATATGAAAGGGTTTGGAACTTCAGGTAGTAATAGTGTTGGTTAATCTCCGAGTGTTGGCAGTCACACATATACTAATGGTAGCAAAATTAAACAAAATAATTCTAATCAAATAACCAGTGATATGGACGTTCGTAAGATAATATTGTATTTAATTCAGTAAAAGATTTATTCAATTTAATAAATATACGTTATACTCGTATTACAATTTCACTTTTAAAGCGCTTTAAATAGGAGGTATTACTGATAATTTTTTTTAAATAAAACATTCTGTTGTTTAATTTTCAATTAAGAAGACTGATAGAAAAAGAGCATGGCTTGCATCAGGTTTTTTTTTATTTAAGGTTCTTAAATATACCTTTTTTCTTTTACAATTTAGTCTAAAGACTAATAAGTAATATAAACTAATACAGAAAATAATATTAAGAATATGTCCAATAACATTATGTTTTTATTGTATGTATGACGAGGAAGACATTTTGTTTACTTGTTCTTTATAGAAAGCATTAAATAAATTAATTAATCTACTAATTTCTTTGTTTTAAAATATTGTATTTTAGTTTGAACTACTAAAGTTGTCAAAGAATCCGTCGCGTTTTCATTTTACGAAGGTCAAATAAAACAACAGTTCGAAAGGGATTATCAAATAACAATAATTATAGTTTTAAAGCTATTTTCAATAGTCGTGCGGCTAATCAGTGTAGTCGGGAGGGCAACAAAGCCTAACGTAATTACGTAAGCAGTGGTTTAGTATCACTACGGTATGTTCATGGAAATGAGCACATTACGTGTTTACAGGACGAAATGCGATTTTAATTGATGTTACACTGGTCAATAAACTATTTATTTTGTGTGGATAATATTGATATGACGGACATTTATGGGTTTTAAATTATTAATAAAAGTATGATTTAATTCGGTTTGTCACGAGTCACCGAGTATATCTTACTAATAAAATTGTAACTAGACTGTGTCTGTACATGGGAGATATTCAAGAAAAATTAATATGAGGATTTTTAATAAGGAAAATAGAAGACGAAACAATAATTTTAGAGATTTTATCCGTGTATCTGTATGTCTGATCCAGTATAACGCAAAAATTGGATGCGGTTTTCACAGTTGTGTTCTTGAAGGTCGAACTTAATTTCTGTTTTTGTTTATGTTTTATGATGATACGTTATCTAGAAATTATAATTTTATTGGTTTTCTTAGTTCTGAATTTAGAAAGTTGTATATATAGACGGTTTTTTGTTTGCACGAGTTGTTAGAAATACAAAGTGAAACTATTAAGCAATCTTTATTAAAACCATTAATATAATGAACTAATACTATAAATGCAAAAGAGAATTTTTTTTGTTTGTTACCGCTTGGTGTTTTAATGGCTTAACTAGTCACCATGTATTTTGGTATAGAACGAAAGAAAGAATTTTAATTCAAGTGAATTTAAATTTAATTATTCTTGAATAATCATATGTTTTGGGCTATTATTTATCTTAGTTATCTAATAAAAAGCTAGACGATATGATGTAATTAATTTATTAGATGCAAAGTCAGCTTCATAACAAAAAACTTGACAGCAACAATAGAGGTTATATGTCACGAAAAATTGCAAGGCTAGATGTTCTTGCACACGACATAATAGGCAACTTTAATAAGAACGAAGAACCATTATGTTTAAACAACATTATTGAATAATCACTTATAAATATTAATTAATCCTCCATTACTGAACATAGATTTTTCTCATATTTTGGCACAACTTATGATGCAAAATCACATGTGTCACGTTACGACAGACAATTATTTACTCCTTGTAATATTTTGAGATAACTAAAACTGTCTAGAATCACAAAAAAAGGACAATATTAAGCATAGCTCAAACCGACGCGAGGTTATGGTACGGGGTGGTCCGTAAATTTGATTTTAATATTGAGCACGTAATGCCTGTTTGCTCAGGGTAGTAATTGATACGTCCCTCTTAGCACGCGTCTAATGTCCGTCATTATTTTCCAATTCGTCGGCTTTCGCTTTTAAACGGTGGATTACTTAAACCTTCCTGGTCCCAAATTAATTTTGGGTTACAGCATGTTTGTATAATTGTAACTTGTACAATTTATCAAAACTTAGATTAGCTGGTTTAGAAGAGAAATTAGTCAGACTGAATACGTTTCATAACAAATTTGTTTATTATTCATTTGGTATTTTGTTTATTAATATGGACGGGGATTAGGGACAAAAGAATATATATAAATATGGATGTAATATTTCAGGTTTCTTTATCTCCTATAAGGTTGTGATATAAAAATTTAGTTGGTTGTCTTAGTCCCAAATACACTACAGTGTTGCAAAATATATAACAGTTAGCATGCATGTTTAATGTAGTATTTGTTGTAATATACATTTATTACATTATATATATTATACAATGAAGTTACAGGGTACAGAGACATATTACCTTAGTTCTCAGGAAAGACAACGTATGAATGGTGTTATGGGTGACATAGTATACTGTGTTATGCACATATTGTTCACGTCTTTAGGTGATGGTTATCACTTATCAGATGAGATGTCTGCTTGTTTGCCATTCTAAGTGGCATAAAAAAATATTCTTTTCTTATAAGGAAAACGTTTTTATTTCATGTATAAGAAGCTTTCCTAATTAAATATTTTGATTTAACCAAATTGAAACTGTTTACGACGACATAATTTGATAGACAATTGTAAAACCGATGGGAATAATATGTGTTCATCGTGTCATTGTAGATTCATTAAGTGAACTCTTATAAAAAGAGTAATAAATTTTCAAATTCAATTTTTTAATTAATTATTTTATAATTAAAAAAATATTTTTTTATCGAGATAAAAATAGCCTATATACTTCTTTGACAGTAAGTGCATGCCAAATTCATAACTAATTCTGTTTTATAGTTATATTATTAACAAAAATAATATATACACGAATTAAGTCCATCGATAGATACCTATATGTTAACAGCAATTCATATCTAATACAGGTGAAGGTGCGACTCGCAAGACTCCCCTCAGCCGCAGAGATTATGGCGGCGCCATCAAATATGCATAAAAGCCATAAAATGCCGCACTTAACCGCTCCCCGACGCCTCGCGGCGTTGTCACCTGTGTGGCTCGGCGGCTTGAGCATGAGCTCAGCCACCATCCTCCAGACAGATGCTCAGACGTCGTAGTAATTAAAAATTGCGTCACATAAATTTGCATGCGACGCGAGACATTGGCTGCTTTTATAGATTGTAATTCGGAATGCTTCTCTTTATTGTAAGGGAGACGAGTGGTTGTATTAATTAAGAAATCATATGCTATATGGCCCTGACTTTAATAGATTGTTGCTAAGTAAAATCAATCATCTAAAAGTATATTGGTAATTGTTAGACTTTAGAACATATCTTTATAAGTAGTGGAAGTTTCTTTTATACCAGTCATTTTTTTTTTACATTTATTTTTGGAGGTTACATAAGTTAATGTATTGTGAGGAATTGGTGTCTGAAGTAGGATAAACCTGTGTTACAGATCACCAGTCATTAACTGTCCACTGCTGAACTTAGGCCTCCCCTATAACGGGAGTTTTGCTAATAGTTGCCATACTTGGCAGACGGATTGGCAACCACGGTTACGTTAGTAATGAAAGTAGTACAAGACATTTGCATATATAAAATTCAATCTTAAAGTAACTTTAACATGTTTTGGTTAAAAGAATTATTGATAAATTAATCCTGACTGATACGTTTATTAGAATTTTAGAGTGAATAAGCTAAAATTTATTTACATATAAAATTATTCTCACCAATGATAAAATTAGAGAAACAAGAAAGAACTAAACATTTTCGATTAAAAAAAAATACACAACATAGAAACATTCATAGAAACATGAAAATATCAAAATCTCTACAGTATTGTTCATGTCTATAGGCGACGATTATTAACTTTTTCTATGGTGCCATTCTAAGTTAAATATAGAAAGCCTTTTAGAAATTTCACTAGTTTTATTTTATCGTATTGGTAAGTTGAGTTCAGTCAGTGTAATTTAATAAAAAGTAGATTCTCTATATTACTAGTAGATATAGAATATTAAATCTGTTCTTGACGAGTGCCGTACATTTACAATGTTTGTACATATCAAAACTTCAATTTCGTAGCCCCCAGTTAATGAAGTCGGCACTACACAGACGCTAATATCAACTAGTCGACTGCATCTACAATCCCATTATAACAATCATCTCCGTTCATTACGCGAGCTAAGATACTAAATTTAAATTAACAGCCCCTTGTTAGTTAAACTATATAAGTATATCTACGTCGGTGTGAATGCTCGTTTCGTAAGTGAAAATCACGACAGCTTTGCATTTCACGACACTATTTTTCACTAACTTGAAAAACAAGTATTTCAATTTAACTGCATATTTATTTTATGTATATTAATATACCATAAAGAGAAAATGTAGTCCAATTGAATTTGATAATTGAATGTGATTATTCCAGCGTAAAAAAATTACTTTAATATTGGCCAAATAATGGGACCACACTTTGTTTCGTAGAACATCAATATAACTTTCAATGTTGAATATTTTTATAATTTAGAAATTTTTTCAAATATGTATATTTATTTATTAATTCTTTATTGCGCAATAAAGTATTAATATACATGTGGAGAGCTTAATACCATATGATATTCTCTACCAGCTAATCATTAGGTAAGAACAGAAAGCATATAAAGGGTAGTGGCGGTGAAATATATATATATATATATATATATAAATATTATAAAGTTTAGCAAAAAGTAGTCTGTGAAATTGTCACTGGTGCGCTCCTATTGTACCTAGTGAGAACAGCCAATTTAGCCTTCTCCTCCGCCGTCTTTATCGTATCTTTAATGAACACTCATAAGCGCATACTACTTAACGTATTGTGTTGGTTAGACGGTGACACTGTAACCACTATTCCCTGCAGACGAAGCCGCAGGCTTTGTGGATTTGCGTTTTGTAGATATTCGCGTCACTTCATTCGCGACTTAAATTATTACGTATAGTTTTGAGTCCATTTATTTGTATTAAGAACCTTGATTGGAGATTGGAATGGATTGAATATAGAAGTTGGAATATGAGCGCAAACTTTATTAAAAATCATGTTACAAAATATTCTAACAATCGAAATTGTATTACATTGATTTCTTTCTTTGTTTTAATACCAAATTTTTATCTTATTACCCTCTAAAATTCACTAAAAATTTTCATTGGCAGAGGTTTTGTTTCAGTTAGGTTTATCCAGACTTTCCTGCAAATATTTCAAATAAAACAATTCCATATAAACTTTTTGTGCCGATAC
Organism: Galleria mellonella; assembly: GCF_026898425.1. Taxonomy (NCBI): domain Eukaryota; kingdom Metazoa; phylum Arthropoda; class Insecta; order Lepidoptera; family Pyralidae; genus Galleria; species Galleria mellonella. Next base: position 4,058,361 of record NW_026442042.1, on the reverse strand, counting down.
GAAAGATTACAAAGTTAGTCCTTAATATCCAAAAAGGTTTTTTTTATACAACTTAGAATGGCAAACAAGCTGACGGTCCACCTGATGGAAAGTGATAACCGTCGCCTATAGACATGAGCAGTATTGTGGGCATAACAGAGTACATTGTTTCGCCCATGATACCCCTCATGCATCGCCATTCCTGAGGACTCAGGTGTTATTCCTCTGTACCCAGTAAATTCACGCCATATTCCACCCTTTAAACCGAAACACAGCCATGCAAACAAAACTGCTTAACGATTGAAACACGAATGGGACAGAGGTACCCAAGCAATCGACTTTTGTACAAAGTCTCCCTCTGGTAAAAGGTGGAATACAAATTAAATTGAGATGTAGCAATAGCATGTAATGAATGAGTATACTTAGTATACATAACATAGGAATGCAAAGGGATCAAAGTATTCGTACCTTTGCCATTTAAAAAGTTTTCTCCTAGGTAACAAAAACTTTTCCGACCCTTCGTAGACATCCCTGTGAAACAATGTAGGCCCCGTACGGGAAATGCTAATATGGGGCCGTTCGGTACAAATTGATACTCGATCGTCGCTCATATAAAACACTCTGCGAGCAAGATCGCCTCATGAATAATAAAGAATTGCCAAACGCCGACAACGCGACGCGAAATGTGCTCCGGCTCTGCTACGACGAAATTCACCAATGTTATCTCTAGATATTACGTTTATATATACTTCTATACTTACGCATTGTTTTATATAGTTAACGTACAAATAATAACAATGTGAATTTCCACATTGTTATGTTATAGGAGTAAATATGTCAACTTACGTGATTTTTTTATGCCAATATATAAATATATACTACATGTCTTTATTTATAATAATTCCTACTACTTTCAACTTAGGATGTCCTGTATTATGAAAAAGCAACTAATGAATATTTTGAGGTAGTTAGACACTTTCTCCACATGTTCAGTTATAGTCAACACTTATACAATCATTATCATTTCAACCATTATTCGTCCACTGCTGGATATAGGCCTCGCTCCATAGACTGCCATATAATAGTTAAGAGTAATTTAGAGAAATTTGTTTCTTAAATTAATAAAATCAAGAAACAAATAACGGACCTCATTTTCGCATGCCAACGTCATAGAGGCGATCAATTATATAAATAGTGGCACGGATATACTCAATACAATACACACTAACCTTTTAAATAATAAATAAAATATTAAAAATACGTCTAAGGAAGGCGGCACATTATGGTTCCTTATTCAATGCGCGTCCACTATAAAACATAACTGCGATTTTCATAAAGCCTCATGTACACAGTTCTCTTGTGTTTTCATTCTGTTAAACATCTCCCCTTTGTGACACATAAAAATACCCCAAACGGTTGTAAAAGTCAATGTCGCCGCGTCGAGAGAGCAATATTTAAATTACAGTATCATTGTAATGTTTTCGCAATTTTTTATTGTTGGCAAATAAATTGGTAAATATATATATTTCTAATATAGTCGATAAATATATTTTTCACATAAATCAGTTGATATCAAAGTTGAAACTATTACCATATCTACTAGAGTTATTAAACAAATTATAGATTGAAATAAAAATGTTACCAGATACTGAAATAATTAATATTATTTTGTCGATACTAAAAAATACTAGGCACAGTAATCATACTTCATTAAAACAGATTTTTATCAATAATTTATTTAGCATATAATAAGTTCCCGTGTGATGGATTGCTTGGTTAATTAATATTATCTATATATTTTGTGTTTACAATTTTCTTTTTACTATTTCACAATCTTCGAAGGCAGTATTTTTTTATTTCATAATCGTTAATAATTATTAACGATTATGGAAAAGATTTTCAATTTACAGCAATTGCTATAAATTGTAAATCTTATAAATTACGCCATTCTATTACCAAAATTGCGAGGTTAGAATGTAAATTAACTTAATCATACGTCAGAGTGAAGCAGCTAACGTATTAAGTGAAATTGTCATCAAACGTAACCGCTCGCATAATAAATATTAGTAGGAATTAAATCACTACTCGTGAGTGCTCGTTACTCGTGAATTGCAAATAACCGGAGCTTATCGATCTTTAATGTAGTCGCGTAGTAGTTTATATCAATCTTACGTTAACACTTAACGTACGAGTAACATGATAATGATGATATTTGTTTTAATTTTTTTAAATATTTTTTAATCTTTTATTGTAATCGCATATAGTATGTAGCGTTATATACAGATAGATTAAAAAATATCTTTATTTGTTTCATAAGTATTGTATGCATTTGATAAACTTTTTGCTGCAATGTTCATTGTAGGTACTTTCTAATCTTTATATTTATTAGGTAGTCGGTCTCACGTAGTCCATAATTTAGTATTATAATTAGGTACAATGTTTTAATTTTAACTAATATATTTTTTTATGCCTTAATCTGGTTATTGTACAAGTAATTTAGTTTAGTCATTGCATTATGGAATATATTTATCGCATGATCGTTTCCCTTAATTAAACTATCACTTAAGAAAGACGTTAAATATGTAAGCAGTTTAAAATAATCAGCCTCTACAAAATTGTATTTAAAGAAAGTAATTTTATTTAGTTACTATTTTTATACATAAAGATCTCTCAAATATGATTTCTCTGTACTACACGAAACGTTAACGTTAACGTAACCGGTTAAATCCCTTAATTAATTACTCGAAAACCACAATCGTATTCGTAATTCACAATGTGTGGCAGTGTGTAAATGGTAGAGGGCGTGTAGTGTTTACCTGCGGAATCCGTACAGACAATTAGCTCTTTATGCGATTAAACGTTCGCATCAGCAGGTGTCGACTACATGACACGCGAACGTTTGCGTAACACGTTGTTGCACGTCACTAGCGAGTGATTTGTGAATAGTAGTATTGCGTTTAGTTAATGATTTGTTGATTATTAGTTCATTGATATCTACGTGTTTGTAAACATTGCATTGCGTTGAAGGTTTACTGCATAGATTAAGTTTATTGCTTCAATAGTTATGTATTTTGATGTATTAGCGTAATTTCGACAAGTTAATTTAACTACTTGTCATAAGAATATTTAACTTAGTTTATAAGTACATATATATGAGTAAATATATCATATATATAAGAGTGATATATTCATTATACCTGCAAGCAATTACCATTGTATTATAGAAACTATTATTTCAAAGAAATAAGTAGTGAAAGGCTAGGATTAGAATATTAATTCTGATTCTAATATGAGGTTGTAGATTCAAATTTTGGTCGGAGCAAAGGAAATGGATTTTTTAATTTGGCTTGAGTATGGTTCATTGAAGTGATAGTATGCCTAGCCTGTATTCTTTTTTACAATACAGTGAATACAGTGAATTTTAAAACCAGGCTTAATATGATCACAGTTAATATAATACTATACTAGATGACTTATACACTATCAACTTTATAACTGATGCTTCCACGGTTACTTCTAAATTATAAGTAGGGACAATTCCGAAGGAAGGTAAAATAACAATTGTTTACAGTATCTATCATCACTGGATTAGGTTAGAGTAACACGCATTAAAAATGTTAGTTTCAACCTTACATATTTTTTAAGTCGTAATGGTGTATCGATATATTTTACGATTTTCTCTGTGTTATAATTTTTTTGGAAATTAGTTACATCGGTTTTTAATCAGTTTAATTAATATTTAATAGAGATAGAAAATAAATTCTATTAATTCCATAATGGTAGATAATTCTTTCATAACAAGCTTAGGTTTGTTGATATGAAAACGAAACAAACAAAGACGTCGGCACATTGCACCCCCTTTATCTCGGCGGTGTGTGGAGAACATCAAATGTGCATTCAGCATTCAGACAGGACGGCGAGTGTCGTGAGAGACAGCCCTGAAGGAAGAAGGAAATGGAGCACAAAGCAACGGCCCTGACGGCTTGCTGGTGTCTCGGCGAACTGAACATAGATTAATAATGTAGATGCGACATTTCTTTCTTTCTTAGTAACGACTTGCCTATATATTTTACAGATGAATAAAAGTATTTCTGTTACGTTGGTTCGATATTTAAAACACATTTTAATATTCGTATTTACGAGTAATACGATGTACTTTTGATACTTTTTTAAGTATAAAAATAAAACATATTTAGAGCCATAGGTTTGCTCTAAATATATTTATATTTCTAAGTTACTGACATTAGTGATTGATGCAAGTGAAGAATTATAAGGAAGAGTAACTAAAATATGCCCACATCTTTTATTAAACAATTCTCTTAATTATAGAATAACTTTTTAGAGTACGAATTTAAAAATTTGACTACAATTTAAAATGTCCATTTGGAATAATCAACGCATGTTAAATGTAAACGACATTGCCATCTGATGTAGTTCAAGCCGTAAATGTAAAATGAATAATATATAATTTATAAAATGAAAAGTTATAGCTAACAAGAATTTTTTGCACTGAATTACGAACATATAATTTCTTGACAATTTACAACCATTATATATGAATTAAATAAAATATAATATAGTTAGAATATGTTATATCCTTGCCCCTTTCTATCCTAAATACTAAGTGTATGCCAAATTTCGTAAGGAATGTTTGAGCCGTTGAGGCGCCAAGTGGTAACAAACAAACACACTGTTATGTTTATAATATTAGTAAGGATGTAACCTATCTACGGTATTTATTCTATCCGTGAAACGGTACTTACCTTAAACGTACCCAAGGAGGCTGATTCAACAGCAAGTGCATCAGCCTTCAGCGGTAAGGAGTATAAAGATATTGAGCGTGCATTGTCGCGGGAAGCATTGTGCGCGCCGCTCACCGCCCGGCGCGAATCATACGATAAGGACTGCCGCCACCGGCCGCTTTGTCTCCTTAATTGTTATATTCCAACAAAGCGCAAGCAGAAACAAACGACGCCACTGCTTGTTAGCTCCCAGGCTAAACGCTTATGTTATTACATGTCTACGAACAATTGTTCAATGTTTTCAATACGTTAGGAAATTGACTATACGCGATTGCAATGCGACTCGACCGGCTTTTGTTGTGAACATAGATTGTACCTTTAAACGTTGAAATCTAATCTGTACTGCCGTTTTGATTGACAGGTAGCTAATAAAAATGAACGAGGGTTGTGAAGTAAAATGCAAAATTCCATCGTTAATAACGAATCGACGGGAGCTCGGTATCGATATAGCGCTAATGATCTTCATTTTGGAACCGTTCGACATTTATTCGTTTTAAAATGCACAGGCGAGGCAACGGCGGCGTCTCTGAGCGATCGCCCCCGCCCGCTCTATGGCATCAATCATTTTTAGAGGGTTTCGCTTATCCAAGTTTTCTTCCTGCCTCCGTCCTCTACTTCCAACTTTTACATCGAATGATCTCCGCTGAACCAACACAGCGTTCGGAGTAACGGCGTTTTGTATTATTTTTTGTGAATAAATAATATTATTCCATCGAGGGAAAGGGGATTGGATTTCGTTAAATATGGTTTAGTAATTGAATTGAAATCTCTCAATGTCGACGTTCAATTAAGCTTTAGATTCCGTGCTTGATGAAGGTATTTCCTTTGTTTCTTACTTAGCAATAATTTAATTTATTTGAACTCTTGGAATGCGAATCGAATTAAATCTTAAATTGTAAAGTAATTACGCAGTAAAATCGAAATTTCAAAACACTATACTTACATTTGTCGATTTCGATGAAAGTTTAATTTGAGAATTTTGTTCCTTGTCCTGTATTTAATTCCAATATAAATTTGCAGTTTATCTGGTACATTTCTGTGACAATATTATTAACATTTTCATAATTATTTGGGACTCGTGGAAAGACCGAAAATAAATTAGATTCTAAATGGTCCAAATAGAGGACCTAATTCACATATTATAGTATTTGAATTTCAAAATTCAGATTACCAATGCATTAATTACATCATATCCATTACAAGGGCTGTCAAAAGTGATTAATGCTAATGTCAGACGCAAGATTTTTAACTAAGTTAAGATTAAAATAGCTTAGAGTATTATAATTCTTTGGCTCCGGGCGGATCCGTCATCTCTCCCTAGCAAATTATAATGACACATCCGCGGGGAGGTTTTAAGCCAATTCAACTTTCAGGATTGCTGATACCGAGGGCAGTGGATCCTGTGTAAGAGCGAAAAATTATAGACGTCCCTAAAAGGTAAATTAAGAGATTACTTTAAATGTCATAGGATGTTTTTGTCAGATTATTTGTTGCTAAATGTTTTGATTGAAAAATAATTATTTGTTACTTGTTTATAATTGTAATCTTTGTGATTTTGTAATTGTTATCAAAAAATTTCTTGATTAATAGATGATGAAAGTTGTCAGCAAACATTTTGTAGGTCTATTATATAATATAAGATCTATTTTAAATTATTAACACTGATTTACAATTACTAGAAATTGAAAACTGTTCAATTTCTAGTTACTACGACTGAAATCATCTGATGTAATATCTAATTGATGGAAAATCAGTCAATATATCGTTACATATGTATATATATGTATAAATCATGTAAAGCATTTTGAATTTATTTCTTTGGAGAAATATAGCAATGTCAAGTATGCAAAAATTTGTTTTTGTTCATAAAAATATAAACAAAAGCTAATTTCCATAATTTACGTTTATCTTAAATACTGTTTGAAATAAATTGTTCTACCGGATATTAAATAAAAAAAAAATTGTTACCTATAATAAATTACGCAAATGAACCGCGGGAGTGCATCGAATGGCTCGTAATCCCATGTGTTTTTTCAATGCTACTCTAATAATAATTTTAAAAGCTGCCATTCCAAGCAGTATCGATTCACGGGGGTTCCGTTACGAAACAATTTGTGGTAAAAATCTGCGCTGATAGGCGCCGATATGAGCAGCGGGAGAGTTTTTTGCTTATTTCTACACGGGGGAGATCGCGACTGATCTTTGTTTTATGAGAACGATTAAGAAAAGCATATTTGAAGTGTGTACTCCAGTTTTATTTGCGCCCCGCAAGGGAAGTCACGCTTCATTGATCCGTAATCGTTTTTCACATTTTGCTGCTACGTATTAAACAAGCGTGGGTAATGGAGTCACATTATGTGTATGTGTTGATATGTTGCGTTCGTTCTGGTATAAATCGTGGTTGGAATTAAATAATTAGAATGAAGATGTTGTTCGCGACATAATTCAGACGGGGCCGTGTTGAGATCCTGTTATTTTCGCACTTAATTTTGCGCTGTTAAGGGTTGTATTGTGGCGGGAGGCGGCTGCTTGGGTGATTAGAATGCTAAGTACGCTCCATAAAAGGGTTGGTGGTTCTCTTAATTTTGACGTGGTCGCGGACCACACGAATCGAGCATTGGCTGAGTAGAACGATCAACTTTAATGGGAAAATAAGGAAATTATGCTTGAAATTATTTAACGCTTCATCATTCATTTCAGTCATTAACTGTCCACTGCTGAATGTAAGCTTTCCCCATAGGGAGTTTTGCCTGTTGTTGCCACGCTTGGCAAACGGGCTGGCAATCACAGTTAGGTTTTTAGAGATGTTTTAAGAGGGACCTGCTTGCCATCCCTCTACCATTAATGTCTCTTAGTCGCCTCTTACGACACCCAAGAAAAAGGAAAGAGTGGCTTATTCTATGCCGGGACCACACGGCTAACATTTAGGTACTTCTAAATATCAATAAAAGGATCTTACTAGACTGTTTTGTTTAATTTTTTACTGTTGTTTATTTACAGGATGTCTATTAATAACGTGATGTATTTTTTCTTAATTTGGACCGATTTTATGAAACCCATAATTTTTTGGAAAACCATTCTTATAATCCCATATATGAGATTTTAATTAACTTCATTCGATATGATAAATTCTCTTCAAAAACCTATTAAAATACTAACTTTATTTTTTCATCATCATTTCAATAATAATTTTATTTAAATAAAATCAAAATTTTATCTAACATTATTCTAAGAAAATATTTGCAATGCGGAATTTCTGTGAATTTAGAATGCTAAATGTGGTCGTTAGTGAAAATTTAACTGAACAGGTATCCGCTACACTGTTAGACACAATTAGAAATAACGCACGTTCCGTTTTATATTTAAATTAAATTTTGTTACAGTCTACATCTTTATCAGTATGAATGTTATTTAAACTAGGTAAAGAGTAATAACAGTTGAGTTTTATTAGAAAGAAAAATGAAAAACCATTGTTTCGATGTAGGTAATATTTTCGTTGGATAGCCTCAAACGTTGCACATCATCCAAGTAAATATTCCATCTACACAATTCATAAATTAACTCGGTGCGGTCCTTTTGTTTTGTGGGAGCATAACACAAAATAGAGGCGTATTAATTATTCAGAGCCACACTCGACGCAATCAGAATAAGTGCTGATGTTTCTGTCACCCGATGCGGCGGCGGTGGCTGTGGCAGTTGCGGTGCGCATGATTAGAATTCTTAAGCCGCGCCGAAGGCTTGATTAGAGGAAATTAAAATCATTATACTTCGGCGCGCACCGCACCATCGCCACAATGCCGTCATTTTACCCGGCCGAAGGAAAAATGAACGGGAAACGCACATAAAGAAGGCCTGCCGGAAACGGAAGCGGCACCATCTTGGAGCCGCCGGGCGGGGAAACAATGGATTCGTTAATTAACATTTTCTTACGCCTCGCGGCTGTCGAACGAACGGTTTATCGGACAAAATATTTATGACGCAGACGCGATGGAAATTCCACCATGAAATTGCACAAGTGAAAATTCGGATCGTTAAGATTATGAAAATGAGTGCGCGCGTGCCCCTTGATGGCTTTGTTCCCGATTGTACGTCCTTAAATTAATATCCACCGTTACATAAATCTACAAATGTATACTTATTAGAAAATGAAATTATTTGTATATATTTTAATACCATTTCAGAACAGTAGTACAGTCGACCGTGTGGTCTCGACATAGAATGGGCCACCCCTTTCTTTCCCGTGAGTGTCATAAAAGCCGACTAAGGGAACTTAAAGGTCGAGACAATGACAGCAATGTTCCTCTTAAAACATCATTAAAAGTATAACTGCGCTTACTAATCTACCTGCCAAGCGTGGCAACTACTAGCAAAACCCTCTCTTATAGGGGAGACTATGTTCAGCAGTGAATAGGTAACGGCTGATATGATGAGGATGATGTAGTATGTAACCATGCATTTGCAATCAAATTGTATTTTATTTTTTCTATCTGTTTGTTACATTGATTAACTGGATTCAGATTCGAATTGGATCATGTTCGAACAGCGCAATGCGTGAAATGGAGATGGAGTGTTTGGCGCCTGGGGCAAGCATGTGATGGGCGCTCTGAAAAATACTAGCCATCAATAACGAGATATCGATAGAGATATCGACGAGTGATATATTGTTCTTATTTGTACCAATATTACACCTATATGGCATGTAATATTTATCTAGGTCTAACAGAATATATTTTTTCGAAACATAATTTTTTTTAGTTTAGTCAATTAAGAAGGTGCCATTTCTTAGAAATGATCTAGAATAAAACTTGAATTCTTATTATGATGTTGCATGCCCTTTTTATTACTTTATATAAGCATCATAAATATATGATATACTCATTTTTTACTCTTAAAATTAAACTTATATTTACGTATATAAATAACAACTTATTAATGTCACACAGCAATATACTCGTATATAGGGTTTCTCACTATAAAAGTAGAGAATTATACTATTACCAGGCTTAGCCAGATAACGTTATTGGTAGTTTTTCTTTTTTTGTACTTTTATATTATGCTTTGCTTTTTAGTTATTTCTTACAAAATTTTGGGCAGGAAAAAGAGGTAATACATTTTTATTGTTGTAGTCCATCAATATATGGATAAATCTTAAAATGAGAATAAAAACATTGAATATAAAAACTAATAAGTAACAGAAGGTACAACACTAGCATATTGAACATTCATTGTGTTCGTATTGACCTTTTGACGCAGTGGTATTATTCGTCAAACTGAGCGTAGTTCTATCGTGCTTGCAGTTTGATACTGACGGGAACATTACTCGTGGTCACTGTTGACATATTGATACTGTTGAATAGCTTTCATATTGTGTACTAGCTTTTGCCTGCATCTTTGTACACGTGGGTTATGGAAGTAGATAACCACTGATGGTGTTTCAAAATAATACATATCAGATTTTAAGTTACATCTTAAAAAATATGACTGTGAATATCGCATTCAAATTGGTGTAGTAATTGTTGCATGACGCCGGAGCAAACATACAGAAAAAAAAATTGTTTCTATTGCTCTTATGTCAATCTTTTCTCTTTTTTTAAATACCTTTAACGTATTTACTGATATTGTCTAATTACAGTCTTATTAAATTAGATAACATAAGACTAGTAAGATAAGATTGGTCACATGAATTAAAATGAAAAATGCTAATGCTAGGAAAATAATTATAACCAATATAATGTAATAAACGTTTAAAAATATTTATTATACAGAACAATGTCATCATAAAATCATCATTCCTTTTAAGGCAGTATTCTATCAATAAAACTAAATATGTCGTAAAGAAATATGCTCGAAAAATAAGATTTAGACCCCTAATTCTGATGTACGTAAGAACAATTAATTATGGTATACGACAAAGACGTTTATCAAATTATACTATAGCTATAACAATAATATACATCAGAAAATTTAGTCACACCTTTGCAACATGTACCTACCGGATTATCACATAGACAAAACTGTGGGCAGCCAGCATCAAATTAATGGACTGAATTAATTAAAACACTACATTGCAATATTTAAATAGCCGAATGTGAAGCGGCTGCGCGTGGGTTTAGACAGTCGTTACAGCGCAGTAAATCGTTCTTAGTACCGGATTACCGTCATTAACAACACCGTCAGTTGTAAAACGAGTGATCGATGCGAACCTCCATGTTTATTGTCTTATATGGACGAGGGACACTACTGATGGACTCTGTACACATTTGTTTATGAGTTTATTACACTGTACAAGTTTATGCAGAGGTTATGGACGGGATCTGTCGAGCCTTGTTTTGTTATTAAGGACAAGGTTATTAAATAGTTAAGTACCTATTAATTGTATAATCATTCAAAGGAATTTATTTTTATATATTATACAATATTATAAAGAGGAAGGATTTGATTTCTTGTATATTTGTTTATAATGAATAAAAGGAAAAACTACGTAATCAATTTAAAAAATTGTTGTACCTGTGAAGCTACACTATAATAGATTATAAATTATTTTTGAAAATTAGAGATTAAAAAAAAATAATAAATACAAATTACTATAATGTAAAAAAAATGCCTATTAAAGATACTGTAAATTAATTAATTAAGCTAAGACGGATTGCTAGTATTAAAGAAAAAAATCGTGTTGAATATATGTAGAGCGCAATAACTGAATACTGAACCGAATTCCCTTATTTAGAGCAAAATACAGGTAGTTCGAAAATGATAATGGCTTTTTGTGGGTTAATGAAAATTAGATGGAAATTAGAGGTTAATGGATATATAGAAATTTTATTTATTATATATATATATATATATATATATATATATTAGGAAATTTAAGAAGTAGTCTACCGGAGGCCACTTGTTCTCAACTTTGTAAGTAAACACACAACACTACAAAAATTTCTTTATATTTTTGTGACAACAACAACGAAAAGGGGAATACGTAATTTTTAAGACACAGCGGGCGAGGACTTGAAGTCTAGAGTACAGCCGCAATCGCAATTGTCTCGATTATTAATTGTAATTTTTGACAGGCACCTGTCAATTTCGCAACGTTCAACCCTTCCTAATCCACCCCAAGATGCGGTACCGGGACTCTCCTTCTCCTTAGCTGCTCCCCCGGAATAAATTAGCTTTCTCCCGGCCACATCGGGATATAAAATTTTGAATATGAATGGAAAATTTTGCATTCGTAATAAACCGCTTTCGCTTGTAACGCTGCAGATGCGTACTCGCGTACTGGATAAAAATGGAATCCGCAGTGTCGTTTCTCAGGTGGCCCGCCATAAATATTTATTAATTATTTTTTCAATAATCTCTCCTCTCTCGTATCCTCAAAGGACGGAGGGATATCTCCTCCGTTAATTGCTTTTTGTTTCATTTGAATAAGTATTGTTTTTGACTGCTCGAGCGTTACGCGGAGTTTTATAAAATCTCAACGATGAATAATTTTGTTGAAACAAAGTTAATTGAATTCCTATTATTGACCAAGTTATTTTCCATTGGAAATATTCTAATAACAATCAGAATTATTAGGGACAGGGAAATTATCAGGGTCTCGTAATAATGCTTACAGTGGACTTATTGAAGAGAGTTTAAACATCGTTCGTCGCATATAAATGGACCATAGTATTTATATTGTAGGAAAGATGTTTTAAAAGTAGGTAGGATTAAAATTAGTTTATGATCAATTAAAATAGAATTCAGATTTTTATTCATTTACATATTAGAAAAACCATTTATCTATATGGGATGCATCAACTGAAATAATAGTGAATTTTACATGCATTTTTCTGAATACGAACGGCAATATAATAAAATTCATACATAATTTTATTGAACGGGCTCGATACCGAGCCTGATCTCCATAAATTATTCTAATTGAAACGAAGGATATTTGTGATTTAAAAATACAATGTTGTGTTGTTTAAAATATTGTATAAATTACGTAAATAAAGTATCTATATACACCTACGCTTTGTCGTGAAAGAAGTTAAAAATTTAGATAATGGAATTGAAAATACGTATCTATATGAATTGCTTTTTATATAGATAACCTTTGTAAATGATAATAAAACTTGCGTAGGTTGGTTTCAGATATAGTTTGAACGATTGATCCAATTCATTCACGTAATACGTGGCCACCCCTCGCGACATGTAAATTTTTTATTCGATCAAGATTGGTACCGTCGCGAGCAAATAGTTTGATAATAAAGCCAATTTTTTGATAATGCCATGTCTTAGGACTTTAAGCAGTTTATTCTATTAGTAAGGGGGAAATTACATGAGCAGACGTGTCATTTTCTGGGCAATTTGAATGTCGTTTGATTCTAATTTATCTCGTTTACCGAGAATTCATTTATTTAATGAACAAGGTAGTTTTTTTGTGCGGCACATAACTATTTCATTACAATTGAATGTTAAGTAATTGATGCGTATCAGAAATAAATTACTGTTTTTAATTTTTTTATACCACTTAAGTGGTAAATAAGCAAATAAGCATACAACGCGCGCGTCTATTGCAGGCGTTCATGATGGGTGGGCCGTATGCTTGTTTGCCACCTCAGTGGTATAAAAAAAAAAAAAAAACCTGATGGTAAGCGGTTACCATAGTCTATGAACGCCTATAACACCGGGAGCATTAAGCGCGCGTTGCCGACCATGAAGGAATCTCTTTATGTCTTTTTTGAAGAACCCTCTACTGTAGTCATTGAAATAGCCTCGATAGGGTGTTCATTCCATAACCTGAACGTTTGTAGGAGAAAACATCTTTGAAACCGCGCTAAACGCGACCATCTAGCTCTAAAATAATGTTATGTTTTTTTAATATATTTTTATATTAAAAAATCAGTTTTTAAAGTGAATACTTAATTTGTAAAGCCAATAATATATTTATAAAGTACGTAAAGGTAATGTAAACGGTGTTAAGTATTTTTGTAAGACTGTCTCGATGACAGGCAATAAACTAATATAATTGTAATTTAATTTCAACATCAACAATTATACGGTGTCATCGTCCATTTCTTGTGTTACACCGGTAATTTGTCCCAAAGGCATTGTTATCCTTAAATTGATAATCGATGGATGAATACAATGGACCGCTAACGAGCGACTCGTGAGCATTATCAATCTTCGTGGTGCGACGTCACGACACGATGCCAAGGTCACAGATAATGGGGAGTTGAATGATGATATTTTCATAGGTATATAATTTATTGTAACAATTTTGTTCCTCTAGAATTAAAAGTGACTGTAATTAGAAGAAAATTAGAAAAAAATGAATGAATAAATGAATGAGTATACTTTATTTGCATTATACAATATAGGAAATAAGCTAAACAGATAATAAATTGTAATGATACAGTTGTATAAGTATAGTAAGGCGGTCTTATTGCTAAAAGCAATATTTTCAAGACAACCTTTAGGGTAACGGACTAATTGTTAAAAATTGTTTACAAAAATTTACTATTTTTAAGCTAGAACTTAATCAATAAACAATAAATTAATATAAATTGTGAGATATTACAGTTAAAAACACACACGTTCATTTATAACATGATTATAAAAATATTCTAGCAAAGCCAAATATCATGAACCATTTCGAAAACCATGGAAGTTTAATCAATGTTGTTCCGGTGGGTATCTAGATGTCGCGATAGGTGCACAGCGGCCCGCTATCCGCGCGTAGAGCGGGTTAATTTGTTACTCGATGTTTATCGGTCAAATCGACCCCGCGTACATTTGTCTGACACGATTGCTTGATATGAGGATGACGGGTGCGTTTAATTTTGTCAATGTCGATCAGCCATTGCTAGCAGCCGGAGGAGTTTGCGTGTCGTTTTTGTATTTTCTGATGCAAAATATGTCATTTTTTTGATACGTAAAATAGAGTTAATAATTATATAAAAAAGTGAGGTAATCTGTTATCGACGATTAATTTAATGTTTATACGTGATTTTATTAGGGATAAGGTATATACATACGCTGAGAAAGTGAGTGAAAGACGATTGAATACATTTATTTCACGAGGTTAACAACAATTCCCGAATTGCTTATTGTAAGTTAATTAAGTACTTGTTTATAGCTGTCCTAAAATATGGATTTGAAAGCAAATTGGTAGCAAAGTGATTTGTCCACAGATGGACTAGATAAATAGACTTTACGATGTCGCAGAATAATTGTTAATACGTAGATACGTACATTTATTTTTATTATTATATTGCCCAATGCTAAATATAGGCCTTCCCCATAACGGCAATTTTGGCAGTAGTTGCCACGCGTGGCAGGCGGATTGGCAACCGCAGTTAGCCTTTGGTGACATCCAATCAAATATCAATCGATATCCAAGGGAAATAAAGGAATACGTGTATAATACACATAAATGTATTTACGGGTAGGTACATAACTCATAGACATAGGTCGCATATAATTCGAGGTAATTTAAAAACTTTTAGAAACGATTCACAGTAATTGTGGCATGTTATCAAGGATTTATTATTGACATTAAACCGCTGTATTAGCTTAATAAAGATGATGACTGATGTGATCCAGCAGCGCTCGTAAATCAAGCGGTAACTGACTCTCAGAGACGTTTAGGGCAGAACCTTAACTCGCGTAGGTTAGGTACATATTGCGTGTTTTTAAAATTGCTTCCACTGACACTGATTTTTTTTTTATTTAGCTGTTAAAAATAAATACTATAATAATTACTAGGTATATAAGAAAATAAACATATAAAATCACTAAAAATAACATTTTATACATTGTTATAATTCCTATTTTATACAGATACTTGCATTTTATTAAATTTAATGTGATTTCGTCAGAACATCATATTAAATAAAAAAAAAATAGTAAAAGTATCTATGACAAATATGAACGAGAATAGTCACAGACAATCCAGTGGTAATGCTCGGATCGCGTGAAATTGAACAATATCTACCGTCGATTGACTTGCTCCAAGGAAATGAATAGATTTCATTTTAGTGTCATTTGTAGAGCTAATGGCGCCTACGACTAATGTCGTGGTGAAAACGGCACGTGTAAACACGGGGCGGGTAATGTTGATGGTGAAGTATTATCGACTCGCTGACAGACTGTAACAGCGTGGGAATTGACGCTGTAAGGAAAATAATTGGCTTTACGTTTTCTAGAATGAGATTACTCCAATAATTTGTGCAAATTATTTAATAACTCAAATAATTATTATTTGACTAATTATATAATTAAATTATATAAATTATTTGACTAATTATGTAATTAAATTATATAAATTATTTGACCAATTATAATTCTGTTAACAGAAAAGTCTGTTAAACATTGAATGTAATTTTGTTTAAAGCAAAATTATGTCACTTCATATTTATCTCTAAAATTATCTCTAAAATAAGTTTACTATTTATCCAGCCTTCAAACTGAGATAAACATGCAAGCATAGCTCCTTGGTGATATAAACATGAGTCGGGCAAACGTATAACTGTACAAGCTTTTGTATTATTTCCCTTGTATTTTGAAAGATATGGATAATAATAATAATTTTTCATTCACATTTACATTTTATTCGAGATTCTTATATTGTGGTATATGCAGCTATCATACAATATATTTTAATCGGTATCTATTTTGGTTTATTAATATTATGCACATAATTTTGCTGTGTGGCCCCGGCATAGAATGGGCCACTCGTTCTTGTTCCGTGGGTGTCGTAAGAGGCGACTAAGGGAACTAAATGGTCGAGGGGTGGGTAGTAGTGGTATAGAAGAGAACTATGTCCAGTAGTGGACAGTTAACGTCTGATATAATATATAATAATTTGTTACTAAGACAAATTTATAGCTAAAGCACTTTTTTAAAACAAATAACTCCTTATTCACGAGTACGTAACAGTCAGTCGTTATCAAAGATTTCAAATCTACCTATAATATAAAAAAAAAAATGTTCGATCCACGGTAAATTGCTGTTGCCCCATATAACATCGCTCAATTACGTCGCAATGTCTTTTTTTGTGTTTTCCCCGAAATAAAAACCTCCCTAATAAATAATACCGTATGTCATTTCTCAGCACGTATGAAATTTATAACACGCGGAACGATTTGGTGGGGCAATTTATTTGTGATAGAGACTTGGTGGGGTTCACCCAAGAAACGTCGACAGAGAAGTTAAACGATGGCTTTTCTGTGACATAACTTTATATGTCCAGACTCCATTGGATATCTTACCAATACTATAAATGTAAAAGTTTGTAGAGATATTTAGATATTTGTTATTGAAATACGTTTAAATAGCTGCAGGGATCTCAATGTTATTGACACTGATGAACCATATTTTAAAACGATACATTTTTTGTGTTACGAAATGAGTTAAGACTAATGTGATGTTAAAATATTAATTTTAACTTTTTCACATAAAATATCGTAGAAAATCGTATCGTAAAAAGAACTTATTTAAATTTTAGTACTTTCCGAAGCAATTTTTTTGATATTGAGACAGTGATAGAAACAGATAGAAATAGGTAGATAGAGGAAGAATAAAAACTTTAAATTTAGTAATTATTTTAAAGGTTTACAAAATCGATGAAAGAATAAATACGACTAGTAGTAATCTATTGTTTAATAGTCTTAAATCTATAGCTGTAGTTAGATCAACTTACGTCTAAAAGTCATAGAACAAATATACACGAACTAAAAAATAGAAAAAAAAAAAACAATAAATAGAAAAATATAAATTAGAGACCGACCCTCGTACGTTCGGAGCAAAAGGCGCCATGCCGCCACGATTTGTGACTTAATCACTTTATTGGCAGCGGGGGAGCCGGGCTTATCGGAAAGAAATACCAGTTCGCTGATATATGAGTAAACAAGCTTGCACTTTTCCAGAGCGACTTTTGGCGGTCACACAGGCCATAATCTCGTCGCCGAAGTTTTCGATTGCGCTATGGGAACGCCGGAGTGGTTTTAGAACGTTGTTTTTTGTTGAAGCGAACTCTAACTGTAATCTTTTTATTTACCTTTTTAGAGTCCTCGTCGCAGTCACGTGCATCTGAAAACAAAAATAAAGTATTCAGTAATGGATAATGTGGCTGATAAGGTATTTGGCACAGGAGTGGAATTAAGAGTGTTTGTACCATGGTTTGATAATGTCTGTATTTATTAGTCATGTTCAAAAATAACTGATATATTTTTTTTTTATTATTGAAAATAAAGACGCTGTATTAAAACGTTAGTTATGCAGTAAGATTAAACTATGATTGAAATTTTGACTTATTTATTGCAATAGATTTATATGCTATGATTATCTATTCTTATGATTAACGTTTAAGTTTACTAGAGGAGCATATTTGAAGTAATCATTCAGAAAATTGGAAATCATATTTGAAAAATGATTTTTTTTTCTAAATTAAAATTGCAAGGAAGCTGATGATCTACCCGATGGAAAGAAGTAAGCGTCACTTGATGAAACATGAACAGAACTATAGATATCATATATCACGCCGTGTCAGCCTCGGTCGGCTACTATACTATACGACTACCCGGTGGTTTGATTTATATACATATGTTACTTATTACGATTCGTGTTCCTACCGTGAAGCAGTTGCGTTTGCATGGTTGTGTTTTGGTTTGAAGGGTGGGATATGGCAGTGAATTTACAGGGTACAGAGAAATAGCACCTGAGTCCTCAGGAATGGCATTGCATGGAGAGTATCATGGGCGAAAGAGTTTTCTCTGTTATGTCCATGGTACTGCTCATGTCTATAGGCGACGGTTACCACTTTCCATCAGGTGGGCCGTCAGCTTATTTGCCATTTTAAGGTGCATTAAAAAAATAATATATATATAAAAGAATATAATTATACGTTTCACAGGTTCATCGACTATTAATAAAAGATACATAGATACGGATAAATTATTATCAGTTTTTCTTTTATTATCATTTTCCGAGCAGAAACGACTACCTCTCAAATATTTATTTTTCGCTTAAATATTAATAATAACAAGAAAGGGGTACATAAGGCGTTGAATATACAAGCATCCTTCGCATCCCGGGCAGTGATTAGCCAGCGCACACTACCGCACGGCACGGACCTAAATATGTTTGTATTTTGGCTTTTCTGGTACACACACCCAATATCGGATCCCTCCTGAGGATCAGCTATTACGCAGCCTCTTAACGTCGGACGGTTTTAATTAAAAACTTCTTGCATTAGCATGTGTCCGTCCAATCATGATACTAATCCCTTCAAAATATTATTTAATTTCGGAGGGCAGTCTTATTGGATTCTAACGATGTAACCGTTTTTACGCGTGTAACTAGATCTGATAGTGGTATACTGCCCACGTGAATCCGGTTTTCCTGTTTTTGTGGGAATTCTGAAAATTCATTAGTAGATGTCTACATCCCATTTGATTTTACGGAATCTGAGCTGCTTAATTAAGCGGCTGAAACGTTGATGATGATATCAGTTGCTAACTGTCTACTGCTAAATAAAGGCCTCCCCGATATGGCCTTTTGCCAGTAGTTGCTACGTTTGGCAGTCGGGTTGGCAACCGCAGTTAAGCTTTGGCGATGTTTTAAGAGGGACGCTGCTGTCCATTCCTTGACCATTAAGTACAAAGTCACAGTGTATATACAATTTTCAAGTACATATCTACTATTATTTATTGTATACCAAGGGTTGAATTCTATTATAATATCAACCGCTACCGATTGTTTTGATTATGCAGATAACCGGTATGAATATCGATTGCTATTTTCGAATGTTATTGGTGCATCACAACTAGGTCAAGAGGGTTATCCTATCTCCTAAGCTAACAAATACATTAGGATGGAGTGGCGCAGTTTCACCAGTAATAAACAGGCTCAGATATAGCTACCCGTCCGAGCTTCAACCGCTGCTGTCCGGACTAACTTGGAAAGTATTCGTAAGCGTTCAAACATACCGGCCTCGTTATGCATGCCTCGCTGGGTTTAATCACGGGGCAACCCCGCCCCGGGCGGAGCTAATGTTTTCACTATGTATTTTTTAAGTACCGGTAACTTGTACCGGTATTCGGAGGCCGCGAGCCGCTCTCTATATTCTTATTAGCTTGCCCTTGCTGAGTACCTACTACATAAATAGGTACTTCATTCGTAAAAAGTAGAAATTGGAAATTTTTTATTAATTCTTTTCTTCAAAATGATAACCTTAATATAAGTAAATCGCATCGAACTAGCAGACGTTGAGTGCTTTATTGACGTTACACGTGTCAAAGTTGTAGTATCGAGTCGAAGGTCCTCAGACATCTATTAGCAGTGTTGTATCCTACATTCGCCCACATCCGACTCTTGGTGCCCATTATGTTACGTGTCCAATATTGACACGGTGTCCCGCCGATTGTGTGCACCTGACAAAGATCCCTCGTCAGTTCAGTTGAATTTGGGTTTCAGTATGTCGCTTAGATATCGCCGTATTGTGTAATACAGTCTATTGAACAATAATGTGCTTATGTGAAGACAGTAGATTTTTGATGCCTAACTTGGCTTCAACGAGATAAATTTAAAAGGTTATTAATCACAGGGCACTCGGCTAACGCTCGATTTTGTTTGACTTGGCGAAAGTTGTGCCGACTCTTATTTATTTTTTATCAATTTCACCCGAGCGAGCCTTAAAAGCGTCGCCCCGTTTTATTATAGGGACGTGAATTAGCAAAAAGAGAATGGATTTTAGCTGTGATTATGTCAAAAATAATTAATTATTATCGATTCGTTGGCGGGAAGGGGACTGGATTGATGGAGGCATTGAACGCAGCCTTCTTTAAATTGAAAAGCTAATTACACGTTTACGAGAGAAGGCCTGTGGTAAACTAAAATTTTAGATATGAAAAATATGTAGTACAGAATTGGTTTTACGTATGATCTTGGATTACAATTTAATGAAACATTAAATTGTGTTGAGGAAATCCAGTCACTATATTTAGTTCAGAATTTAAGCGAGGGAGGGCAGGGCTAAAACCACGTTTGAGGGGTCCTGAATTTCTTCATTCATTAACCCGGTGTAGCATCGTGATCGGCCTGCCCAAGTAGTAGTTACATTGTGTACAGAGTCGATGAACAAAACTTTAATTTAGGCTTTACTGTACCTGCGGCCACTTGGTCCATTCATAATGAATTGCGCCCTCTGTTTTGTTTTACAATGCAATATTTGGTATGTGACTTACATTTTCTATGGTGGACATTTAAATTGTGAACAAATTCTATGAGATGCACTATTGGAGGTAGTATCTGTGGCATCAATAAATCACCACGCTGAAAGTAAAAGCGCTAAAAGTAAAATCACAGTCATCGGCCTCTTTTTAAATTAACGCCATTAGCTCAAGATTTTCTCTTTGGAATAGAGTGCAAAAATTACCTCTCTCCGTCTGAACGAGTCTAGTAATTAGTAACGCTCGAGTTTTATTTGTTGACGTTCATTATTCGTTGATTTTGGTGTGGTGTGAGAGCGAGAAGGATATATTCTTGGTATGAGGGTGAAAAGAGACGCGAATGTTCATCGTGAGGCTGCACCTGCCGCCGTCAAATTTGCAATTTAAATTCCTAACGAATATTTCGAGAGGACCTTCTTAACACGACATCTGCTTAAATCGTCGACGATAGAGTGACTGTTGAGAGCTGTGGTCTGGAAACTCTTTGTGATTGCGACTTAATTGAAATAAAACAAAACCCTTTTATGATTGGAGGGCGATTAAGAAATGGGATCAATCCGTGGTTAATTACGTTTCAAATTGAATTTCATCTTTAAGTTTACAGTAATAAATATTTAATAATATTAACTTGTAATTTAAATTCCAATTTTAATTTTGTACAATAAAATAAAAACAAAAATAGTCTATTCTAATTAATCTGAATACTTATAACTAGGTACTATTTTATAGGTCCATTGGTATGCTTTTATATTTAATTTTTTTTTAGATGTGTCATATTATGTTATATTGTTTTATATTTGATGTTTTTAATTCAAAGGAATACGAGTATATAGTAGTTTCTAGAATGTTCGAGAGACGTCTTGGGTATCTTAAAAAAAACTTTTTAATACATAAATTCAATGTACAGAACTACAGATATAGATTTTATTCTCTCAACTCTTTTGTGTAGGTGAATATTTCTCATAATTCACTATAGAAATCAAACAAACAAAACGAAGGGTTGTAACGTTTATAATTTGCGAAATTGATTGATACGCCTGTAATATGATGATGTATTGCATTTGTTGACGTACGGGACACGGTCGGTTAATAGGTGTTAGTGGGTGAAAGAAACGGGCGGAGCCGCGGGTCATTAATAACTATCGCCCTACCACTTCATTAACAATCAATCACATGTGGCCGTTCTTGGTCGGGACAGGACGGGAGACGGGTATTTTTGTTTGATTAATACTTTTTGGATGATACGTGATCTTGGTAAGGGCAGCGAGAATAAATATGAGAAGTATAATAATGTGTAACAGTATATATATTTTTTTTTAATAAAATATATAGTTTTTTGTCTGCGTTATCGGTGTACGCTAGCAAATCACCAGTAAGACATAATATGTATAGATGGAATTAAGTGAGGCAGCCAATCATAGCGTATATTCATTACAAATTCCTGATTGAAAACTTTGACAGTTTTCAAGAGACCACAAGGAGATAGCGTCACGTAGATATGGTTATATAACTTGCCATAAAAGGAGAGTTGACATGAAGAATAGAATCCAAGGAAAACCATCTACAGCTTTTCTTTCTTTATATTCTATATTCTTTGTTGGAAAAAGTTATTTAATTTCATGAATAACTACTATCGTTGGATAACGATTTGTAATACCTTATACACTTATTTATAACAATGACTAAAGACTAACTCTTAAGTAATAACCACCCTTTAATAGACCCAAAAGCAATATTTCATCAAAGTAAGTGCGGTGAGCGTTCATGTACAAGAAAGAAAGAATTACTCTACGAAAGCAGTTAATAATCTTATTAATTTGTTCGCGTGTTACCCGCGGTGAGCGCGTTGGTCCCGACGTTCTTTGTAATTAATGAGAACACCTCATCTATTAAATTAGTAGAAGGGCTCGTGGATACACACGTGTGAAACGACCTGCCAGCATTTCTTGACCCATTATACTCTCCGCTATGCCTTCAAAAAAGGATCTCGTTAGAGAAATATTAAGCCAACTTATATGTCTTCATACGCTGGTCGGATGTCATACAGACTTAACACAATAAATAAATTGCCCGTGAAGAAAATGAAGTAAGAAAATTAATTTATCAAAAGTGCATGTAACACGAGTTTCGACATATTGTATGATTGATTTGAAAGTAAATCGTATTAAGTGTGTCTTAATTGGTTTTGCATGCGAACCTTATAAGACTAAATATAAATTACATTATATAACATTCAAAAACATAATTACATTTACATTCTTCTTTTACATCATTATTATTTCGGATCATAACGATGATAGTACAGTTACAAAATTTTTCACTGCTTTTTTTTGTTCCCAAGATCGTACTCACCTTAAATTAAAAAAAAAATTCAATCCATTTTACTAGAGGAATTTACATTTGTACAAAAGTCGATTTCTTTTGATTCGTGTTTCATATAAGCAGTTGTGTTTGCATAACTGTGTTTCGGTTTGAAGGGTTGGATATGGCGTGAATTTATAGGGTACACAGGAATAACACCCGAGTCCTCAGGATTGGCAACGCATGGGGGGTATCGTGGGCGAAACAGTATACTCTGTTATGTCCATGCTACTGCTCATGTCTATAGGCGACGGTTACCACTTTCCATCAGGTGGGCCGTCAGCTTGTTTGCCATTCTAAGTTGTATAAAAAAAAATCCATGTTTGGATCATTTTAAAATTATTTCTTCAGAGGCATATAACGCAGAGGCATATATCAGAGGCCTTCTACCTGCAGGGACACACGTTTAAGGTCTTCACCTCATCTATTTGGTGTAGTAGAATCATTACTTTTGTCCTGCCGTACGAGAGTCTGTATTCCATATCGGTTATCAGATGTCTTGAACTGTGTAATTACCTCGTGTTGCGTGTAGAATATATATATGTATGAATTTAGATTATTGATTCTGACTATTTTGGGTTAGTTGTTTTTTTTTCTATATATTTTCATAACAAAAAAAAATGTTATAGGTAGAGACAGAGTAAATATTTATAATGAACACTAGCTGTTTCTTTCGAAATCGACTGCGCATTTTGTGCCTTATTTCTTTGAAAACTATATGTGGTTGTTATATAATTCTCAATAACAATAAATACTTCTCAATACTATTATAAATTTCATGTTTCAATTAGTGAGTTCCTTTTCTTATAAGATACGAATAATTTTTGTAGTAAAAATATCTTCAGTATAAGTTCCTTAGATAGTAATATAAACATATACATACATTATAAAACACATACAAAACAAATTTATAAGTTTTTGAGTATTAAAAATAAAATGATATCGATTCATAAATCGAGTCTCACTAAAGGTTGACAGTATCAAAAGCACAGTTATTATATGATATGTAGTGTAAACATTTGGTCACAAGTACTGTACCGACTCTAAAGAGCTCTCGTAATATTACAGTTCACAAACTATACGCTTTGATCAATTAAATTTTATTACTGGCGTTAATTAAAGGGCGGCCTAAGTGAAAGATTTATTGGAGGTTTATCCTCATAACCGTAGCTTAGAGGGCATTACTCAATACGAGACGGGCCTTTCTTGGGATAACATCTATGAATACATGTGAAACTATGATACGTCTACGAACCATTGAAGTGTGTACTCCGAGATGAGAATGTTGCAAATTGATGTATTTTGTATCATATTCGAGTAATATTAAAGCGACATCCAAAGCGGAGGATTTTAAACTTGTCTATTATTTTTGCGTGTAGATTAGTACTTTACATATTTTTGCCATGTAAGTAGATATGGTTTAATTCCATATTGGTCCCATATTAATTTTGTTCCGATTTTTTGTCACGATTGGATAAATAATTTTTTTTTGTATATTGAAAAATTATTAGTACCTTGTATTATTTCGAAGTGTTTTTTTTATATATTTTAATTTTTTTTTATAGTAAATAACTTTTGTAAACTATAAAACCATTATTTGAGGATATTTGTATTTATATTGAGTCATGCAAAATACTATCATGAGTTTTGTAATTAATCTAACAGCACCTAAACGCTTAGTTGGCGGACGTTCCGGCTGCACTACACACGAAATAATTAAATGCGTTATAAGCGAGGATTTTGAACCCTTACACCCATTTATATTCTATAACTACATTATTATGTGGGAATATATTATACAAGGAAATGAAGTAGAAAACATCACAAAATATTACATTATATCGGTATAAATATTCTTTACATGTCGCGTCCAGCTGTGATATCCCACGATGGATTTTTTGAAATTTTTCGAGATATGTTTTTATTTTGGAAAAAAATGTTCTGTTTCACAACTACATTGATTTGCTTATTTTATACGTTCTAAGAAACGAACATAAGCTATTGTTTCCTATATAGAACTATATGTGATTTTAATTCGGATTCTCATTTATTTTGATTTATTAACATGTAAACAAATACTATTATTAATCAACCTAGCTTGTTCTCGCAGTTCAACATTCTAACGGTTTTTATTTCTAGTCAAGGAAATGCTTGGAACTAATACAAAAGCTAATTACACTGCGCTTACATAGTAGACAATGTAACATTGCTCCACAGTGATATATGCGCAGTAAATTCTAATGCGACCGACGGCCCCGCGAGGTGGCGCTGTAAAGCCGCGCCGAATACGAAATGATCATAATAAAGTATGATTTCTTGGTCGGGGACGCGGCCTTAACTCGGATAATCACTCCTCCGGCGTACCCATATAATTCCTTAGTGCATAATGAAAGTTGATTAACATTATACCCGTACGAGGCCGCGCGTGTGTGTGTCCGCCACAGATTCCGAGTCCTAATTAAGAGCGAGGGAGGAGAGGGTCGCGGCCGCCGGCGGGGGCGGGGTATCGATCATCGCCCGCCAAGGAATCGACGCAGGGACCCGCAAAAAGGGGATGCCCTCATCCGAAAATCAGCGGCTAAGCCGCCGGCCGCTCTCAGCACATGTGTTTTGATTTAAATACGCGCTAAGGGTCAGTTTAATACGCGTGCAGAAACGGAACGCTTCGGGCGCGATTTGCAAATCCGATGTGAATAATTACACGGCTTACGAGCGCTTACCTACTGCCTTATAGTGATTTGCATATTTTCTTGTGGCTTTGTGCCGGCTGTCCATCGAGGTGTAACCTAAATATGTTCACAGAATAATTACTTAAACTTCATTTGAATCTTTTTGATATACAATTGAAGTTGTTCTAAAAATAAATCATCATTGCCTTACCATTTCCCATTTATTTGGGGGTCCGATAATAAATACACCTACAAATATAGTTTCGATATATTCACTATATGTATGTAGTACAAATTTATGATTAAGTAAAGGGTTGGAAGGGAGCGACTTAAAAATGACTATGCAATGTTCCGCGGTCCTACACAAGGGGTTAATTTCCGAGTTATACTGCAAAATCGTATTAGCCTGTCGAAACTGACAGGTCTCGCAAGATGAGTGAGTTCTTCTATAGCCAGCATATTTAAACATCACGCCTATTATTAAATTTTACTGTTAGTGAAGAAAAACATATAATTACGTATGAAGAAGAAAAATATCAATGAAAATAGAAATGTAAAGAAATTATATGACAATAATAAAATTTATGTAATTGACGAATCATAAGTATAAAAATTGAATAACAGTTATTAATACTTTGTTTATATTAAAGTTTATATAACGGATTTAACACCTAAGGACTTTATCTACTAGCCAACCATAATGTATAAATAAATATTTCTTAAAGGGAAATGCCCTTTGAGAGAAAAGAAATAATTGGTGTCCATCTTGTCAGGTCGTCGAACAAAAAAAGTCCGAGTAACACGAAATACTAACAAAGCTGCTTATAAAAAACGTTGAAAAACACTTATCCCGCTTGAGTGCAAATCGTCGGCTGTCACTTGAAATCCCGTCGGCGGACAAAACGGGAAAAAGTAACAAAAATAACAATCAAATAGAGCATCCGAGGAAATGAGATCTGAAGGAATGATCACGCGCGACCCCGGGGACCGGTTGCCTCTCCAAAAGGACTTAATCTCTCAATTCACTAAGGAGTTAAAGCTTTAAAAATATATTTCGATAGGCAACAAAGGGCCCCTCTGTAGTCGCGGTGTCTTTGACACGTCGTCGGATTTTTTCGCGAGACCTCTTTAGAGACGGGATGTCACTCACTTTGTATCGGCTTTGTCGCGAGAGGTTAAGCGCCGGTTTATTAGGATCCACTTCCGATTTGCAAACAGAGGGGCCGTTAACAGAATCATTTTCGATGTTCGGATTGAGTGTTGATAAAAAAATGAATCGCTTATCGTGATGTATACTGCGATTATATTCGATTTGACTCGATGTGAAAATGACAAATGGTTTCCCTACCGACTCTTAATTAAGAATACGTGACAAAAGACGAGACATGCACATAAATACAAGTTGTATTGAAAAAGGTCCGGCACGGCACATAATCCGCCCTGTAACCCTTTTGCGCTTTTGATTTTAAACGTCGCGTGAAGTGCGAACCGGTCGTGGCTTTTAATTTGAAAGAAGACTTGACAAATCTGGCTTCGGACGGTCCCTCGTTTAATCGAGCTACACGTGACGTCGATATGAATGTTGATACAATGAAATAATAGCGTAGAGAGGCGGTTACTATGGCAACGGGTTGGGTTGGACGGAAACCTTATTTGAATGGAGCTGCGAAAGGCTTTTAGCCCCGTTTGACCATTTGGCGTGGGTCAGCGTTTTAGGTGCTGACGGTGCAATGGGATAATTAGCAGGCAAACAAGGAGCAGCTTGCGGGCACAACTTCGCGGACCATTCAGGTGCTCAGCAAACAGCAATGCAAGAAGTTTAACAGCAGTTTAATTGCGGAACGAAAACAGAACCGTACTGAACACAGTTTATTTCAGTGAAAAGAACCAGCTACGCTATTGAGGTTGTACAAGCGCTATGAGAGTTTGTGTTCAAAGTTTATTAAAATATGAAAGTGTGAAAATTTAATGGAATAAATTGTAGGGGTTTTTAGAAATAAATAATTAAG
Organism: Galleria mellonella; assembly: GCF_026898425.1. Lineage (NCBI taxonomy): Eukaryota > Metazoa > Arthropoda > Insecta > Lepidoptera > Pyralidae > Galleria > Galleria mellonella. The sequence continues at coordinate 4,030,330 of NW_026442042.1, read as the reverse complement.
ACGTAGTAAGAGTAAATAATTTATAAGAATATTTTGTTAAAAATATATTAAAGGGTAGGTGTTTTATATTAAATCGTTATTAATATTATGAATATGAAAATAAGTTTGTTTGTTTATATTTTTTTGACACCTTAACGACTCAACCAATCGTTATATAATTTAGTATCTACTTGTACGCAGTTTTTAAGATAAAGAATTCATCTTGATAATTTAACATTTTCGGGCTATGCGGACGAAGTCGCGGGTAAAAGCTAAAAAGTAATATGACAAATAATTCGATAATACTAATTACCAGTTGGATAAAAATTACCTATTAATTTTTGAATTTTATTTTAATGAATTACAAATATTATAAGTTCTTAATAGAGCTAAATGTATGAATTAATTTCTTATTATAGTTCTTTGAATTAAACCTTATTTTGTCAAAGCCTTAATATATTTCGTACTATTAAAATTTTGTAATAGGTTTACCTACCTAAGAGCAGTGTACATTGGTCCATAAATCGGACTTGTCAACAACAGAGTGGGGTAAAGGTGCGGACACATGGGTGAGATAAATTAGCGAGCGGGACACGCGCGTGACGTGCGTGTCGTAGTTGTAAAGCTGGGTGTACACGAACGTGACGAGAGGGTTACTTTCAAGGAAGAAATTAAGAACTGGATAACACAAGGATTCATTATTATGTTATATACCGACTAGAGATCCGCTCCGGCTTCGGATAGATTGAAAGATAAATTAGTCCTTTATATTGAATAGGATTCAATAGCCAAATTTTTGGCACCTTATTTCACAATATTTTAGTACTTACTTGCTATGTTACTTGCCAGGAACGTAGTTTTCTATAGTTGTTTTTTTTTAAATAGATTGAGTAGTCTACGTTTCTTCATCACAATCAAAATAACATAAAATAACTCGAGTCTTTAGACTTTATAATATTAATACAGATATAGGTGATAATATAATTATGTATGTATGAGCAAAGTAAAGAAAGACTTGTGTTTAAATACACAAGTCTTTCTTTACAGTAGCTATAATAAGCGTGTACAGTTATATTTTGTTTTGAAGTATTGTTTGAACTAATTTAGATAAATGTAATAACAATTGGTATATTTAAATCTTTTACGTTGACGAAAGTATGCTCGATTTAGGACATTATGTCGACATTTCACTTAACTAACTTGAATGAGAATAAAAAAAAAAAAAACAAAGTATACTATGTATATTATAATATAGGCGACTAGAAAAATGTAGACTTATTTTTTTCTTCGTATATATTTTTCTTTTAAAGGCTAATAAATAGGACTGATAAATAAATAATCCTTCTAGAAAGAAAATGCGTAATCCTTACTTAATGTTATAAATATGGAAGGGAGTTTGTTTATTTGTTTCTTATTTCTAAGCGTCTAGTTTAATCAATCACGTATATTCCCGTTATTTACCTTAACTTTAACGAACTTAATTTTTTTGCAGCTCCTTAAGAAATTAAATTAATTTAAAAAGTATCACGTGAGATTTTTTATTAAATAGCATAAAAAATTGACACCAAATTGGTGAGACGTTTCTTAGTAAATAATATAACTTTATAATCCCAGCGGTCTCACACGAAAGTCTATATAGCCAAGTTTTGTTTAATACGTAATTGGGACCAAATCCCTATTGGAATCCGGGTACGGAGGGGCTGGTTTCTTAGTGCGTGTTCGGGGGAAATTAATGAAATTAAACAGTAGGTATATCGCAGAAAATAAGGAAGGTAGATGACAGTAATACTACACTTGTTTACTTCACTGTGTACAGATTAAGAGAACTTGATTTGTTCTGAACAGGTATAATAGTTCTAGTATATATCTTATGCATAATATTTAAAATTATAATGAATTTATAATTAGGTATAGAACTTTTCCACTGCAATGTGTTTCAGTAACAACTGAGAAAAAAGAGAAATGTTACATATTGGCATTGTTCAGAGTATCTTGTATATTTCAATTTCTGAAGTCGCTTTAAGTCTTTGTCATTTCGTAAGTCATAATCTTGAGTGACTAAATATTATTATTAACTTAACTTTCCACTGCTGATCAGGGTGAGACCTACCCTATTGAGATGTTTTGCCAGTAGTTGTCACGTTTGGCAAGCGGGTTGGCAATCGCAGTAAGTTTTAGTGATGTTTTAAGAGGGACGTTATTGCCCATCCCTCGACCATTAAGTTGCTTTAGTCTAGGGTAGTCCATTCTATGCCGGGACCACACGGTAGCTTGAGATTACATTTAATGATATCTAGTTTAGTAATATATTCGAAGATATATGATTTTATTACAAATTCGTAATGTGGCAAAATAAATATCCCTGTAAAAAAACAGACAAAAAGTTATATACGTAGGTATATTTGAACAAGATTTATGTATTAGTACGATGGAGAGTAAAAATAAATAAATGTAGGAATTTTATTTTTTTAATTTATAAAAAGGTGAAGTGACAGAAATAAAAGTACAATCAGATCGCAATCTTGCGGCACCCCGACCGCAGTAGATGGCGCTATGTCTCGACCGCACGCCGCACAGCCGCTGCGGGCAGGAGGTATCTGAAGCGTGCCGCTAAAACATTTTCTCGCTGTATTATTATCATATTTAAATTTAATTATATTTGAATGGCAATTGTGTATTTTTTATATAAATTATTTTACTATAAGTGTTATTATTACTTAATATATCTAATAAACTATAAATTATTTGGAGGTATTACTAAAAATAAATCTAACATTTTTGGTAACTTCAGTAAGAACAAGGTTTAATATTAATTTAGCTATGATGTATTCATCATATGTAGAGATTCATATTTATGTAGAGCACAGATATTAGGACCGATTTTTTGACCCATTTATCGTACTCCTCAATATTTTAGAACTAAACAGTTATGACCCTGAAAACTGTAATTTTGATAACTTACGAGTATCAGATTTTGATATTGTACTTTTTAACTTGAAATTGAAAAAAAGCAAAGAAAATAACGACTATATCACAGAAAAAGGCGTCATAATTATCATTCATATGTTGTCAGTGCCATTTTTGTACCAAGGTGCACTTCTTGTATCAGATGGATCAGAGATCAGATTCATAAATATAGACGATACCAAGTAACATAATATTATAAAATTTTACTTTTATTTAAAAAAAAGCAATAGTCAAGTTGCTTATCTATTCTCTTTCGCTGAAACAGTTTTCATAAATTTGGTGAAGAAATTAAAAAAAAATATTCACAGGTACTACAAGTAAACTTTATTTTAATAAAATCAATTTTATACGTAGTCCATTTTCTTGTGTGACAATTTCATCGATGATTTAATGTAGCTTGACCAATTTCAAATAAAGAAATAATTGTATAATTCGAACTATAGTAATTACACTGACGAAGGGCACTGTAAATATGGATGAAAAAAATGGAATTCAACTTGTGAGTGGGCGCAATTATTTTTCGAAGTCAAAGGAGCAGCTGTAAAGGCAACATTCAAATGACATAATAACCCAAATTAACAAGTGAAACTAGCTGTTGTTACGTTCATTACCCCTGCTGTAATTCCCGGGCGTACCTCGTATCGATCGCAGCGAGCGACAGAAAACTTTCTAGACAGCTTTTATATGCACCGACTCTTTAGCCTGTAAGTATACACCTCGTTGTATGGAGCATCGTGAAATATAGTGTGAATTATAGTTCAAATAACTTGATGTGGATTCTATCAATATTTTTAATTTAATAAGCTTTGTATAGATTTAACTGGTATATTATTTAGATTATTCCGACGTCAGTGATTACGGTTATATGTCAGCAAGTGTAGATAAACAAAAGATTTGGTTTTCTTAAAATAAAATGAAACTACAAAGCTAAAGCTTCTTTAATTGTTCTATTTTCTTTATAATTTGTTAAATCATTATTTTTAACTGTATTCAAGATAATTAAAAGTACATAATGTGACTGTTAAAGTTACAGAGATTATTAATCTGAAATTTACATAATTATTTAAATTATATACATTTATTATAGATTGTGACCTTTTTATATATGTATTAGCATTTTGTATAAATGACATCACATTAGGTAAGTGAAACATGGATTTCTCAAGATACATCAGGGACAGATCGTCCTGAGGTGCATTAGTCTAGGTACTTTTTATACTTTAGATACTTTTTATACATTTAATTGCATGAATATGTATTTTATGAATTACATAATAATAATGTCCACAAAATAGGTCCTTATTAAGGTATGTTAATTCGTTAGACAAAACTCAAAATACCCAGACTTGAGTCCGATTCACACAAGCTCATTTTCTAAATTGGTCCGATCGAGACATAAACCCGAAACCAAAGCAACGTGCCACAGAGGTCGTTGTAATAATAATTGCAATATTTTGAATGTTTGTTTTGATTTGTTAAGATGTCAAATACGACATCCATGGCATGCGGCCGACAGTTGATAGGGGTGTACTATCAACATGAAACCCGAGTCGCAATTTTGATACAATGTTGACACAGGATTTTGTAAGGTATTTAAGGATATCGTAGACTCAATTGGATAAAAAGAATGTTATATAATAATAATTAATTATCTTATAAACCGACTTTTTCTAGATCCTATTACAGACTATTTTTTTAATTTGTAAAATTAATACGTTTAATTTTGCTATTTTATGTATAAATATAAAATACTAGCGAATCAGTTTAACTTTGCACGGGTAAACAGAATTTTCAAAAACGATATAAAGCCTATATAACTCGTTAATAATGTAGCTTTCTATCGGTAAAAGATTTTTTTAAATCGGGTGAGGAGTTTGAGTTCATCCACACATTACAAACAAAAAAAAAACAAAATCATTCCTATTTTATATATATATATATATATATATATATATATATATATATATATAGAGAGAGAGGAAAATAAAGAAATAGATATATAAAAATACTTGTAGATGAGCTTTAAAGTTTATTTTCATTATGAGTTAAAATAAGAAATTAAAAGTGATTTCATAGTATTTTAAGAATTGAATAGAAACGAAAACTTAACTCCCAAACTTTGTAAAAAGATATTAACTTATTAAATAACTTATTTTAGTAAAATTGTATACTTTCGCATTTTTTAATAAAGACTTTTTTAACTTATATATAACTCAAGGTTAGTAAGTATTCTGAAAACCAGTGTCCATTTTAAACTCAACGGTAACGTATAATGCGTATAACGCAATGAATACCTAAATATAGTAGTTTAGTAGGTAAGTACTTGGTAGTTACAATAGTTTTAATTATTGTAAAATTATTGAGCAAAATTTCCTTCATTCATATTTCTTTTCTGTAAAACACATGTATAATGAAGAATCTCATTTAATTGTTATGTATTATTTTTATATCAATCAATACATATAATAAAATTGTAACTGATCGCTGTTTGTACATGGAAGATTTATAATTATTATACGGGGGCTTTATGAACGCAATAGAACTCAAAACAATGGTTTTTTTTATCAGTTCAATTTTATTTCAATCAGTTCATAAATGAAAAAGTTATATCAATCTAAAGAATTACATATAAAATGCTATAAAATAACCGATCAGTTGAATTGGCTGAAAGAAGGTATTATGTATGTAAATATAATTTAAGTATATAATACAATATAAGACCGGTTCATGAAGGGTTTCAATGGGAACTGCATAGAGGCGGACAACGCCGTGGGAAACGGATAGTTATCACAATATTTTTAGGATAGTTTATTTACCTATAATATAAAATTCTATGTGTAATAAGGCTTAACTAATTATCTTCATGACATATTAGATCCTTTTGCATTGTTTTAACTCGTCTTTTTGCATGTGCGCTTAGTAATCCCTCTCATTATTTTATTGCGAAAAAAAGGATAACACGTAATTATGAATGAAGTTGCTTTCAGAATTTTTGTGTCTGTCTTCCATCTGTGAGACGTCAAATATGACATTAGCGTTATGGCGTGGATCCGACAGTTGATAGGGGTAGCATCAACATGGCAGCTCGCGTCGCTATTCTGATGCACGATTCCATTACAATCTCGAATGGCACGCTATGAATGACATTATAGTAACATTAAAATAAACGTAATTTGATTTGTACCTACTGATAAGTCTAAGGAAATAATAACATTAGAACTTCAACTGTAAATTATATCATGTCTTCAATTAATAAAAATACAATGATAAAAATTGTATTATGATATAATATAAAAATGATATAGAAAGCGTAGATACGTCACAAGTATATGTTTTTTTTAATGGGTGAAAATCGAATGGTATCCCCGCTCGCGCTATCGGTATATACCGATGAGGCATCAGTGGAAGACGATAGGTGAGAATGAATGCAAGTGAGTTGGCCCACCATGATGAATTCAATAAGAATTAACCATGATGGTTACCAGGGGGAACCGCGTGGAGGTCGATCTGAGAGGGTTTATTGCTAGGAATTAAGCTATTAGACCTCATTACTAACAATCCCTTTCTCCCCACAAGTATATGATTGTAAGGAATTTACAGGGTACAGAGGAATAACATCTGAGTCCTCAGGAATGGCAACGCATGGGGGGTATCATGGGCGAAATGGTATACTCTGTTATGTCCATGGTACTGCTCATGTCTATAGGCGACGGTTACCACTTTCCATCAGATGGACCGGCAGCTTGTTTGCCATTCTAAGTTGTATAAAAAAAAAAGGAATGGTACTATATTCTTGTGATTCTACCCATTATGATCCATTTTATTATGATAAACTCGTGTGCATGAAATATGGGTGATATTATAATTCATTTATGTCATATGATATTAGAATCGGTCTATGACTATTTATATCTAAATCTATATATGATCTATCAATATTCTGTAGGCAAAATATTTTCTAGAATTGTTTTGTGGTTTAAATTAAAATCAGTAAGTAGTAAGATAACAGGATTGGATATATTGTGAAAGTATTTTCTTACATTTATTATAATAATAATAATAAATCTCTTTATTTTCAGGTATATACCCATAGTTTACAGTTACAAAAGTTATTATATATTAAGACTGATTTTGTATTCTTCCTATGTACAATATCGTCAGTATTATTCAGAATAAGGACATAACGTAATCGTGCGATCCCATGTGGGGTTAGTCTAATCAGCTATGAAAATTAGGTTCCGCCGCGTATCTTCTGCTTTGTACTCGTAATGTGGAATTTAATTACTATTTCCAAATATTATATTGCCTTATGATGCTTTAGATGGAACATTCTTGATGTCTAATTTACGTTTAATCATAATATTTACTCCTTGTCGTGGGACTCAGTTTAATTTGATTTGACTTTGATAAATACCTATAATATTGGGTTGTTAAAGAAGAATTTTTTTTTGATGGGTGAAAATAGAATAGCTTGCGCTAACGGGATTCGCTGGCGGAGCACCAGTGAAGGGTGATAGATGAGAATGAAAACAGGCCAGTTAGCCCATCATGATGAATTAATCAGGAATTAACCATGATAACCCGGGGGAATCGCGAAGAGGTCGACCTGGTTGGGTATATTGCTAGCAATGGGATTCTCAGTTTCCATCACTAACAATCCCTTTCTCCCCAAGAAGAAATATTTAAAGTCCTAAGATTACCTTAGGTATGTGTAAAACATAAGTTGATTAGAGTTAATATTGTTTAATTGAAAGCATTTTAATTTGTTATTGCTTTTGAGTATTTATTTGTAGTTGTCATTAACCTTAATTGTATATATTATGTTATTTAAACCATAATGAAAAACTGAACGTTGTCATCCAAATTTGGCCGGAAGCGCACCTGCAATGCTTCTGGTGTTGCAGGTGATCATGGGTGGCAGTAGTCATTTACTATTAGGTAATATCAACAAAATATCAGCCCCATGCTCGTTTTCCTCTTGTGTTATAGAAAAAAATGTTTTCTTCTTTTTTATTTTTATTCTTTTTGTAGTTTTATGTATATTCTTAATAATAATAAAAAATAAGGTTTATTTTCGTATTTTCTAATTTGGGATGAAATATTTCTCTACAGTAAAATATATAATATATTTTTTACTTATAGCCTAAGCACTGAGTTCTTTTTACATTAAATTTTATAGTTTTTGCTATATGCGTGCATAGACTCGATCTAGTTATAGTTATACTACATACATTATTATTATATTTATTTAAATACATAGATGAATGATGAACGTGTAAATATACAATATCGCAGTGCAATAGATATTTTAGAGCACCGCAAAGGTCTCGAAGCCCGTGGTCTTAGCATCGATCATCCAATTAACTGGACTATCAATCATCGGGCCGATCACTCCCCAGGCCACACACCTCGATGATTTTTTTCTCTCACTCTTTCGCATCTGAGCCGCTGGGGACTTGTTAATCACTCGCGTGAAAGATAAGTCGTGTGAAATGTTGATAAATTATTATTTTTTATTCTATTTCAATGGATATGGTTTCAACGAAAAACAAAATGAACAGAGAATGTTCAATAGGTGTAGCCTGTTTCAATAGAACGTTAAAGAAAATGTTCTTAAATTAATAAATTGATCTGACTATAAGATTATTTATTTATCTGCTAATATCTAACAGCATTAAAAATAAACAATCGTTAGATTGATTAAATAATTGAATTCTTTATTTGATGTTGATGACCGTTTACCATCGGACGAGCTGTATGTTTATTTGCCACCTTTGGGGTATAAATAAAATTTAATTGAATTTTGTTAATTAAATTTAGAGTGTTCTTATGGTAATATTAACAAAATGTGGTTACCTCTCAATTAAGTTTTATCGAAACAGTCTATAATTGATTTATTTTATGTTTTTATATTACGAAATTTAGCTTATAATATATATAGTGGGTATTCGGAATGGAGAAAGATATAGGCTACCTGGTAACAACAAAAAAGTTGCGGCCAATTGTATAATAATAGCTTATATATTATAAAATAATTAAATTCAGTCGACGATTATTCAACTGACATCAACTTAGAACATGTAGATTCACAATTTGTTCGTTATGTTTCATCGACTCTAAAGATAATTGAAATTAGAACTTCATTTAGGAGAATCAATGTTGTTCTTATTTTTAACGATACATGATAATACAATATGAAAATAATGAGCTATATTGTGCATTATATACTTATTATATTATATATTTGATTTAAATTATAGTAATAAAATTATAATGACATAATTTTATATTTTTTAATCGCATATTTTATTTAAATTGTTACGATAGCAATATTTCTTTTCATTTATTTATGCTTTATGGTCTAATGTGGTTAACACTACAAAAAAATATTTGGCGCAAAAGATAGACTCAATACTATAAACCTTTTTCCCAATCAACCTTTGGAAAAACTATTTGGAAAAATTATATGTAATTATGTGGTGAAAAATATTGAAAATTGTTGTGAGTAAATAGTTACAGATATATCTGTATTCACTCATAAATTATATAATATATTATAATATATATGTAGAATTATTATTTTTTACTTATATTTATTACAAAAAAACTTCTACATTTTTTACCTACTCATATATGGTATCCACTTATACAGATGTTAAAAGAATATATTAGTAGATTTTAGTCTATTGATCAGTCAGGCTATTTACTGTCTTGCGTGAAAATAAAAAAAAAAAAAAAAAATAAGCGAAAGACGAAAATATATATGAAATATTTTCTGATAGCGAGTGTTTCAAATCGACACTCTTTCAATCACAGCAATATAAAACCCAACAAAACGGTGCGCTATAAAAAGATGAACAATAATTCTTTTTTATTACGCGCCAAAGTGGGAATCTCATTGTCGGCGAGGAAATAAATAATATCAGGAAGGAAAAGAAAAAGGGAAATAACACAACATAAAATATTAAGATTCACCCTGGATTGGCATCATTCTGCGGTCGCCACGATTTCTTTTAGGGGGCGAGGATACCTACATCTTTGAATGTTAATGTTATTTGCATATCCGAAAAGTCATGAAATAAATCAGCCGAGACGGACAACAGGGACGGCTATTCATTACGCTTTCTTTGTTTGCACAAGTAGCAATTAATGTAAAACATTATTTGTTATTGTGTGATTCTTTTTCTTTTGATTTGAAATCCTCTGATTTATTCAAAGTGTGCGATAAAAATATATGTAATAGAATATGCTTCGAAATCTCTAAAGCGAAGTGTAAATCACACTTTCCATTCAAAATCCCTATGAGTCAAGAGGTGAACCCTTGTGCGGATAATGCCAGCACACAACATCAAATTGCTCCGTATTGTGCTCCAAATGCGAGAAAAACGAAGAAAATGTTAGGGCAGAATTTACATAAGTTGAGACAGAGGGGCTTCAACAATACATACAAAAATATTCAGGGCCGAGGTGATGAGAGCCCTTCGGGCGACTTCCATGCATAGCCTTTATGATGGGGAAAATATTTACAGGCGGCGCGAAAACGCAATATTTATGAAGCGACTGAAAATACGTAGATCAGCTACTATATGAGGGAGCGCTGCAGAGATGATGCGGTTTATTGTTACCACATACGGACATAATAAATTACAACTTACGTTGCACGAATTCATAACCTTCACGCAGTTTTATGGATACAATGAATTTACGAAATATCTACTTCTTCTGCATCCTCCAGCGTGTGGCGAGTAACAATTTATATAACTCACGGCCTAGTAACGTGGTTTTGTTTACAAGCCGACAGTGTGATCGTTATCGATTGCAGGCGGGAAAGTTTTTATGAATTAACCGTCAAACAAGTAAAGAAGAACAATGAAAAAACAAACTCTTCAAACAAAAATCGATGACAATCTGGGCCAAAAACTTTGTGGAACTTCGCCGGCAAAAAGATTTATATACTTATAAAAAGTGAGCGGGAAAAGAAGTTTTCGAAAAACTTTAAATTGCGACCTTGAACTGGCGAACTTTGTTTCAGATTACTATTAGTGAAGTTGAAGACTGGAAGTTTTTAATAGGAAGGGGTTGATATTTGCAGACAGCGCATGTCAGTGGCCCGGCGTAGTATAATGGGAATATTTTTATTTAGATCGAGTTTTATCTTCCTGTTTTAGTTTTGGTATACACGTTTTATAACAGTGAGTGGAGTGCGATGAACCAGCATCGATCGTGGATGGGTAAGAGCCTGCCACCAAAACTTTTGGGTCCGCTTTAATGAAACAATTCCGCCAGGCAACTCTGAATTTAGGTCATGTGTACAACACTTGTGTTTAAGTCTCGTGTATACACAGTACAACTGTACCACTGTGGTATTTAAATACTGTAATGTATTAAATACAAACAAAACTAGGTAGCTATAGTCAACATAAAAGCATAGATTATTACATAACATTGAATATGTAGGTTATAATTATGACAATTAAAAATAACATAATTACTTTGTTTTTAAAGACTTAAAATAACACATATATACTGTACTTGTATTTGATATTTATAATCTAAGATTAAATTATTAAAGACATTTAATTTTTATTATTTTGTATCTGTATAAATGCTTACAGAATTAGAACAATTTTCGTGCATTTGAATGTATATTCCCTTTGTGGAAATAAAAAAAAAAAAACAATCGCGAAAAACAAAACGGTCCAATTTGATTAGTCCATTCACAATGGAGTTAGCCGGAGAGGCTTGTAAAACAATGTGCCGTCACATTTCCATCTAAAAGGTATTTAAAAAAGCAGGCCCCGTCAATTGGGACATCGTTTTCTTTTATTAACTGTTAACTAGGACCGGGTATTTATGTAAATTGTTATTGCTTTTTTAAGAAAAAACCTCGTTTGACACGTCGCGACGCAGCCTCGTTATTACTGAGGAAATCGCTTGGTCCCGCTCGGGACACAATGGGATTTTGAAGGTAAATAAGTCTTTAAAAGAGGAATAAGTAAATTAGAAGCGACAAGATAGGAATCTCCCCTATTTTTTCGAAGCCTGGGGTGAGAAAAAAGGCGATCGCCTTAACGTAAGAGTCAGTGGGTCGGAAAAGTGTGGAGTCGGTTTTTTTTAGTTCATTATGTAATAAGATTGTTATCGACAATACATTAAAATATATTGTTTAATCCATATAATATTAAGCGATTTTACTGTAATAAAAAAATTCTAGTCATAGATTTTTATTATTTTCGCTCATTGGATGTTTGTTATTTAATTAAGCTGAAATATGGTAAGCACATAAAAAATATCTTATATTAAAATATAGAATAATGGATATCGTAATTTAGATATGAAAAGTTATATGTGGAACAGTTGAATAAAAATTATATATTAATATTTGTAATTTACTTAATATGAATGAAGGTAACCTTAAATTGATTAACATGTTATATTTTTACTGTAATAATTACTCTAATATTGGTAAATTTTTCTACTTAATTTGCAACTTGTACTGACTATTTCTTTTTGTTATTTTGTTTGAATAGTTCTTTAACTGCTACAGAAGCCTCTTCTATACTATGTGGAAAGAGAAAAAATCTTTTAAGGGAGAGCGCGGTGACACTCGTCCGGTATCATAACAGCTGCTTCCAGCGATACCTACTTATTAAGACATCGACCGCTTTAAGTAGGCTGCTAGCTAGTCCTCCTCCTGCTTGTTCATGTTTTTAAATTAACATCACAGGTGTACTAGGCTGCAGTGTTAAAAAAGAAACTTAATTTTGTATGTAAACAAGCCATGTAAAACCTATGACGTGAAGACAGATATATTTAATGCTTCGGATGGGAACTTCTAGAAGTAGTCGAAGCTTCATGAAAAGTATCGGTAACACACTAAGATTATAAGTATCGTTCCAACAATCTGTATACAAATATACCATAGTCAAAATTTTACTTTTATAAAGGGTCCTTTGATTGCTTGGAAGTATCTTATGTAATTTGTGTAACTATTTGATTATAAATAGGAAAAAATTTTTATTGTGATAGAAGTATGAGCTAGAAAAATCATACTCTTGAACATTTTAGTTTAAAATAAAATAATTAAAAAAAATCAACATATTTTGTCAAAGTCTAGTAATGATTTTATTTACTTATTTATATATGTAAGACAAAGGAACATAATGCTACATAAATGTAATTGCCATTATAGAAATCCAAGATTAAGTTTCTGAGGAAGAAATTTGATAAATACATGCCAATTTTTGTTTGATTATTAAAAATAAAAAAAGGTCGAAAATAAAACAGAAAAATGTGTGCAAAAGACACCTGAGATTAACTAAATACCTACTTATTAAGTTACTAAATGTTCAAAACGAATTAGCTTCGTTCGCCGGAGGGCCAACTGATTGTGTCAGCTGTCAAACTGTTGCTATCCCGGGAAAATTATTATTAAAACTTCCAGAGTGAAGCTCCAAATGCGATGATCATAATTTAAACGTTCAAATATTCAATGCGAAAATTGGTAGATATGACCACACAGAGGGAATGTAAATAGTGATAACAAAGTGACATTATCAGCAAAGAGCATTGTCTTTATTTATTGTATTTTTAAAATATTCGTTTAATTAAAATGTAAAAGTCAAGGTTCTCTTGTGGAATTTATTCGCTTCTTAACCAAAATGAAGTTTTTAAGAGCGGTTGTGTTAATTTTTTTATGCTGTGCAATATCTTCGTGAAACCTGATTAGATTTTGAGGATTCTTTTTGGTATTTATTTGGTTTATTTCCACATTAATTTTGTTATGATTGTTTTGTTTTTATTTTGAGATCTAAATCTTAAATCTATACTAACATAATAAAGCAGATTTTTTTATTTTTTGTATATTTGTTTGCAATCAATAAACTCAAAACCTACTCAAGTTATTTAAGAAAAACTTTCATCTATAGAAAGCTACGTTATCAGCAAGTTACACAGGATATACGAATCAAAAAGTTACAATAATGTAACTCAATATTTCAAAAATTTACCTATTAAAGCTAATATTAAATACTAATATATCTTTGTATCTATCTACTCGTGTATAGTCGGGGCACATTGCAAGTTATTTTATGTATTTGCTATGACAACTTATTACTTACATTGTTTATTTTTTCATTTAATTTTCTGTTTGTTGTCTTAAAATATATATTTATACCGAAAATAATGTAAAATATTTTCCATACTTCAGCTTGCGCTATCAAAGGTAATTTACAAATGACTCCCTTTTACTGTTCCCAGAAGACGACAAGAGTTTTGCAGTGTCTGAAAATGATCTTACGAAGTATAGGCCGCCATTGCTCCCCGTAGTCGCCTGGAGGCTTCAAAGCGAGTGTCGATACAGAGTTCTAGAGTTATGCAAATGTTATGGACAGCAAAAAAGTTAATGTCAATGATAAGTGCGAGCCCTGGGGAACGATCTTGTATACTGTGCGCTTTTTCCTGGCACAGTGGGGACCAGCTTTTCTTATTTGCGCTCACCCGCCATTATTCTAACCCTCTTTAATTTATTTTGCAAGTTGTTTATGGTGCTCAATTGATGATAATCTTGTATTAGAAACTTTGATGCCCAAGTGCTTTGTTTAATGAGCAAAATGAAAGTTTGTTCTAGTAGAAGTCTATTAACTGTACATTAAATGATATAACTGTAGTATGTTAAACCTTAATTATTGAATTAGCTTAAATAAATATCTTAATTGATTATACCGTTTAAAATATTATTTGAAAACCTTGATTGCTTTATATTTTTTATTTTTTTTTAAATTTGATCCGGCTGGAAGGACTACTAGATAAGTTTTTTGGGTAACAAATAAATTCAATCGATTTTTATTAATATAGATTTAATTAGAGAAGTACACAATTGCGAGCTTAATCGAATAGATCAAATAAAGAGTAAGGAGAGAAATAGATAAAGAGAGCAGGAAACCTCTGCTGTTAATGTAATAAGTAGTAGTGATGCATTTATGAATAACGCTATCTATTATATTAACAGCAGAGTTATAGATTCAGGTAAATTATACATTATTCACATATTCACAAAACATTTCTTACCAATATATTACTTATGACAGCTTTATTCTAAATGTAGAGATCTTGTTAATTAGATAGCTATGTTTATAGAAGAGTCTACTAGGTGGTGTTAATTTTGAAAAATGTCTATCATTTTCATGTTAGGTTTTTATAAATTCATAACAGACAGAACAGAGAGAACTAAGTGTTAAAAGCTTGTAATAAATAATATTTAATAATTAAAGTAATATTGCAATTGTCTACTACCATGATAATAATACCACGCATACCAAGCTACGGGTACAGCTAGTATAATTAACTCGACATTCTTGAACAACGCCCTTCGTTCCACCTAATCTTGAGATGGCGTAGTTGAAGTTTTACATGCAAATGAATTAATTCTTCTCGTCGGAGTGTTCGCGTTCGCGGTGCATCAGTGAGGCGATGCATCGTTGCATTTATAATGTGAGTTCATTACCTTGTAGGGCTGAGACTACGAGCTCCCGTAATGGGTTCGGAAGAACGTTCACTTCAATTATGTGTGGGATATTAAATCGGCAGCTATCTATCGTTGGTTATATGCAGAAGGTAACGAATAATGGTGTGTTGGTATATTTGTGTACTCATATATATAGATATAATATCGTGGTATTTTAAGTGACTATAATAGAAAAAGTATGAGGTCCTAAATACGAATTTTTTGTATGCACACATTATGGTATGTTTTTGCTAATTATACTATTTACTTTTACATTGATTTTATAAAAAAAATTAAAATGAGAATTAGACTTTTATTTGTAGTAAAGTAGCTATGCGTTATTATTTTAATTGGAAGGGTGAAAATATCAGTTTAACCGCAGATATCTCAGTACTTAAAACATATGAGGCTTTTAGTGTTGAGATTGCTATATAGGTCATTTATTAACACTTTCTATCAATTGTCTTATCCGTTTATTTACAGTAGAAATTATATATATTGATTAAAGACATATATAACGGGTACTTTCTGGATTATGTGATTAGTAGAGGGTTTATGTGAAGTTTACACAAAATCGGTCGAACGGTTCTTCATTTATCACATTTTTTGTAACAAATGAATTCAATAAATGGTGGATTATTTTGTTAATGGGGATTTTTGTGTCAAATTCAAACTATTTTTAAACATATATATATATATATATATATATATATATATATATATATATATATATATATATATATATATATATATATATATATCTTACTTATTTTTTATACCAGACACAATTAGTTTGTACTACTGTAGTGTACAATAAAATATTAAACACCAACAAGTGATATTCATTGTGATATTAATAAATGAATTTAAAATGAGAAAATCTTATATTCTCTTAGTTTAGTTTCATTAAAAGTAAAACAACGCGGTTCATTATAAGAAAAACGCGAGACTCTTTTAATATTTCATAGCTATTCGGTGGGTTTAACATATTTTCCTTGAGGCGTCGCACTCGGTGTGTGCATTTTTAATTTTTATGCCCACTCTGTGGATGACTGTCTGAATTTTTACTGAAGCCTCTTTCTATCTTATTAACGGGGGTGGGTTAATTGCAAAACAAGCTTAACTGACACCCATCGTTGCGACGTAAAGAATTTCTAGTAGTAAATTAATGGGAAATGTAAAGCAAGCCTTACACAGCGTTTTCTTAATTAAATGAACGTGAAAACTTATAACTTGAGTGGAAATCCATTTAAATCTTTCATTTCCATATATATTTTATACTAGCTGTATATCGTGGTTTTGGTTACTTAATTTAGGTGAAACGTACCCTATGTATTAATCTGAGTTCTGTTTTAAATTTCATTGAACAATTTTAAGTATGTCGAATAACAAACGTCCAAATTTCTTTATAAATGTAAAATAGTATTGATATCTTCTAATATAAAACGTTTTTTAATTAAAAAACAAACACATTAATTATATGTACTTACCTAATAATATCTATAAATCATGATAAATAAAATGAAATGAAATATGAAGATTTCATTGAAACTTTTCTTCATTATTGGATGACAATTCTAAATTTAAAAGATCAATTTATTAATAATGATTTCCCGTTCATTATCCTTTCTAAGAATCATATTATATAATTAAATATATATCTAAATCTATTTTCAATTTATGAAGTTTGTTATATTATGTTGATATCAGTTAATTTAATATTGCACAATGATGCATTTTCAATACGTTGTATGACTTGAGAATAATCAAGTGAGATTGATTATGGCTTATATTTTTTGTGGTTTATATTTATGACTCATAATTATTGTTATGTTATGTAATGTATTAAATATTTTTAGTTTAAGTTTGATATATATTTAGGTTAAGGTATACGTTACTAGAAGCCTGTGTAATTTAATATAGTACCCTACTCAAGGGTCAAAACAAATAACTTTTCAAAGACAGAAAGCAAGGGTTGATATATGTTACGTCGTGTCTAATAAAATATATACCCTTCCGATATGTTTATCATGACACCATGATTTAGAACTCGACAGTCCCATTTCACGTGCGTTTCCAAATTGAAATGATATGTTTCCGCTAACGTCGGTGGTGTGGCGGGCTACGGCATTTTTCCGACCATACCGCGTATGACGCGGCTAAGCGACCGGAAAATGGTGTATGGTTTGCAAATGTATTATTATATAATTATTACTAAAATTTTCTAAATTTCTATATGTCGAGTAAAAACAAAGCGAGTAATGCTCATTTATTTTTTACCTTTACATATAATGCTTAGGCATAAAAGAAATATGTTTACTATGCAGAAATATATAGAAGAATTTTTATATTGTAAATTAACCTATCGTGATTATTGATAGCTGAAAAAGAAAAAGATGAATCATGAAAGAAAAAGATGAACATATTATACTTTGAAAATTACAAAATATCCACCACACTAAATTATTTATTATAAGTATTAATATTATGTTGCTTCTATTCCTGTTTTATATTATCTGTAGAGAATGCTAAGGAATTGCATGATCTGGTTTTATCATTATCACCAGAGGGCGAGTTTGTACAAAAGTCGATTGCTTGGGTACCTCTGACCCATTCGTGTTTCTACCATGAAGCAGTTGTGTTTGCATGGCTGTGTTTCGGTTTGAAGGGTGGGGTATGGCGTGAATTTAATTAACATCTGAGTCCTCAGGAATGGCAACGCATGGGGGGTATCATGGGTGAAACAGTATACTCTTTTATGTCCATAGTACTGCTCATATCTATAGGCGACGGTTACCACTTTCCATCAGGGTTTCAGCTTGTTTGCTATTCTAAGATGTATAAAAAAAATATCACTTCACATTTCTCTCCAAAGAATTAGAGTTCTTTCAAGGCCACACGGTCTGTTTTTCTTTAGACATGTAAGGAAAATGTCTTCTATTTATTTTACATTATGTATTCTTCTAGGCCAGTACCGCAGCGGTAACCATCCTCGTCTTACAAGTGTTTGCGGACAACGATATTCACTTCCTATCAGGTGAATCATCAGTTCGATTATCTTATCAAAAATAAAAAAAAGAAATAGTTGATTTTTGCACACCGTACACATCACGTGAAGTGTGAGATAGGGGTGCAGTAAAGAGTGCAAACGATCGGGTCGCGGTGTCAGATCCCGTCGCGCAACGCTTGCTAAAAACATTAGCAATTTTATATATCATCTTAGCTTACTTTGAAGATTTGCTGTATTGTTTTGAGCATTTACTATTAAGTATAGAGGGACTTGTATGATTAGTATTTGTTGAATATGTATAAAACAGTATCAAGTCTGTAATTTTTCACACATGTATGAGATGACGATATAAATTTAATACCTAGAATATCTCTAAATAAATATGTATGTATGAATAATTGATAATACTCGTACACTCTATGGTAACTTACGTTGACATATATATTTATTTTTAAAACTTTTTAGATGGCGGTTCTCGTTTGCCGTTTTTGTATAAAGAACACGAAAATGCAAACAAAATAGTCTCCCACCGATAAGCAGAGCCTTGCGAAACTTTAAAAATGTCTACAGTAAACTATGTCCCCTGCAGCGACTACGGCATAGAAAGGCGCACCTTGCCCTACCGGCTGTATCAAAATGATAAAAATGTAGAGATCCAATAACCATTCATCCATCAAGTGTCAAGATATAATCTTGGGATGGTGGTGCGACTTGCTTAGCCCTTAGGCTTTGGTTTGCATTGCGGAGAAATAGCGGATTTGTAAGCTTTGACTTTCGAGACTGATATTGTATTAGTATTTTATGCTCAATCGCGCAAAGCGAGTATAAGAATATATTAAGATTGAACTATCGTATGGGGCCGTACGTTTGTTTGCCGCTTTAGTGGTATAAAAAAATTAATTAGATGCGATATGATGCGAGTTACAGCAAGTAAGTCAATTAAAATAAATTTACATAAGGCATTCAAGTTTATGACATTGACATTGACAATGAAAATTAACTTGTTTAATTTATTTGAAGTTAAAGTTGAAGAGAAAAAGACAACTAACATAATTGTTGTACAAGTAAAGTACAAAATCTTAATGCTATCATGATATGTGATAATAAATTTATAATCGTTACTGGTTTTATACTTGATACTTGGTACATGTGGATTTCGAAACTTGAAATATTGAAATAGACTACTTTCAGATGTTTTGTGGTTAGCTACAAGAATGACAAGTCCCGCTCCTCGCCGTCATTCAGTGCGCGACCGAAACTTAGGGTGAAATTGGCGAATATAAAAATGCCTGAAAGATTTACAGGTTCTGCTAGAGAGATAAAGTCTACAGATTTCGGCTGCATTGTGGCGCGCCGCTTAGCTTTAGGTAGCTTCAAATATAAGTTGACTGTAAGAATTATTGCGTACACTTTATTTGTTTCTGATAAAGATATTGTATTATTACTTTGATTTTTTTTACCTGCTATCGAATAAAAAAGCATATGTAACTAATATATATTTTTTTATTTTGTATTATCTTATTATGTATGTAAGATGGTTTGTTCGGATCTTTAGCACAACAGGTTGTGTGTTTTAACTGCTTGATTGCTTTTATTATCAATCTATATAAAAAGATACTTAATATCTAATTATAAAGATTTTAGCTGAGTTAAAAAGTAGTATGTATATTAATTTAAGTTAAAGGTTATCAAATTCCTTCATCTGTTTAAGTGTAATTAATAAACTTTTAAATATTTAAATATCATTTATAAAATATATTAAGCTGAATGCACCTACTAAAAGATACGAAAGAGCACAATCCTAAACTTATTACCTTTCCAAGTAGACTCTCAAGATATCATAACCCGAGTGTGGGGGCAGTCAAGAATCTGTTTGTATCTGGCATTCCGGTCCGCCGAGCGATTTAAATCTCTTAAGCTGGGCGCCACCGGCCGCGGCGCTCCAAGAACTCACAAATCTTTCATAATCTCGTAGAATCCCACGAGGGGCGTTTTTCATAGTGTACTTGCGACTTTACGGGGACAAAAAGAACTATTTTGTAAGGCGATGTATTATTTGTAAGTACTGTAGTTCTAGTTTGCATTAAGGGTAAGTTGAAAATTGTTTGATATACACGAAAATTTATTTATTTGTGTACATATATTTTAATTATACAATATTCCTGTGATATAATAGATCTAATATTTTTTGATGCAATTGTCATGAATTATACAGCAACAAGAGTTGTAACCAACAAGTTCTAAAAAGTACGCCTTTGTTTTTTCATACTATTGACGTGAGTAAAGCCTCAGGATACAACTATTTGAATGTTTGTATAGTTATTCAATTACATTTAAACTGCTAAATAAATTTTAGTAAAATATGGTATACAAAAAAAAACAAAAGAATTTATATGTTTTCCCCAAAATAGACTCCACCGATGACATTTTAATTTTATTTTCACGTATCGTATCATATATTTATAGGGACAATATGCCGGGCACGGGCAGGTATTCATAAGCAAATACAAGGTGGGGGACCCTATAATTTTCGGTTTGCATTTTTCCATCTCGACCGCGAACTCGATTTTCACTCCCAAGGGCTAGCGGGCGGCCGGCCTCAAAAATATTAATGAAAATTTTTACATAAATTTATTCGAGGGGCCCAGTCACCGAGTCGATGGGGTTTCGCTCCTGTTTTTTATTTATTAATTTAATGGTATTTTCGGTCTAATTACCTGGCTGAGGTATAATTCATTGGCTTCGCATAACGAGTATTTGTGGCCGCCGTGTGTGGATATATCGAATGTAAAATTTATGAAAAATAAACATGTTATCAAAATTTTGGGCGGTATTTATATTGAAGAATAGAATTAGTGATTAAACTTAATGTTGTGTTGTTTGTTTAATACTTTATACATTTATTTGTTCATTTTTAGTGGGTTTGAAAAATTCAAAAAGTTGATGCCATAATACAGTTAAAATTCTAGTCCCAAAGCAATCGCTTGAAAGTTCTGCAACTTGAATGCATGAATTTATTGATTCCTGTTTAATTTACTTCCTAAAAACATTTCATATAGGCTGGCATCGGGCGTAACCCTTCGGTATATTGGACTTGGTATAAAAAGCAAAGCATTCTTGGCTTAACCCTTCACCGGCTTCAAAAGAACAAACGCAATATATCGGGGGTCGGCTTAATTTGCCCGCTGCCTAACTTTAATGCCCGCTCGGATGCTCCAAATTACTCCGCTATATTTTTAACGTACGGAATGCAACCGTTTTGGGTTACGCGAACAATATTAACCCGATCGCCGGGTAGGGTGTTTACAGGTTAAGAAGCATTGCTCAATGGACGGTGGATTTGTTTGGATGGTTGTCTCTGTGGAATGCTAATTTTATTCGGCAATAAATATTCTTTCTATGTATAGTAATCAATTCGTGATCGTAAAGTCAAAAGCATGGATACAAGCCTTTGGTTTTATTAAGACCCCTTATATTAATCATCATCATCATCATCAGTGGTCAGTTGTTAACTAACCACTGCTGAACATAAGCTTTCCCCATAAGAGGAGTTTTGCTGGTAGTTGTCACGATATGCAGGTGATTTGGCAACCGCAGTTAGGTTTTTAGTAAGTGTTTAGTGAGTGCTGTTCATCTCTCGACCATTAAGCTTCCTTAGTCGACTCTTACGCCTCCCACAGGAAAGGAAGGGGTGGCCTATTCTATGCTGGGATCACACTGGCAATATATTATTATAATAATAATTCTTAAATATCGTCGTACATCGTCTAGGTACAATTCTATTATGTTAGTAAGATTTTCTATAGGCTCTAACGATAGAAAATATAAAAAAAATTACCAATTGTTATGAGTAAAAATTTTGATTTTTATTATTATGTATTTATCACAATACTTTTTACTTGCATGCTGTTAGAGTTTGAGCATAAAATTAAACTGAATTTTATAATCATCCCAAAATCTCTTTCTATAAATATATAATATTAAATGAATATGTTTAGTTATAATTAAAAATAGGTTATAAGAAAATCGTTGATTGAAGATATCACATATCATACATATAAAAATAGAGGCAAGTTCAACGAGAATCTATTTTTAGATTTGAATGCGAATAAAATTCAGGCAGGGGAATTAATTCGTCTTGGTAAGACCCAAATTTTTTCTCCAAATGAATTTTCCATCTTGGGG
The DNA here is from genome assembly GCF_026898425.1 of Galleria mellonella. Taxonomy (NCBI): domain Eukaryota; kingdom Metazoa; phylum Arthropoda; class Insecta; order Lepidoptera; family Pyralidae; genus Galleria; species Galleria mellonella. The sequence goes on along the minus strand of NW_026442042.1, from coordinate 4,007,684 downwards.
GACATTGGCTTCTTGGCTTGTTTGCGAAGAGCGTCCCACTTTGTTCTCTAATGAAATTATCGGTTTACTGAGTAAATGAACAAAGCCAGATTTCGCTTTCGACGGTTGGTCAAAAAAGGGGCTTGTTTTTGTTTTGAGTCGGAGGTGGTTATCCTTTGTGGTTCTATGGCGTAGTACTTAATCAATTATGAGCGATTCGTTAATTCAAGATGCAAAGGAGATTAAATATGCGTTCTTATTCTAAGATAAAAGTAATAGATGTTGTTATGTTGAATTTGTTAAATAAGATGTTGGGTATAATTAAATTTCTTATTTAAAATAAAATTACTTTATGCCACTTATTAGGGTAGTTTCATAATAATATCGTTTCTTACATATTTTGTCTTATGATCTTAATGATTATAAGTTACAATAACTGAATGTTTGTTTATGTTATATCTATCAAAATATTGGAGTTGAATATGTTATCAAAAATTTTACGCGAACGGAGAGCCATTCAATATGTTATACAACCAAATTCAATATTTTTTTTTCCACATTGAAATGGTATGAATATAATACATACATAAGAATATGTATGTATATATATATATATATATATATATATTGTAAATAAACGGATAAGACAATTGATAGAAAGTGTTAATAAATGACCTGTATAGCAATCTCAACACTGAAAGCCTCATATGTTTTAAGTACTGAGATATCTACGGTTAAACTGATATTTTCACCCTTCTTATTAAATAATAACATATAGGTACTACTAATATATATATATATATATATATATATATATATATACACACACACAGGTCTCTCCTTAATGGGATGTTTTACTAGTAGTTGGCAGGTTACTAACTGCGATTGCCACGCTTGGCAGGCGGTAACCGCAGTTAGGTTTTGGTGACTTTTTGCTGCCCACCTCTCAAATAGTTTCTTATGACATTCACAAGAAAGGAAGGGGTTGCCTTTATCATTAATCCCTGCAGGATCAGAAAAACGATCGGCTAAAAGAATGAGCATGAGATTAAATGTTTATATTATTAATTAAAATTATAAAACCTATAAAAAAAATTAAAACACAAATAAAACGTGTTCTGAGTACATATAAAGTACATTCACTACTTATCAATACTTACGAAAGCAAAAATGTATAGCGCGGCCAAGTCAACAGAGTCGCAATTAGTTACTACCATGAAAAGAACATGGCGTCCCTCGCCTCGCGACACTAATGGCCATTCCACTTAATTATATAAAGTGCTTAAGTAAATGATAGCTAATTCTGAGTCGTGCTCGTTGCCCCGTAAACAAGAGGTGTGACTTTCCACCATTGTCGGTGATCTGTCACTTCCATTTCCGCTCTCCACAATTCTTTCATTGTTGCCTTTTGCTCTCAAAAGAAAGAATTCTTTTCTTTTTTTTTTCATCCGGTGCTTGCAATTGTCACCCCCAGTCAGTGTTTGTTGATTAAATACCGCTGTCAAATTTCGTTAATTTTTCCTTCCTGTAGAATCATGGTTTTGACAATTTAGATGCAAAAATAAAGAGGTTTAGTATTTTTAAATTTTGTTTTACTCTAATAAGCTATAACATTTATTTGTTTGTTTGTAATGAATAAATTAAAAAAAAAATCACTTAACCGATATTAAACATTCTTTCACATATAATAAGTTATCACTATACATTGTCATTATTTTACACTACCATTATAGGCCCATATATTAATATCTATCTACTTGTGCAAAGCCGGGGCTGATTGCTAGTATCGTATAATTTTACGGAAAGATTTAATAAAAAAGGAATTTAGTATTTTAATGTTCAATTTTACGTCAATGATATATTTAATAAAAAAAATTCGAAAAGAAATGAATGGCAAATAAGTTTTTACATTTTTATGCATCTTGATTTTCCTTTTCCCAATTTGTATAAGTACCTACTTTGCCCTGATCATTATTATTTTGCATTATTATGGCGGGCCCGTCAAATATTTTGATTCTAAATTATTTTTTTTATCCGTGTCGTCGGCGTGTCGGGCTGAATTTACATTTAAATAGAACATCTGCGAGCAGGTCGACCCTCTTAAGGTTTCCATAGAGTTTTTCTTACCCGCTAATTTGTAAATCGCTCCGTAATATCGAAAAATTAAAATGCTGATGTCATATTTTACTCGCCATTTATATGCTAATATTGACGTTGCGATCGGCGAAGGGATGGCCCTTGATTAAAATATCAATGGGTAATTTGGGAGGTGCCAATTTAAGACGTTCTCATTGTGACGGAACATGTCTAGAATTGAAATATAGGCGCTTGAAAAACATTTTCGGTGGAAATTCTAATACCGGCTATTACAATGCTAAATTTTCTCCAGTATAACAGCTCTGATGAGCTTTAATCGTGACGCTTATCCCATTCCTCAAGGCGTAACACCACTGCAATTATTTGTAAGACGAAGGGTTGAGAGTGGCGCAGTAAACGTTATGCCGCAATATTTGTAAATTAAGAGTCCTCGGCACAGTGGGCCCAGTAAATATTATTTTTTTATGTTAATGACCACCCGATTGCGTTAATAAAGCCTTACATCTAGTAATTAGTCGAGCCATTGTCTGTCGAGGCGGCGGAGCGGAATACGCAAGATGAATTGAAATATTTTAGAACGGCTTGGCTATGAATTTTAATTTATATAATTTTTATTATGTATATCTATATGTATATATGTAACATAACCTGGTGACTATAACTATAATACAGGTTTATCACCTACCACAGGCACCAGTTTCCACAAATATCCAATATTCTAATTAATATGGTAAATTAAGTTCCACAATTGTTTGAGATACAATATATTTTTTTTTAGTATGTGATAATATGACATGTGTATTGCGCACTGAATCTTAACTCCAAAGTTACACTTGAAAGTTTACCTTCTCAAATATGCATACAATCATGCATATTATTAATTGTATAGTGACGGTTTGATTTAATTCTATTATCACGGGGAAGCAATTATTTGAACTGAATCTCCATGTACAGACATAGGGTAGCTAATCTGTGCCACTGCGGAACACCGCCTCATCATCGCTTCGCAACAGTGGGTCCATTAATTAATAAATTAAACAATGCTCTTCTTAATTTTCAAGCTGCTGGTTTAAGCCGCAGTCAAAATATTTGCCATGTATAAATTCAGGCAGCGTGATGAAGACAACCCTTCGACGCCCAACCTTCTTTATAGCTCTATTTGTGTGTTTTAATTACTGTCATTATATGCTAATGACGACCATCCCTTTTTCTTATCCGTCTAAATGGGTTATTGCAGACTTATATCTATATCGAGCAGTTTTGTCGACTCATTTTGAAGATTTAAATAATAATAATGGAGTTAACTGGCGCGGAAGGATTGCTCCTTAATTTTTTTCTCGGTCGAATGTTTTGATTAATTGTTTCGGTGCTGCTCGGAGATTTTGTTCGTAATTTGTTTTGTGTTATTAACTTGACGAGGAAGTCGTTTGGCGGCCTGGAAAATTCGGCCATTTTATTATATTTGCGACTATGCTGATCATTACCTAGACAGCTGTTGAAAAAAATTTACTGCAGCGGGTGAAAAAGTCACATTATTGTATTTTATTGTTACACTTAATTGTGTTTTAAAAGTTGTTACAAACTACAGTGTAAAACAACTCATAAAAGATAAAGTGTAACATTTTCTAAAAAGCATACAACTATAATAAAGTTTGTGAGTTAAAATTATGTAAGTAAAATATTATAACATGTTTTAAACAACTGATACGTGGGATAATAAAAAAAGTACTTAGCTTTTCAGAATTGAAGACAGAGAATATCTTAAGTTGGTTATTATCATAAATGTAATATCGAAAAAAATAACACAAAACAAATGAGTGCAATTGTATTTAACAAATGTTTCCTAACGACAAAGGGATGTATGAAGATTTTGTGAAACAATGCGAAATGTGATATAATAATGTTTCATCGTGAGAAAATACACCCCAGAAAAGAGTGTAAAGATGCAAATCGGTGGCAGCCACGTCTTAACGACACATTCTCTTTCCCTCGAGTGTGGAAATCTCGGAATACTTTTACATAATCATGTGTTGAAAATATAACAGCTTTCTAGGGGGGCGCTTGATAAACTCGCATATGCGGTTTGAGTTCTTATTTAGCATAATCTTCGGTTGATTTGTATGCTGTTCCAGTTATAAATCGCTCACTAAACAATAAAATGAATAAAATTGCTATAAATAGTTATACTATATTTCTTTTTAAGTTTATGTAAATTTAATTTTCTTTTTGTTATATAATATAATATTAGATTTATATAGTTCTTTGTAGGTATAATGTAAAAGAGATTTGCATAATAATGCAACGTAATCGTGTTAACACTCCTATGTTTGTATAAAAATAAAGCTTTATTGAACCGAATAATTGATGATAAATTTGCAATGTTTATTTTTTCTTTACTCATCTCAGATTATTGAATCCATTATGTAAATGGTCAAATATTGTGTGTAGTTGTTTTAGTAAGTAGGTTTTTAATCATAATGTGATAATTATTATTTTAAACATTTGTTTAAGAAAAAATGAATCCTTTCTCTCAAACTTATCTCAAACATCTATTAAAAATATTTAATAGATGTTTGAGAGAAAGGATTCATTTATTCTTTATTGATGAAGATGTTTGGTACAAAAGGCAGACTTAATGCATCTGTCTAACAATATAAATACTATATTGCTAGATAAAGTATCTAAACTGAATTGTAAAGATATTTGGATGTTTATTTTTCTTTTATTATGGTTGAAAATGGAATGTAACCCCGCCTGCAATATCGGTATACACTGGCGGGGCACCAGTGAGGGATGACAGGTGAGGATGAAAGCAGGTCAGTTAGCTCATTGTGACGAAATCAGCAGGACTTAATCACAATGGTTTCTAGAGGGAACCGCGTGGAGGTCGACCTGATAGGGTATATTGCTAGCAATGGGGACATTACACCCCATTATTAACAATCCCTTTCCCCCTTTAGATGTTTATAAGTTATACTAAAACAATTGGATGGATTTGAAAGGATTGGTATATATATATATATATACATACATATATATAGATCATATATTAAAATAGGAAATTTACGTAGGGAAAACAGCGGGTTACTAACAGAATATTATGTAGTTATCGGTGTTTTCAAATATTGTTGATTAGTTAAGTAATTTCAGTGCTTGTAGCACAGAGACTTTATGATTTTAATACTTTAACATCTGTTAAGTGATACAAGGAATAACAATAAAAAATTAGCTTTACACGTCTCCCTAGCTGCGGTAAGAGCGTCTTTACAGTTTTTACCGTAATTCAGCCGTCTGAAGACATCGCCTGTCCATATTTACCGACATCGTTGCTTTTTACGGAGCGTCATTCCATCGTGTTTACGACCGCGTCACCGGTTTATTGTTATGTTACAAGAAAAGGGGTTAATGCTGCATTTTTGTATCGCTGCAGCTGAACTTTTAAAGCTGAAAATGGTTGCGGTAAAATAGAAATTCATGGGGGATGTCTAAACGGTTATTGAAACTCAGTAATTTAAATATGGTTGTGTGTGCTTGAAAAATACTATAAAATATTAGGTGTTGACTAGAATAAATATATAGCATTTAATTATATATTTTTATATTTAATATAGAAAATAAATTATTATATGAACTAATATGGTAGGTGGTAGACAATCAAAGATAATCCAACGATTGCTCGTGACACTTGGATTATTATTGATTTACCTTTTTCAGCTAAGAAGTAGGAGCGGCGTTTGATCATGATTTGTGCAAGGGTGGCGCCCTCTGATATTAAGAGTTTCTAGACAGCCTTCATTTTTTCCGAATGCCTCAGACATGGCGTTAAATGATGTCTTGATTTTTGAAATACTAGAGATATAAATTCAGTAGTAGAAGGCATAAAAGTATCGTCATAAGTGTTGCTGGTAACAGGCAAGCTCACAAAATATGAATGTCGAATATTGAATTACAATTCCTCACAAACAAGAAACATAAATACTTGGCTTACACATTTATTGCTATTGAAAATTCAGTTCTGGAAACGTATTCGAGCGTACGGAGCGTGGCATGTTTCCATGTCACATTAGGCATAAGTAGTGCTCTCTCCTCACCCTATTAACCGTGATATATGCGACAATTCTTTTCCCAAATCCTCGAAACAGAAGGGAACCGGTGTCATATCGCGCGCTTCACTTACGAGCGATAGAGGAGCGCTCGCGTTGCGCGATGCCAGTACATGCTAATTCCACGTTGATAAATCATGGATGGGGATTGTTTTTGCGATTCATCGTCTGTTATCGGATTTAACTTGTATTACTCATTTGAGTTTTCGAGGAATTTATAAAAATGATAAGAATCAAATACAAGGGTTTTAATTGCGTATTTTTTTTATTATAATCCCCTTTTTCTTCTTTCGAGTCAATAGGAAATCTAAATATATTTGGACCAGAACTTAGAAACTTTCACAGTATAGTTAATTCTTATTTAGGTTTTCATTTGTCCGAGATAACTGTGATTATACAGGTCGACTTTGCTGTTCGTTGAGTTAGATGGTAAAGCGTGCGTGCAAGAAAGGAGCATCCCCATGGCGCACTTGGAAACAGTTGGACATGGTACTACAGTATCCAGACTGACCAATCCTCTCACCACAATGGCAATCCCAAATTTAATTATATAAGAAAATAATAATCATTATTTATGTCTAGTAAATTAATTAATCTTTAGAGGTAAAGTTTAACAAACATGTTTATTTTTATTATATATTATGATTATGTAGTATAATTATGTTGATATAGTTGGTTATAATTTTCAGATATGTATTTTAGAGTCAATTTTACTGCTTCCAGGAAATACTTAATTTGAGGCAATTCAACGTAATCGTAGTTTATATGGTTGGCAATGCTGTTTAATTTTATTTTTAGCGATTTACATAGAAATGATATATATATATATATATATATATATATATATATATATATATATATCGCCGTCAGCTTGTTTGCCATTCTGTCATATAAAAAAAATTCTTTAGGAATTCATTGCAATTATATCTGTTTATAAAGTAACGACGAAACATATTTATTTAGATCACATCAGCCGTTAACTGTCCACTGCTGAACATAGGCCTCTCCTAAAAGGGGAGTTTTGGCAGTAGTTGCCATACTTGGCAGGCTAATTGGCAACCGTAGTTAGTTAGACAATTTATGTGGATATTGTAAATTAATTATTATTTTTTTAATAGATAATATTTCAACGACGAAGTAGTATTTATTATATTACGTAATAAGTATTATATATTTTAGACTAAAATAAAGCAATTTTATGTAACGTTTGTATCCAAATAGAAAGGTGTGGAGACAACGTTGTAGACATAGCCGGAGGGCGATTCAACGAAAAACCTTTACGCAATCCAGACTAATAAGAAGCGAACACGCGTCCCAAACGCGGTTCACATGTTCAGATAGAAACCCCGTTCCCCTCCTAAGACACCCGTGTGTGATGTATGCAAAAAGGGAATTGAATAAGGTGATTTCGTTCCGCGGGGTCGCTCCCGTAGGAAAAGAATCCGGTAATGGCGAATACAATAAATTTTCATAAACAAATTGCAATTTGATGGCGGCATATCGGAGCGCGGCGCGTGTGCCAACTCCCAATAAGGATTGATAGGGAAACAATGTTGCGACACTGATTGAATGTCAATTTGAGGTTGGCAACGTTGCGGCCTGTCGCCCGAATAATTCCGCGTAATGGCGTACACGTCGCCTTAACGATGTGTGGATGGGAGACACGCGTAGCAGAATGGAAATCGCGTCTTGTCGCCGAATCGTTTAGGATTTGGTATCGATTTTACTTCATATTACAAATCAGAGAGATGCTTTTTTTATAAGAACAAGCTAATGAGTACGAGGTTAATCTGGTAGCAAGTAATCATCAATGGTTACTAGCATTAGAGGAGTCGCATTTGCGTTGCCGGTTTTTTATGCGCTTATGGTTTTTCAAAAAATATAAATAAAGTAAACTGAAAGTTTTTCTGCCTGTTATATGTTAGTTGAATTCGTACACTGAGGGTTCCGTATCAATGAAAAGAGATTGGATAACACACAAATAAAAATATTTGGTATTAAAGACTATTATTTTTTAATTAAAATTATACTTAAGAGACCTCAAGTTGCACGTATTTTTTTTTCTTAAATACAATAAATAGATTATTCATATGGCAAAATAAAGAGTGTTCTGTCATATTTATGTTGTCTACAGTCAAATTAACATTTTCGATCTGATAGACTATCAGCCATTCAGTTGTTTGTATATATAAATATAACATTATTAATATTTTTTTTTATTTATCCGAATAAAAAAGATATTATGTACATTAAAGAATAATATTAAATTATTCTTTATGAATCAAATGTAAGCCAAGTGACGGATTTTAAAAGTGAAAGGTGTGCTAATTTCTAAGTTGAGCGCACCTGTGCTAGATGTGCCGACATTTACGCAGACATAAATCATGCGGGTACTGCGTCACACGCAGCCATCGTCTGCTGTGAGATACGACTTGGTGGAGGGAAAAAAGTTCAGTAATTATAGACAGGTACGGTAGGTACTGAAAAGGTTTAAAAAGAGCTAGGAATGTATAAAAATAGGGAAAGCAGTATGCTTATTATTAAACACTCGGAAAAATAAAAATTATAAATATAAATGATAATATAAATAAAAATGGGAACAGTTCTAATTTCAAATGTATCAAGAATTGATGTAATTTTTAATTATACCTACTTACTAGTTATACTTTGAAATTTATTGCAAATTTGAATTAAAATAATTCTAATTCTCTTTTGTAAAATTTAAATAAATTAGAAAAGACGTAACCTATTATTATTATACAAGTTGGGAATAAGCGACCTTGTATCACGTACTGCGCAGATAACAAGAGAAGTGTAACATATGCCGCCTACTACTACGTACTGGTGCGAAGGTAGGGCGACAGGCGGGCACGGGAGTGCGCGGGCGAAGAGTTTTGACTTGCAAAGCAGCCGAGCCGGGATTTTTCTGGAGGGCGGTAATGACTGCTTGATGTGTTTTGTGCTTATATGATGTGGAAGAGACTTGTTTACGCCTATTTTTGGTATTAAAAGAACGTTCGTTATCGAAATTCTTTAGAGAAATTCGTTACTTAAATTGTTAGGAAATTATTTTGGTTCGGTATCCGAAATAACATCTATGCATAAGTACTTTTTGCTAGTCTAAAAAGATCTCAATCGTAATAATAAAATTATTAATTAGAATACGAAATCGCGTGACTATGAGTATATTTTACTCTACAAATTTTTATTTCGCAAAGAAACACGTCACATATTTATTGTCATGAAATTAAAATGAAACTAACGTGGCAGTAAACCTTATCGTTAAAATCGACTAAGAATTATCGAGGTAATCGAGTAAAACGTTTTGAAAACCTTTTTCTTTGCGAAATTATTTAAAAACAATGTTAATTCAGATTACTAATATAATATCAAATAAATATACAGAATAAAGCCCATAATTCATATAAGTCAATAACGCACCGCATTATCAGATATACATATAACGATTCATACTTGTAGCACACAAACTGGGACTTCTCATTAAGCATTCAAATACCATTTCCTCACATATGAAGGAAACGGGATTGTCACAATCCTCATTGTTTCGGATCTCATAACCCGTAGCCCTTTGATGGAACATTTCCATATAGCACAATATTCCATACAAAACGATACAACATAAAGGCACCTCCACACTTGGTTAGCTCCCAGGCGCGTCACCTTTGATGCGCGTATGATTGCCCGCGCCCGCGACACATTCGATCTATATTGTTGTCTTTTTCAAGTTTCGTAATAAGGGATGAGGGTGTATTAAAGCCTTTTATCCGGCTCGTCACGCCGGGCGTGGGGTCGGGAAGGGGTTTAAGGTGAGCAAACATTAGCTCTTTTACATTTTTGCAATTTCATCGACGGAGCCTCACGACTGTTTGCAGTGACTGGAGTTCGGCACGGGCCACGCTTCTCAAGGAGGTTTTCGAGGGTGTTACAACTTTAACTCTTTTAAAAAGGGCTTGGTAAAGTAAACGAGTTTTTAATGTTCCTCTAGTCAGTTATTTTGTTATTCAAAAGCTTATAGTCACGCGCAAAACATCGAGTGTTAAAGTTAAGCTCCCTATTAAGCCGGTGCTAGGCCCGAGGCCAAGTCTCTCAGCCGCAGACTGCTTGCAAATCTTGGCTGCATTCTCGAACATTCCAGAAGGTATAGTGTGGATTAAACGAGGTAGTATATTCAGCAATTACAGTATATCCGAGTCTTGCAGGTAAGACTGCATATTTCAGAGCGAGACAATATTAACCGCAGCGCTCGACTGGAAAATGAGACCGTTTTTGGTGGCTAATTTACAATGACTGAAATGTTGCGGGACATGTCTAAGAAGCAGTTTGCTTGTTCGTTCTTTAATTAAAAACTATTTTTTTACCTTTACTACTAATACCTGCGACTTTGTTTGCGTGTTCAAGACCTATGTCCTTTAGTCCAAATGCAATGCAACGATTAGTTGAGCTATTAAAGCACCAAGAGGTAATAAACAGACAATCAAACTTAATTTTGTATTTATAATATTACGTTACGTTAGTATAGATATAGTTTAATTCATGACTTTGAAAGTATCAAGGGTCAGCTACTAAGATTCAAAAGACGTTAGTCACTGTGAGTTTGAATCTGGCTAAAACTTTGTGTATCAATTTAAATTTCCGACCAATTCTGAAGAGTTGATAATAGGCATAGTAAATATATTGTTCTTATAATATATGAACAATATTGTGAAGGACGTTTGCGGTAAATAACATCTACATAGATTTACCATCAATAAGTAAAACTCTACCAGGACGTTTTACAAGTGATAAGATGTTTATCTACTGATGGATATTTTTACTTTTGCTACAATTGCCACTTTTAATGCAATATCTAAATCTTAAATAACTACAGTATTTATTGTAATAAATCTTTAAGAGTAGGATTGTTTATCTCTCGTTTATATTTATATCACTGCAAGGCGTAATCAATAACGAGATAGAGATTCAAACGCTGCACTGTTAATTGGCGCAAGTGTTAAAGAAGCTAGGCGCCGCGGGCGTCCACAATTCAGAAGTGCTCATAATTCAAGTGTAATCTGTACCGCGGCGCGACACCGCTGCATCCTGGATTCCTGGGGTTGATAGCGGCATCGCGCTTTGTGCGTTTGTGGCAAATAATTAAGTATCGTACCACCTTTATCTGTTCCGAGTATAAGAGGTACCTATTGTAGTTCATTATTGTAGTTGCGATTAAAGAAATTTTAATAAAGATAAAATTTTAGTAATGTGGAAGTTGGAATACTAGAAAAATGTAAAAATAAAAAAGACTATTGTTGTATATATAACATTTTTCTAAGATAGGTTGGTTCATTAAAAGTATTTATCTTTCTTTCCGCTACAATTAACATGCGTGCGGCTTTTGTAAAAAAAAAAATTAGTGATATATTTATATAAAAACAATAAGCATGATTCGAGTATTTACTTGATGTATAAATGTACATGTGATGATACTTATTAGAAGATAATTATATTAAAAAAATAATATTGCAACATACAAGTTTGTATAACAACAATACGTACGATAAAATCTATTGAATTTTACCAGAATTTAATTTTTGCATCTATGAGACTGATAACTATAAAACGTATACGAATTTGAAGTAATGAAAACAGTGTAAAATAAAAATCCATCTCGAACCGAGCGAATCCGGCATACAAGGTAATATTAAAACAAACGCCGTTACAACAATGAATGTATTCAGTATTTAGCACATTATTCAAAAAGCACGTGATGCACGAAACCCTTAAAATTACACACGAAACAGTGCTCTTTACCAACTTTCCCATAAGAGCCCATTATTTACGGAGCCACCGTACCATTAAGATTCTCCACATATCTTCGAAAGGCGCGTTATGGTAATTACGGGTCGCCATTTTATCTCGCGACTCTTCGCGATTAGAACTCGCGCACTCCCGCTCGGTTGCACGTAGAAATAACAAGTCCGCGAACTTAGTTCGTTTCTGAGGAGGAACGTTCTGAAATTAATTCGGATGGAAGATATCGGGCTGCGTGATAGCGAACTCTCATTTAGGGTTGCCATTTAGGAAACTACATACGTATAAGTGACCCATATTGCGGTACAATTACAATGAATTTAATGTATCGAGATTTTTAATTCGTGTCTGCTGAAGATAACAAGACAGTCTCTTAGAAATGTAATTACTTTTTTTGGAATATTCGGAATGAGAATGCAGCTATACAAACTTATAGACAGCCCTTGCTCCTTCCGCGCCATTTATTGCTCGTGTGGTGGGTATCGGTGAAGGGGTAAAGAATATCAAGATGTAACGAGCGGCAGCCGGAAGGCTCGCAAATGAGCTCGGCGACTTATCTGTGTTAATGTGGGTTAGGGTTAATTTTGTCTTACATGAGCAATTTAGAGATACGGCCCCACGAAACTTACATTTGTTGCTAATATACGAATATCTGTTTCGCTATAATGCGCAGTTGCTATCGTGAATTCGGTTCTTGAGTGAACTTTTATCGCATTCACGTTGGATGTAGTTACTTCATTATTCGTTTAATGTAATGTTATGTTTAATGTTATGTAGAATTATAGAGGTGCTGCTGCTCGTATCGGAATAAATCCATTTATTATTTTATTGAATATGTATTTTGAGGACATTAGAACATTATTATTATGATGAAGTTGGTACGATATGAATGTAATATCTATTATCATTATCATATCAGCCTTTAACTGTCTACTGCTGAATATAGGCCTCCCTCTTGAGTTTTGCCAGTAATTGCCATATTTGGCAGGCGGACCGGCAACCGCAGTTAGCTTTTGGTGACGTTTTTAGAGGGACGCTGCTGCCCATCCCTTGACCACTAAGTTCCTTTAGTCGCCTCTTACGACATCCATTGAAAAGGAAATGGTGGCTCATTTTATGTCAGGGCCACCCGGCATAGAATACATTAGGGTACACCTTGAGCTGTATACTGTAATATTATAATCTATTATTATATGGAAATGCCATTACTATATAAATATGTTGGTATATATATGTTAGTATATATATTTCTTTGTCTTTTTATTCTTGTATTAGTATCTGCACTCGACTTGCTACAACGTAAATACCTTGGTAATTGGGAATAAATTTTAAATTTAATTAGATGTATTATGGTAAAAAAGAAATTATGTCAACTAGAGATATTAAAAGCACGCTACATAATAAAATGTATAGTTCATTAGCTTTTTCCTTGCTATTTGTACGTGTTATTGTTTTTTTTATGCATTATTTATTTCAGAAATAGGAAAACCAATGAAACCACTTCTAGATAGCGTATTAAGTCAATAAATGTACCAGATTTGAAGTTAGATGTTTAGGAACTCAACTGTGTAAAATTCTATTCTATTTGGTACAGTAATTTTTGAACCAAATAGTGATGCCGACCAAATAATATAGGTACAAACACGAAGGTATAATTTGTAAAAATATTTATTTAGATTTCTACTGGTTTTATTAAGATCTCTTATACCTATTATTCTTAAATATCTAACAATACTAGTTAATTAATTTATTTTTAGTATTATATTAGTTATATAAGATTCCGTAAACAATAATAATTAAATAATAATGAATCATCTTTAGTTATAAAACTAAAGCTTTAGGTAGCTATGTTTCATAAATATGGAAATTTTAACAAGGTGAATCTCTCGGGCACTTTACTAATATCTTACGAACATGTGTATTAGCAGAGTAATAAAGTAGCAAGAATCTACTTAAATATTCGTTAAGATTTCGTCTAGACAAAAGGAAAATATGGTAACGTCTGTGGCGTAAAATGAATGCGGTCGTGCGCAAACACGGATAGATGGCATACATGAGCTTGTACGAGTATTAACATAAAGCAATAGTTAGATATTATTATAGGTAAGCGTACCTTAAGATTTTGTTTGAAGGCTTTTGGCGAGATTCGTAAAAACTGAATATGTTATGGGATATTGATTTACCAAGTGCTGTTTTTATCAATATTAGAATTTTGTATTATTGGCTTTTACGCCTAAAGAGTAATTGCAATGTATATTTTTTCATATAAAAAAAAATATATTTTTTTTTTAAATCTTGTCTAATTGTATTCCTGTGATACATTAACGCTACTTATATTAAGGTAATATATTTACATAAGTAAGGTATAGATTAATTTACAGAATTGAACCGCGAAAAAATAAATCCCGCAGAATTAAAAATATCTAGTCCAATGTGGGGAATAGTTCTACTTTCCTGATATAATTTATTGAAAAACTACGAAATAATATCTCAAAGCTGTGTCTCTGACAATTGTCGAACTGCTGCATGGATTAATTTTACTATGTATTACAGAATGAATCGAAATTAAGTCTCGAGTGCGATCTGCGATGTATATGTTATAAATACATACATTTTGCACAATGTGGTATCAAGTACAATACAATTTATCAAACATTTACTTAATGCTTGCGTTCAAATATGTACTCTATTTAATTATAGAGCGAAATTACATTCATTAATATTACTACAAGGGAATCTTCTCAGCCAGCCAGCGGAACTGAATATTTTCTTAAAGAAATTTGGGTTGAAAAATAACGCGTCCAAATAACAAGTTGGTATGGAATGAAGATATTTTAGTAGAACAATTTAATGGTTTCACCATTACTCTGCTTAGTCCAGAAAATATAGTGTAAGTATTGGGTTTCAAGAGACGTATAACGATAATATTGTTTTCTGTTATTATCAAACAGATATAACTTTGTTAAATTAATTATTTATATAATTAATTAATAAAATTATTATTAAAGAATTGTCGTAAAGAAAATCAAAATTCGATATATTTCAGGAAGACAATCCAAAAAGTATATTTCTATAAATTGGCCTGTGTCTAAGTATTCTAATTTGAGGGCCAGAGTTTTTTTATACTAAGAAGTTGGCAAACAAGTATAGCCTGTCTGATGGTCGATCGGTCACTATAGCATATGAACGTTTGCTGCTATACTAGAGGCGTCACGTACGCGTTGCCGACCCTGAAGAAACCTTAATATACCCTTTTTGAAGGACATCAAGACTTTTCCCTAGAGACTACAGTAACATACTGTAGTCCTTAGGGAAAACTTCGACACTCATTCATTCTACAGCTCAAGAACCGCACTATTTGCGATTATTTAGGTACTAGCGTGTGAGGATGAATTCCCCGTCGATGGCGAGCGGTACGTATTGATGTGTTTGATTTCTTATTTATATAGGTACCTGAATGATTAGCTAATTTGTAATCATTTGTATAGTTATTATAAGCTATTAAATAAATAAATTACTTAATTTAACAATTAATATTAATAATTTGTGATACTATAAATGTTTTATAAAACGGAATAATGGTAGATGAATATTAAATTTATATACATTTATATTAGTTTTCTGTGCAATGGTAGAATAACAATAGATTTATATAAAGCTGGATAAGCAAAGCGGCGAACTTCGAAATAGAATAGCGGCTATTCTACGGATTTCCCACGCTGAAATATTGAATACATTGGTCAAAGTTGGTCTCATGTAATATGCAAGGAGGCAAGATCAGCTCAAAAACCACTGCTACGCTGTTACGTCTGCTACGTGATCGGTACGACAACACTGCTACGAATATATATTTATTTTACTGTAGTATTAATATTACTTTACTGTACTATTAATATTAGTTTTAGCACTAGTTATAACTCGTGGTTTTGCTTGCATAAAGTATGATAAAAATTTCTTTCTAATTTTCTTTATACGGATTGATTTGTTACGTCAACAATGCTATGAATATTTTAATATATATTTTAATGTAAGACTTTATTATATTTAATAGTGCAAGTTTACTATAGTACTTGTTTTATTTGTGGCTTAACTTGCATATATTATTATCACGTGATAATGAACTTTTATCATAAAAGTTCATTATCATGCGATAATTTAGAACATTGACGTGGTACTGAATTAACGCATAATGTTTTAAGACTATGACAAGACTTTTTATGTACTTATCTTGTTTAAACGTCAGATTTGTATGAATTTATATTTAGAGAGTAATAAATAAGTGTTCGTATATTAGTAAGATTCTATTATTAAATATTTCAATAATCAAATATTCTTAAGAGTGATTATAACTTTAGCTTACTCTAGTGTGGCAATTTAGCAATTAACTATCAATTAAAAAAAAAAAACAATTTTTAATGTTTTAACTGAATGTTTAAAAAGTTCTTTACTAGAGAACTTCTTAGTTCTCTAGTAAAGAACTTAGTCATACAGTAATATTCTTATTGTTATTGAGAATTTTGATAGTATAAATATATTTAAAAATTACAAAACAAATTATGCAGTAGGTAAAAAGTTTTTAGTGGCAGATTTACAGGCAATGTAATCTATGGTTAGCATTTTAGTTCGTTAGGAGAGCATTTTTTAAATATACAATCAGAAACATTGTTACGTGTTCAATTACTTTTGAAAGTAATGTAACTAACTACTTTTGTATAAAGAAATTTATTTATTTATTATTATTATTATTATTACTTTTGAAAATTGATAGATTATTGCAATGTGATCATATTTCAACGTTCTTAAAAACAATGATTTTATAATAGGAGAGGAGGAAATAGGATATATAAGGATAGGATTTACTTTAATAATGACTATTTAAAAAAAAAACTTATTTTATAAAATATAAAAAGTAGTAACTACTCGATTTTCAATTAAATAAAAACATTTACATTGCACTTCAAATAAATAACAATTTTGTTTTGCTTTGAAATCTATCGCCCATACAGCTGTATATACAAAGCGTTTGCGGTCGTAGGTGCGATCTCAAAGGGCTAGTTCACACTGCAGGTTGCGGACGGCGCGCGGCGTCAAAAGGATTGACCGAGAGACGTCCGGCTCACGCCCAAGCCGCAATTGAGTCGAAACGACCACGTTTCGTGTTTTTGTGTAAATATCTACTACATTTCGAGGGTAGATTGTGTAGTTTGCAGACATTTGTTATGTGTACGAAAAATATTGAGACTTGTAGGTATTAATAAAATAAAAATTGTATGATTAAAAAAGAATGAGTGAGTATATGTACTTTATTTGCTTTATGTAATATAGGGAATAAGTAAGACAATAAATATAACGATACAGTTCTATACGTACAATAAGATGGTCTTATTGCTGTGGAAATCTTTTGAATAAATATAAAATAATTAAAATATAAAAAACAGTGAACTCTTTTGTCTCTTTCTTCCTTCGTACATTATTGGTTACTATTTTTTATATTATTTATTGTAATTATTCCATTGATACTTATAATTATCAAAAGTAATTTCTTTGTTATTTTATTTTTAAGCGAAATTACTAGCGAAATATAAACGAATAATTAAGAATTATATTTTGAGAGAGAGAGAGAGAGATAGATACATATTCCATATTCATAACTTCATAAAGGAGGAGATCCTCACTTTGTCTGTATTTTTGTATGTACGTATGCTATAACTTTACTAGTTCTGATTGATATTTTTTGAACCTTGTAACGATTGAAATATTTTTTTTAACGAAACAAAAGCTTAAATTATAACTATGTCTATATGAGTACAGTTTCTCAGTATCTTGAGATAATATATAGCTGTACAGAAACCTTGTACATTTATATAATAGGTAACAGCAAAGGTAGCAAGCAGAAGGAACTGTAAACTAGCTGTTTACGTGAGGGCCTCCGGCAAACACCTGTAAACGCCTTTGCCTCGCTTCTATTTGAACTGGACGGTCACGAATGCCGCGTACAATTAGCCTTAGATGTCTCACCCGAATACAAATTTAATATATAGCACTGAGAAGCCAATTCTGGTTATATTTTGAACTTTATATCCTGTATTTAAAGTTGTTTTTATTGTTTTAAAACAAAATTGTTAGCGTGGTTAGTTTAGCATTTGAATTTGGTGTCGCCTTTTGAGTATTGCTGAGTACTAGATCGTTGTTAATTTGGAAAATGTTGGATCTCACCTCATCTTTCCTTATGGAATGATTTGTTTTTAAATATCTTTATTTTTTTACGCAACTTACATTGACAAACTAACTCACGGCCCATCTGATGTAAAATGGCAGCTGTTGCCTATAGACATAAATAGTACCATGAACATAACAGAATGTACTGTATCGCCCATGATAGCCTTTATTCATGAGGACTAATGTGTTATGCTTCTGTATTCTGTAATTTCATTCCCATATACTACCCTTCAAATTAAAACACAGCCATGCAAATACAACTGCTTCACAACAGGAACATGAATGGGATAGATGTGCCCAAGCAGACGACTTTTGTACAAAGACTCCCTCTGGCACTTTAATTCTTTAATTATATAAATAATTATTTTTTCTATATTTAATCTGAATATTCAGATGTATATAAAAATTTAAACCCGAACTTATTCAGGGAAAAAATGAAAAAAGTCGATCAGTAAGATCGACAAATGTTATTACAATATTGACGAATTTTTAAGTAAAAATTATAATATGTTTTCTTTTGACATTTACTAATTTATAATTTTATTTGATTTTATGACTTTATTAATATTGTCCTCTTCTAACAGTAATATTGAAAATATTTAGTTTGTATGTAATTTGCACAAAATTATAATACGAGTATATTTTGTGAGGTACTTAAAACTGCCACT
Source organism: Galleria mellonella (assembly GCF_026898425.1). Taxonomy (NCBI): domain Eukaryota; kingdom Metazoa; phylum Arthropoda; class Insecta; order Lepidoptera; family Pyralidae; genus Galleria; species Galleria mellonella. Next base: position 3,988,807 of record NW_026442042.1, on the reverse strand, counting down.
GTCCTTGGAAGAACATTTTGCACGCTAATTAATATTGTTAATATTAATATTGCTAATGCAAAACATATTAGATCTATACAAATTTAATGAATAATCAGTATATCTTTGTACCTACTATACATATGTTTGCAAATACATTTATCTTTATCTTTATAATTCGTTTCAATTTCAAAAACACTTTATTATTCTTTATGAATTCTTGAATCACTGTTGACAAGAATTTTATAAATAAAATTATCGTCAACAATGCGCATTTCATGTTTACAAAAATATAGTCTATGCTTAAATAAAGAAATGCAATTTTCAAAACCATACTAATATTACCATGCCCCTTCAAGAGCCCTCCATCATTTTCGCAATGTTGACTTCTGGAAACGGTACGACCTCTCGACTCGACATGATCATAATACCCTCCGCTGCATCCAACAACCCTTCTACATCCATAAACCGGCAACAAATCTTAGCCAGCGTTCGGCATCTTTATAACTCGAGTAGGACGATCCTTTAACCCAACATAATGGCCAGGTTTACTGAAAGGACCGTCGTAAAGTGTCCCGTACATCGCGCTCCACGCTCGGGACCCTTCGAAATTTCACGAACTATTTGCCCCGCACTAGCCCTCCCTCAGCTTTTTTACCGGGCTTTATTGTCCGGATTTTCTGCTCACCTTTATCGTTATTGTATCCGCTCGACTTCATAAAGGACTGTACACTATTAGGACGTCATAAGCGTGGGAAAAAATGACCTCTCTGTTCATTTTACTGTATACGTATTTATAAATAACAATTGTAAAACCCAAATTTTTTATTTGCCTGTACTTTTATGTAATTTAAAATTATTTTTGCAATCGACAGGATTTACTTGTCCCATGTGTCGGCCCCATAGAAATGCAATTAAATTGTGACAATTAAAATTGCCATTTTTCTTCGCAGAGTACGAAACTGTTCGTCGCAAGGCAAAATCTACTTGTACAACATTTTATGTTCTAAACTTAATTAAGGGTTACTATTATGTTAAATATTTTTTTCTACACTTTCTCCCAATCACAATTTTTTATTCATTTTCACTAAGCTTTGCTATACAACTAGAGAGCGATATGTATATATATATATATATATATATATATATATATATATATATATATATATATATATATATATATAAAGATCTAGATAAAAAGATCCTTCTCATGTTTTATATTTCTTATCATCATATTAACCAAAAGCGCATGTGCCAGTAGCAGTAAGGACATTATTATCTTTTATTATGATTGAAGATGCTACCTTTTTAGCTAAATGTACTTGTTACAAATGTAGAAGTGCTATCAATAAATTTTGTACAATTGAATGGAATGCAATGGGTGTGTTAATTGATTGGGTGCGGCCGTTGGTCGTGGAACGAGTGGACAGCAGTCATTGCGTGAATGATAATTGGTGGATCGCAGGCTACCGCATAAATTCGGACTATCGGTGTGGAATAGAATGGATGCATGTTCAATCTAGTACGTGATGTCGCGGATGTAGAGAATTGAGTTTTCTGGATATGAGTTTAGCAATAGAATTATATTGACGTTCAGAATTCGACTTCTGTAGCAATTCTGTAATAATTCTGTAGCTTAAAATTCAGTCATAATTTTTATGCTTTATTCTGTGAAAATTTTATTACAATTTAGTTAATTTTAAGCTAGCACTATTTACATTTGTTTCGAACATTTAAAATCATGTTAGGTATCTTCTATGAATTTCCATTTGTAAACTCAATCATGAAAATTACGAGATGCACACTATAGCCTTTGCAACTTTTGTTTGTCGGTGATATCAATAAATACAATTTTATTTGCAGCTACTTATACCTTAGTATATGAATAACCTTGTTCCCTAAATACTGCCTAAATAATTATAAAAAAAAGCATAAAGTATTTTGAAAGTCTTACAATTACATGTACTACCTGATCTTTATACTATTTAAAGATATGATCATCACAAAACCCAATCAATTAATAGTGGTACCAAATATTTTCTATATTCGTGTCTGAGCACCGACAGGACATGGGCCCAGTGCATATTGCCCGTAGAGATAAACGCATACGATTACACCGGCTCCACAGGTGGTGTATAACATTTTTCAGGCGGGAGTGCGGGTCGGCGGGCGCACTGATGGCTGCCCGGCTTAATTCGAGGACCTTCCATGGTCGATTTGCGCAGTTTGTTTTTATTGAAAACCGTGGGAATGTGTGTCCGATGGCGGTGTTTATTTTCATTTTGTATCGGCCACACGTCATTGGCTACGATGGGGTTGTCAATGACTGTTGCCTTTTAGGGCGACTTTGTTTAATTTTATTTATAAGGTTCATTGTACTGTATTTAAAAAATGAAAATGTGGTATAAAATCGTGATGTTTTGTTCATTCAAATCCTAAATTGGTGATTAGAAATGCAAGTCTGGTAATACAGAACATTGTACAGCAAAGTTATCGCGATATATAAACGTCTTTATTTTGAAACCCGCTTTAATATACATTAGAATATTTGTTGTAAAAATTAGGTTATGTTGCTTTATTATTCGAACACACAATTCCTAGTAATGGAATTCAGAGTAACTCATTGATAAATTGCCACAAAGCCTACATGTCGTTGCAATAATTTGATACAATTTTGCCGCCTTTTTGTTCACGGGCCGGCATTTACATATGCGGGGCGGGTTATGCAAATATATTTTTTACGTACTGTTTACCCTACGGAAGAGGAAACACTTCGGGCGCGCATTTTAAAAAGATTTACGCTCTTTGTCGGATCATTAAGTGCGGAACTAATTTGCTTACCTTTGAAATGTGTTAAGCATTGTCCCGAATAATTGCTGGAGGGTAACCGTCCCCGTAACGTGATATGCAGATTTTCACGAAGTGTGCCGTTGGCTTTTCCTGGCCCTATATTAGTATCTACTAAACATAATATATTATGAATGTTACTTTAACTATCTAAAACTAAAATTCTAAATTCTTGAAGTTCATGTCAATGCTTTGGACGATTCCAACGACATAGGGTTTTTGAGAATAGAAAAATAATCTAATTGGATGATAATGAAATCATAAGAAAAATGCCATTTAAATAAACGAGCACAGCATATTTGAAGACGATTTCAATAGATTGTAGTGAATCGAGCTTTAGTAGTCAAGATAATTGAGAATAATACAGATAATTTATTTATTTATTTATCAGTACCAGTCAATCATACTATACCATAGTTATCAAACTAAGATATTTTTTCTTTGAGACTACGAGATGCAGATTGTTTTCTAAGTTATCTTGACCGAGAACTGGCGTGTAACTAGATAAATGAATCGAGGCGCCATACCAGTTTTTAAAGTAGGCAATGTATAAAATATAAATAAGTAAATTATATTTTTAATAAAAAAACGCCGTAAACTTTATCGCCTAAATATTTTAGAATATTAATATAAAATTAGTCATTAACTACGATCTTATAATTATTTGAGTCCACAGATATTTTATGTAAATTAACTTAAATTATGCATATTACTCGTAAAAGTAAACACTAGATAATATGTTATGCATGTTATTTATATATATATGTTTGTTTATATATGTAATTTTATTATCTATGTATATCAATAATTAACAGTATCGCATTCGAGAATTCTGACACTTCCCTATGGTTGACTGGGAGAAAATGCTTTTAGCATTAAGTCCGCCATGTACACATATATGTACTAATAAATAAATAAATGTAAAGGCTAAAAGAATAAAACCATATCTAGAAGACATGGTTTTACTCTTAGTTATATAAGAGAGAGCGAGTGAGCTCGGAGTTTCACTGTGCAATGGAACTTGAAAGGAGTACATATATCCAGTAAAAACAATCTACATAAATCTGATTTTTTTACCTAGAAATTCTGAATAAATTGTAAATTGTGCTAATATGGTTATTTATAAGGTATCTATTTGGGGTATAAACTTAAAAGTGTATAAAAAAAAACTAAATTAAAGTAATATAATATAATGAAAATATAAAAAAATATTTTTTATAAATGCATAATATTTAACGGAAAAATAATAATAAATAAATTATTGTATTTGTTTTTAATTTTCATCGTAATAAGAGCATAACTTCTTAGCGATATTGAGTATGTGGGAATCGTCGAAATTAAATTTTCTTTGTTTTTGTCGGGCACGCGGTAGACTCTTGGCGTTATTAAATTTCCTTGTGTTTTTTAACACAGCCGTATCATTAGATTGAGGGTTTCCGTCAAGAGGAAATTGTGGCGAGGGGAGCGAGCTGAGCACCTAAACATATTGAAAAAATAAAAATCCTTACTACTTACTGTGTACGCGTATAGTAAGTTTCTCTACTTAGGCTTTATAATGGTTTTTTAGACCTATAAGTAAAAACGGTATCATTTTTTTAATTTTTCGTACCCATAATTAAAAACGGTATCATATTTACTAATATTATAAATATGAAAGCGAGTTTATTTGTTACTTTATAGCGCCTTAATGGCTTAACTAATCACTATAAAATTTTGTATACATGTACTATATGAGATGGAGAAATATATAGGCTATTTTTATCCCGGTCAGTAAAAATTTCCCAGACGAACTCGCGAGTTGAAGCTAGTATTAAATAACTCAACTATTGATAAAAGAATTCATATGAAAATAAAAAAAAGATTATTATATATATTTCATTTAAAAGTATCATGACTTTAATATTATTTCGAGATTAATTAACTCATTTATATACATACATAAACATTTCATATTATAAAATAATACATATACTAGTAAAACCGAACAGATTTGAGTTACAAATGACATTTTCTCACCACAAAACTTTAAGTAGAGCCACTTCGCTTATCACAAAAAGCACAGAAAGACGTTTGAAGTGGTTTCGTGTAATAAGTATAGCCGCGACAGAGTTCCGCCGCTTGGTTTAGGAAATTTTACCTTAAATATACATATTACATTACGTGAAATTGCCCATTTTTTCCACTCTCCACCCCAGCAATTAGGGTTCTTCCAGTATAAATATTGTATAGCCCTCATTAATGTGCGTGTACGTTTTACTACATATTTTTACTGGTCGCCTTTTGGCGTCTACGAGCGAAGCCGTGGGATGTGATGAATAATTAAGTTTGAGGGAGATTTTTTTTCTTTAAGACTGATTTTTTATAGCTTTGCGATATCTATGGGTATGATATTGCTTTTTTTACTAACCTTGTTCCGATGGTGAAGGCATTCGATGTCGCAGTGAGGCCTGTAAGAAAATGAATTTTATTTAATATTAGAGATAATATTGTTTTAAAACATCATCATAAAATGATAGAGAATGCAATGAGCATTGTTGCAAAAGAGGGTTTAAATATTGTAATTTTAAAAGGCTATAAAAATACATACAAATACAAGCAATGTATAATAAGTCAATATATATTTATGAGAAGACGCAAGCGACGTTTTATTTTTTATTGTAATTTAATTATTACAATGACATTCAGCGGAACCTAAATAAATAGAATGAAGCAAAACAAGAATGATGACGGTTTTACTTGGAATTAATAATATTTTAATATTTTCATTTTATATATTATTGAACGTTCATATCTAGTTTTTTTGTTATTCCAAGCTGCATAAAAAAATTAATAATGTATTCAACAGTACGTATAACTGCAATATTAAAATTCATTACTCAACTGCCAAAAAATATTTTGAATACCAAAATTAAAATATGACGCAAGTGAATGATTAAAAATCCCTCCAAGAAGATTGCATTTCGACAATTAACGCATTAGAAATTCGTTCGCCAATAAGGAGTAACTCTTAATTAACGGTCCCTGTTAAAAATTGAGTACAAATTCAAGTAGCAGATTTCGCCCCTGCTGGGGTGGGATCTAGTGAATGGCCTGTAATATTTTAGTTTGCTTGAAACAAAAACGCGTCTCGAAACCCGAGGGGTTGAGGAGTTGAGGAGCTGTCACGTAGACACAATAAGCCTTTTAATTCGATTCGTCAGGACGGACGCAGGAGACAAAGGGCCGGAGTTATCATTCAATGGGGCACTTCTACCTTTTCTTATTACTTCGCTTCGGTTTTTCTGAGGTGGACTCGAGTGCTACCACACGACGTGATTATCGGAGTAAGATAACGTTAACGACTTTACTTCGAGTTTGTATTAAGTATTTTAGATATTAGTGTTATTTTCAATAGACTTCAAAAAGAAGGAGGTTCTCAATTCGGTTGTATTCTTTTTTTTATATTTGTTATCCCATAATTCATAACAGTTGTAAACCGGTTTGGAAAATTCCTTATTTATCTGAAAGGTTATTAATAGTTATTAAAGGTAATTAAAGTTTATCAATAGATTGGTACTATAACAGTAGTTTAAGTGAAAATTATTTGCTTTGCCAAAAAAAATACCAGTAATTAGAAGTATCAAAAACTTCATGTCGTATTGTGCCCAATAAAAATCGGTTATTTTTGTGGATCACAATTTTAATTAAGACATGAAGTTTTTGAGACTTCTAATTACTGGTATTAAATAAGTACATTATATTTTATTGGAAACTGTTTAATTTACTGTTATAATAATGTTACATTGTCGAAAATGATAATTGTTTTCTTTCCCTAAAAATATTCATTAGTCCAAATGTTTCAAGTGATGCTCTTACCAACAAATATGCCATTCGTTGGTAAAAGCATCACTTGAATCACACTATAAACTTTTGTCATCATTATCAACATCACTCTTAATATTTATTTATTTATTTAACTCTTTATTGCACCATAAATAAAAATATACAATGACACGTGAATAATTCATGTGAAATACTGTAACATAAATACAGATTGAAATATACACATAAAGGTACAAAAGGCGGTCTTATCGCTAGGGCAATCTCTTACAGACAACCTTTATTTATTTATATAACCAATAAATTACAAGAGAATAATAAAACAGTGTTATTCTAGTAAAAAACTACATGGAAATAAAACATACACATTTTATGATAACATAATAAATAAATCCAAAATATTCAATTTCACCTCGTGTGTATTGTACCTATGTAGTGCACTTGATCCCGTGTGCGCCCGTGACCCGACTACCGATTCTCAGCTAACAGCTTTATTTGTTGCCACCACTCTTTAAAACTACCCCTTAATACATCTATCTTATTATATTAACCCCGTAACTTCCAAAGTGTAATCGTCATGTTTATTAACTGTTGAACAGTCGTATATTATTAAGAACGTTTCAAATATTAATGTTTTCTGTCTTGAGAGATACCAATAACCTTTAAATGCAGTATATTACTCTTTAGGTCGGAATATTAACAAAGAATGTTTACAAGCACATTTTGCTTTATAATTTCAGTAATGAATATATACATCGATGAACGAAAAGATGTTGCTTCGTCACATTACATTAAAACAAATATTTAAATTTAAAATATCGAAACGATATGAAATCAACACGGGTATAAACGTTATAGATTGCAAACAGTATCGTGATAATAATATTCAAAATAGATGACATAATTGCATAATATTCATTCATTCTTCTTTTAAAGCCTTTTTTTTCTTAAAAAGTAAGAATATTCTTGTAATATAATATAATAAAATAAAAATTAAAAAGAAATAACTTGTGACTTTTTTATTTCGTTTTTTTTTTAACATCACATTTCATCAGGTGCAGGGCTAGTAATCAATAAGTCTTCAACATTGAATATTTCATAAAGGTAGACACGTCTCGAGACATGATAGCTATCAGCACATTTCAATTTACCAACGTCGGTTTTATCTTTAATGGTTGGTTGGTAATTATGCCCCAGACAGGATTCCAACCCCTTGTTAACCTACGTATCAGTTAGTGCTCCTGTATACATTTTATTTTCAGTGTTGGCACACTATGTAAATTAATTGTGATTTGACATGCAATTCTGCTATAAAATTATTGATTGATTCATTGATTGGTTTTGCTTCTGAAATATTTTTTCGAAGTCATTAATTTTCTAAAACACATTGGACAGATTAAAACTAAAGAGATTTTGCTGTATGTGTACATACATCGTTTTTGACAGCGATTATAACTTTATAACTGTTATAACTATACATATTATAACCTGTTAGTGCACTTTTCTTTGATTAAACATTTTAGTCTATTTAAAGAGTTACCAAAATTGTAAAAGTGGTAGTTTCAAATAATCTTGTACTAATTTAGGATTAAAATATTGTTTTTTTTTTTATTTTTTTAAGAGAGTCATGGCTTATCAACGTTTTGTACTAACTGTATTTTCTTATAAACGAAAATTTACTATTTTCCATTAATTAAAAATAAAAAATAGATTGACCTTAATAAACTAAGCTAATATATTTTAAAAAACTTGTCAGTTTATTAAATATTCATTTATAAATAACGAAAAATGATCCTTGACTATTTGCATCGATTGAAACTCACTTGAAAATATTAAATAAGGATAATGTTTAATTACACGATAAAAATATGATAAATCTTAATGTTTGTAAATTTATATACTAGTCTAAATGGAAAAGTTTGAAAACACATCTGTATAAATAATGAAAGATTGCAGTTACTTCACGAAGATAAACAATAATCCGAGAGTCGCGTTCGCGTTAATCACAATATGAAATGTGTTCGCTAAAACTGAATACTTTAATTAGTCTAATGGCACGAATGTTAATTACTATAGAGATTGGAGTGGGGCGACGAGTGCGCCACGTGAATTATACAATGATGTATTATTGTCATTTTAATGATAATTTGTAAGTTTAATGTGCTTTTAGGGCTGCGAAAAACTATCGAGATAGTCGGTTTTTGCAATAGACACTGCCAGAAGTGGCGTTATATATTTCTTTTCTTAATCTTAGTTGTATTGTGATGGTATTCACTAATTTAGACGGCTTGATAAAAAATGGCCTTTCAACATTTTATTATCATTGTATCATTGCTGGATCATCAAGCCTCGCCCAAAACGGGGGAGGGTTGTCAATAGTTGCCACGCTTGTTAGGCGAGTTGGCAACCGCACTTAGGCTTAGGTAAAAATATTTTACGAGAAACGCTGCTGTCCATCCCTAACCATAAGATCTTCTTAGTCGTCTCTTACGATACCTACGGGAAAGGAAGAGGTAGCCAATTCTGTCGAGACCACACGGTGATCAACATCTGCTACAAATAAACTTTGAAGAAAAAAACCATGGAATGTTAATATTCATACACTAATGGAAATTGTGTAACAACCAAATAGATGTCCATCTACTTAATAAATAAAAGTGGTTGTTTTTGGCACCTACCTACTACATACAGACTGAAAAAAATTGTTTTGATAAGCAAATTTTAGACACTCCTATTATTTCATTTGGTCTAGAAGAAATTTCTCAAACTTATGGCTTCACATAGCCTTGTTAGGCTTTTTAAACCAGCGCGAATCCTTCAAAGAAATGACTATCGATAGAACAAATAAGGTATTTATTAAAAAGAGATACAAAAGAGCAGTAGTTAAATATTATCTCTATTATTTAGTCAATTTAGTATGACGGGTTTGCTTGTTTTTTTATGTAAATGGTATCGATTAGGAAAGAAATTTTACTCAATTTGAATCTTAATTCAAATTCATCGATTAAACGATACCTGTATTTCACCAGGTGTGAAAATCCGTTCTTGTATAAATACAAATTTTACGTAACGGCTACGTGAAATTTGTTGCGAAACATCTACGATTATTTGGTGCACTCCAAGTGGTTCGCGTATTCCACTTTGAGAAACGCTGGTCTACATTAAATATTATTGAGATAAAGACTTTAAGTAATAAGAATGTTATAGTTCAGTATAAGTGCGTACATAAAGGCCAAGTAAGTAAAAAGTTGTAAATAATAATAAAAAAAAAAACAATACAAAAAGAGCGACAAGTTGGAAAATATCACATCAATTATAGTATAATGAAATGGGCGTTAAATCATGCTAATTGCGCTCCATGCCGCTTTTGTTTTTATTTTCGTCCCATTTTTTTTTGTTTCGCGCAAAGCGTCCTGAATGGAATGCTTTTATTCGCCCGAGCACAAACAGCCTGTTTACTAAACCGGTTGTCGACAAAAGATATTTAAAAATAATGTCCGCGATAAATTTAGAAGCAAATATATTTTTTTCATGGCTGAAAGAGCTACCCGATATTAATAATAAAATATAAAATTTTTATCTTAACTCTCTTAACTTAAACTTCGCATAGTAATTTATAAATAAATAATAATACGTATTTTAGGAGACAAAGGTTTCCAAACTTTCGGTCTGTATATTCTGTATACAATTTTACTGAACTAGGCGTAATCTTTCGGAAGTCCATATCACTGGTTATTTGATTAGAATTATTTTGTGTAATTCCGCTTCCATTAGTATATGTGTGGCTGCTAATACTCGAAAATTTACCATCAATATTACTACCAGAACTTCCGTAATCTTATATATTAGCCATCAGGTTCCGACAGCCATTTTGTTCACGCACGTTTTGTGACACGTGTTTTAACTCTAAACAAGGCATCTTCGGGCAAATTTTATTTTATGTGATTATTAGATCTGTCTAATTATATCAATTATATATATTATATATTATAGTCTATATATTTCAAAAAATATACAGGGTGTTTCAAAAAAATGTATACACACTTTGAACTTATTTATCACAAAGTTATATATATATTATGAAACATAAATTACAAATGTTAATACTGTTCAAATTGGTGACCTGCAGCATCAATATATTCTGAAAACCACTGATTCTGTATATCAAAACGTTCAATGAGATTTCTCTACACACTGCTTGAATCTCGTTCCAAAGAATGTCTAGGTTACGTGGTTTACGTTTGTACACCTCATCTTTTACTGTGCCCCACAAGAAGAAATCCAGTGGTGTAAGGTCTGGAGAGCGTGCTGGAAACTCGATTGGCCCCCTGCGTCCTATCCACTGGCCCGACAAATTTCGATCCAGGTAAGCTCGTACGTCCCTGTGATAGTGCGGCGGGGCACCATCTGACTGGAGAAATATAACATTAGCCTTGTAGAGTGGGAAAACTACAATAGTTTAAAGTGTGTATACATTTTTTTGAAGCACCCTGTATATTAATGTTCGAGACGTAACAATATTTTTTTAGTCATTTGCGGTAATTTATAAAATAGATAGGTACCTTATAGAATAAATAAATATAATATTGTATAATATATATAAATAACATATAAGTACGAGTAATTGTAATAATTTTTATTAATATTATAAAAGTGAAAGTGCGTTTGTGTGTTACCTCTGGTGCTTTAATGTGAGACATTAAAAATCACAAAATTGTATACACGACCTAGTTGCAGATGAAGAAGATGAAGAAGCATATAATCTACTTTTTATTCCGCTTAATCAATATATCCCTGTTATTCAAAGTCTATAAAGTATAGACTAGTATTAATATAAAATTAATCTTTGAATAGCCGTCAAAAAGTCTTTGACTATGTGTACAGGAAGCATCCGTCTCCGGACCCATTACGTTCCGCAAGCGTCCTGCGCGTGTCCTGTGCGTCGTCACGCCGTGGTCACCCCACTCATCTTCTTAATTGTTTTCTTTAGCAAAGCACTCATGTCACAATGGATAATGACACTAGCTTTGATCTGTTGCGTATTCACAAGTTAAAAGAATGGACTTGTTTGAAATAATAGGTATGGTTTTTGTTACTCGTGTTCTCTTGTAGATTCCGTTCTCGTTATTAGAGTTTGTTTCGATTTTAAACGCTTATGCTGAAAATGTGTATGAATTGAGTTACAAATTAAATTTTCTATATACATGCTGCTTTTAATGTTTAAATTGGAGATATATATTTATGAAATCTTAAGCCTAAATATTGGTGTAGATAATATGTTAGGATGTCAACAAGCATTTTAATGTCGATAAAAATGCTGATATTGAATAGTAAAAAATGCGAAGTGATTACCAGTATCATGCTTGTACTCATCTTAGGTTATATAGACAGAGAGTCTCCATACAAATGCTTCAAAAAACAAGACAAGTTTTTCATACAATTTTGCGTGATAAATAGTTTAGAGTGTTTCATTTATAACCTATATGTTTATTATGTTTTATAATTTTTGCATCTTTTTAATGCGTAAAAACACTTTTTGTTTATTAAATAGTTAAATATAGATACGTCAAGATACGTTATGTGCGTAAATTTTATAATTAATTGAAAAAAGTTGAGACTTGATGCTCTATTTATATAATCTAAGGTACTCGTATATAATTGCGAATAAGAGATATGATTGCTGGTTATGATTACGTACTTGTATTTAGTAGGCACCGTTCGACGCCTTGTGATTTCTAATTATTCCATACGAGAAAATTATACAGCTTTTTTATGTATGCTTTACAATTATTTTATTTAAAAACACATTTGTCATTGATTAGCAATCATATCAGTAATATTAATAATGATTTAATTGACATGATATATAATCATTTTCATTGCACATATATAATTTAAAAACCATTGTTTATATCCCTTAATAGCCAGAGTCATCTAATCACGTAGGTCGAAGACACGTGACATTTTGGGAACAGCGGGCGCAAAACAAAACACAAATTACGCGGCGTGTCGCGTCGGTGTGCCGTTTTCGACATCGAGTTAGTACGTTTGTGTGCGTGAGCCTGAATTAGACGCGAAACTTTCAAAGTTTTCCCAAATTTCTGCCCCCGTACCCCTCCCAGGCCCCCGGATCGATAGCGGGCGCCGAGCGAGCGAGCTCCATTCGCATCTCATGAAAATACCGGACAACACTTTGCCTAGTACATATTTGCCGTGACGTGTTTGCGGCGAGAATTGCGCTCTTTAGTGGGATTTTAGTGAGTGCATAACTGATTTGAGTACACTTTAATTTGTAATGCGCTTGTTTATATTGCTAACACGAATGAATGCAGAATACAGAATTTAGTTTACGGAAAGCGGGTATTCGTTTATAATCCAATTTTTAAGCAATACGAGTATTAAACAGGATAAGGCTGTTAAATCGACTGCATTTTATATACGTTACATAGAATAATTGCTAGTCCTGAATTTCATTAATTTTTTAATCGAAAGAGTTTTACGCCGCGTTGATCCCATATTAATTTTGTCAAGATTTAAAATAGCTCATTTCTGTAGAATAAAAATTTACATTACAATTATTAAATAGAACTGTATCAATTTTAATATAACAATGACAGTCGTCGTTAATCTAATTAGAATAGTTGGATTGGATCTAAAACAATAGTAAAGCTAATACCGTCTGTGGATATCCCATTAAACCTGCGATGTCACTTTCGCTTGGATAATCAAAAGTCAGGAAGATCATCTAAACAGAGACGAGGCGGACATCTTGTGTTACCTTCGTTAGAAAACTTAACAAGTCAATCGCACTGGGAATAGGCATTGCGTGAGCGGGTGAGACCGACCCGTGCCAACTGTCACAGAGCAAAACAACAACGACAACTGAAAATTGGGCGCGTGAGAGGCACGCCATTGTTTGTCATTAATTGAGGGCTTTGCGATGATCTTCGTGCTGAAGTCCCGCGAAAGGCCCGAGGGCGACACTCTTGGGAGATATCGGCTCGCCAATCGCGATGACAGCGACCCTCCCGAACCCACTGGACAGCCGAGGTGGGAAAAACTACCGGCTGACACTACTTAACGGGCCGAGTACGTTTTCTTGAGTGCTTGTTAATGTTTTATGGGCGGAACTTTTTCAAAGTAGTGCGTAGATTGACGTGTTAAGTGTACCTACATAATTTAACACGTTTCCCTTTGGACGTATGATTTGTTCGACTTCAACATTAGTATTTACACGGGCGGTATCTACATAATGGATTGTCCATTAAGTACTCAACGTGTAATATACGTCCGCATGATAGATATGACTAATTTTATCGTAATAAAAATCCAATTCCGAGATCGGATATAAAAAAACGGCACGATAAAGTTTTCTGATTTATAACAATTAATATTTGAAATATTGACAATATTAAGGGAAATGGCCGACAGCCGACAAATCATATAAAACCGCCCCGGAAGGAGGAAGCACTGGCCCGCTGCTCAGGGACTTTATTTGGAAATGGAAAGTCTAAAAAATAAACGACAGCCGAGTGCGGGGCCGTGATTTATATGGAGCGGCTAGTACGCGTTCGATTATCGAGATGATATTTCTCGATATTAAAGTGTTGCGAAGAGGATCGCGGACAATATGACCCAGGGAAGATTTATCGGGCAATTCGGATGACGTCAACGGCCGTTACGATTATTTCATTATATTGCCGGCGCCGTAAAAACGGTTAGCGTTTTATTTTATTGCTGGCCCGCGAACAAATTTTTATTCCAATATTTTATTGCGTTGTAAAACCGAGCTGCAGTGAATTTTGCTTTGATAAATTTGTGCATATAGTGTCCCCGGGAATGTTAGGCGGAAGTTGAATTGCTTTTTGTAGCGAACCCTATGTCATATTAATACTGGATATTATAGAGATATATAAATGCTACTGAACATGTATAACTTGAAACTAATAAACAAATAAAGCAGAGGTTAATCAGTTGGCTGGCCTAACCAGTGTTACATAATATTACTAGAATATACCATACCGTATCAGCTGTTAACTGCTGAACGGAGGCCTTCTCCTAATAGGAGATTGTACCAGTAGTAGTCACACTTGGTAGGCGGGTTGGCAACCGCAGTTAAACTTTGCTGACGTTTGAAGAGAGATGGAGGGAAAAATGTGTGACTAAAAATATTTAAAAGGTTTCGACTAGTATACTCTGCTGGTCAGACTACTACTGAAGTCGTTTCATCACAAACACAGCCAGAGCGCCACGTCTGTATATAATCACATACATTGGAGTAAAAATTTGGATAGCGTACCATGTTAACGTAGGCAATCTATGACTGTATATTTAGTCTAGCTAATCGATTGGAATTCAAAAGAAGTCAGTACATCGATATAACTAAAGTAAAAGTTGAAAGGTCCACAGTCGGCATGTCGCATGATTTGTGCGTCTCGCCGCGCGCCACGCTACCCATGTCGGAATATCAGGGGACAACGCGCGTGTCGGCCGCACGTGTGTGTAGGCATGAGAAAAAAAACTTCGCTCTCGATAAAAGTAGCTATGTTATGATTAATCGTGATTTGAACACTAGGTAAGGAATAATTAGGACTTAATTAAAACTAACTTTAAGACGTAACTTCGTTTACGTAACCAGGATAAGTTAAATGATCAGGATACCATGTAGTATGTCCTTTTCCATACTGCGTATATATCAAATTTTTTGACGACTAGTCGAGCTGTTAAGGCAAAAATGTAAAAAACAAATAAATAACCTTTTTACATTTATAATATCAGTATAGTATAAAGAACTTTTCATTGTGATAATATTCAAGTTATTCTTATATTATTTCCATCAAATTATCTAGTGAAGGATAAATAAGGAAATTATTTCTCATGATTTAAACATAAAGCAGAGGTAACTTTAATATTTTGTTCCAAAAACAAAAAAAAAATAGTCTTTATTGATTGATTAAATACTTTTTTTTTAATATTAATTGGTTTCTGATTGTAATAAAAAATACTTTGTAGAATATATTAGTCATTTAAAAAAATAATTAAAAAGTCGTCTATATGTGGGAACAAAATTTTATAAGAAATGATATTTATAAACATTGAATTAAACTAATCACATCACTAAATATCTTAAATGTACGTATGTCTACGGAGCACGAATCCTTTCACAGTATCGTAAATCCCAACCTCTGTTGGCTTATTGAATAACTGCATGAATCACTGCTGCACGCACCGCTGCGCTCCCCATACGTTTTGTCCAACCTTACAAACTTCCCTTAACGTCATGCTCGGGAATGCTTTTTATTTGCTAAAATCTTGTCTTACATGAGCGACTAAAAGCGATGTAATGCGCTTTAAATATATTTAGTAAACAACATTTTACAGGTCTTAGTAATACGTAAATATTATTGAATCCATTATCCAAAGTTTGCATTGAAAAGATTGCTTTCAGCATTAAGGGACTACTAATATCAATTGTCTATATGTGTAATACTGATATTTTTATCTAAACATACAAATACATGCATCGTGCAAATAAAACATGTTCTCTCACTCATACTGTTTTCGATTCGAATCATAACATAAACTAAACAACTCTGATCATATAGTTTATTTTATTTCGAGTCTATAAAAATATCATAAGCTACATTCCTTTTCTTTCCCGTGGATGTCGTCAGAGGCGCCTAAGGGAACTAAATGGTTGAGGGATGGGCAGCAGTGTTCCTCTTAAAACGTCACCAAAATCCTAATTGCGGTTGCCAATCTGCCTATCAAGTGTGGCAACTACTGGAAAAATCCCGCTTATGGTGGTGGCTTATGCTGAGCAGTGGACACTCGGTAACTGATATGATGATGATGATAAACAAAATTAAAAAAAATATATAATTCAGTAATTGACGACTATATACAGAATTGTATTATGAAGTAAGCTATTCTAAATAACCGCAGAATTACCACATTTTACAATATTTTTTAAGATAGTATGTCAGCGCTCAGGTATGACAACATATCAATTGTTGTATCTACTAATATTATGTCATTTTTATCATGATTAAGAGTTCCGATCTAAGTTCTGATATTGCTTTTAAATGTCATTTATGTTTTTGTTGGCTCAAAATAACCGAACTTTCCGCATCACAAATGCGGGCGTCTTTTATTCCCTGATGTCAAGACTTTTTGTCATATCCAAGGTTTCTTAAGAATCTTTAATAAGAATTTATGGTTCAGTTGTCGCGAACATTGGAAGTCCACTGTCGTAAATGCTTCTGTTAAAAGCAAGTAGTCAATACTAATCAAAAATAATAATAAAATTAGTCTGTAAATATGATTAATAATAAAAAAAGAAAAGAAATATTAAGACAATACATACATTGTTTTTTTACTGAAGTCAAAATGAAATGTGTGGGTTCCGTAGTGCGATTTGAAATGCGAAAAGCCTCAACATTACTTTTGCTAACGAATCAACGTCCAGGGTGTAGCATAATACGAAATCAACTCTGGCGCTCATTGTAGAATTGTGGACTTATCGCGGCATTCAGCCTGTCGCACACAGAAACTTGCCAGCCACGTGAATGGCTTCACATCAGGAATTTGTAAAGAGAGGACGTGTGACGCATGCATATGGCCAAGCTTTATCTTGCTGTTCTCGAGTTTTCAAAGACGGCAGAAGAGGATAAGGTATCTACCATAGCCGTAGATATGAATAATATGGAAATTGGCTTAACTTTGTAAAATATAATAACCATAATTATAAAGCTTTATTCACATAAAACATGATACAGTAATACAAATAAAGTTTACACGTGTAAGCGCCTTGCTATTTGAACATTTACAAGTAGCAACATTGCATATCAATTAGATTGACGAATTGTGCATATTTTATTATTGTAAAATTGATATTATACACATAATTTTTTGGCATTTTTTTACTATTAAAAGGTCGCGCGTTTGAGTAAGGTTTTAACTAATGATAAGTGACTATAAAATCGAAAATAAAGTTCCAAACCCACTAAATAGCCCATTCACTTTTGCTTTGAAGAGGTTCAGATTAAGTAGCTATTTCTTATTTTATTTTTTTTATTAGTGAAAGATTTTAATTAACAATATCTTTTACATCTTATTAATTATTTTTATCAAGTCAAATTCCCTTCATTCCATCCTGTCAAATTGTACAATCCTAAATCTTTCTTATTCTCTTTATTTTAATGTCCTAATTATGTTTTACTTAACGTATCTATATATTATTGTATGATGTAATAAACATATCATAATTATTACATTCCAAAACATATTTCAATATATATTATCCTTAATTATTAATTATTCAAGATTGAATAAATCAGAAAATATAGGATAAAGGTAGAGTTGTCCCACGGTATACCTTATCCATGCCTTTGTCTAAATGTGAGTCGACGCGAGTCTGATAGTTCCGGCCCTCACTCAATGTACGTGTCAAAACTGATCTAGCTAAGGCAATGTTAGCTCTTGCCCACTCTTGGGAGTTAGGGTGATGTTTGTTTGTCTATTTTAGTTAGATATAGTAATAATGCATACTTTGTTTTTGGGAGCAATTAATAACGACTTGGTCAAATTAGCTCTATTCTTTTTGTTTACACTTTAAGATATTTGATGTGAATATATAGATTACTAGAATAGATTATATTGGAAATGGATATGGTAATGAATGACAAAAACTTTTTTAATATTAAAAAAATTCGGTGAATATAATACCTACTTAGAAAAAAAAAATCCTCTAAAGATGGAGTTCTAAATATTATTTTTGTAAGGTATAAACATAGTTGAATTAAAGGCAAAACTAATCCCCTGAGAAAGACTGTTATTAGAGCCAAATGTAGATTGAGTAAAAGGCCGGATTGACTCTCTTATTATTATTTAATTATCCCGCGGGAATCACACGAGTGAGTCGCAGGGTGACCTGTCTGGAGCCGAAGCCTCGCCTTAACTATGCGACGGCAATTAATTACGCATAAACTTCTACCTACCTGAGGTGTCTATTTTAGCTTACAAATATTTTAAATTATTTCTATTTGTATATTCTTTAATATTATATTATTAGCAAGTAATCACTAGAAATATAAAAAAACGGGCACATTAAGCATTTGCATAAGAAAAGATTATATATGTATATTTTATATACTTTGCGTGATATATTCGACAATTCTTCTGTTTCTTTTTCAATCAGCCAATAGAGTTTAATCTCGTTGTGTTCACATTATAGTATTATACGAATTTTATCAAGATTGAAACCAGTTTTTCATTATGAAACAAAAACCTGCAATAAAAGAACGTCAAATAACAAAAGAATGTATTGACGTAACTAATTAATAAAAATCAATAGCAAACTTTCCCGAGGATAAAATTGTAGGTACACATTACTATACAAGCAGAGGCAAAAACAGGATGGCGAAATAATTTGAATACGTAACGAATCGGAGGGTTACGGACGGTCGTGCCATTCTTTAACTCGCTCTCCTATGGATAAAGAGCTAAACTTGTTTTTAAGGGATGACCGATCGTGAAAATTTATGTATCGCGAACAGTGCCGCCGGCTGGACCCCGCAAAAAGAGGTATCCGCTAGGGTAGATACAGGAAGATGGCAGATGGAACGAAGAATTATGCTCCCCGCAGGCTGATGAGGAAAATGTGATTGTGAACTTTCGGCTATGCAAATCAGACAAGCGAGACGATATACGCCGGACCGACCGGATTCTGTCACGCCGATACGTCTCTTTTATTTACACGAATCTGAATTGACGTATCGGGGGACTGAAGTATTGTAACCGAATGGTCTATATTTTTTGTTCGCTTGTAGGTATTCGTAACTTTATGTAAACTTTAGTTAGCTGTTGTCTGAACTCAATATATTCAAATTGATGGATCGTTGGTCTGCGAAAATACTTGAGTTGAAAACGTTACAATAACAAGCTATTACACTTTCAGCGGTGCTGTTTCGATATTCGAATCATAGAATCTGTTTAGATAGGGCTAGTGGTGTTTTATTGAAATACAAATGAGTGTTGGAGGAGCAAGGCGACCCATGGTCGGTGTGTGCTTCGAATAAAAGGGCCACATTAGAATAATTTGACTACCGAACGAACACAATTCTTCACATGGAGAGACCTTAAATTTTACTATTTTACATAGTCGGGATTATCATATCTGCTCGGGTGTCGAGGGCCCCGGGCTCCGCTTTTTGTTATCCGCACCCGACCTCTATCGGACCGTCTCCAAAATATTTAGTTGTTACTTTTTGTTGGACGGTACGTGAGCGAATTCTTAATCATCGGGAGCGTTTCGTTTTTGCGGGTATTTCTTATTATTATTATTATAAACTAACGCTTTTTTGGGTTGTAAATGAAAATACATCATTGTAGGTATGCTGAGTAATTTAGGTTATTAATATATAAGTAAAATTAATACATATATTGAAAATATTTATTTCAGGATTTCCACACACCATAGGCTGTATTTTCACTATTAGAACTATTTCGAGAGTAAGTACATCTGTCGTATATTTGTAACGAAATACTAAACATTAGACCTCAGTTAACCCGGGTATCGGCTGTGCGGCCACAGTTATTGTCGACGCTAACCGAGCTCGCAGACGAAGCCCCTCAACCCGAGGGGACGAGTCGAGCCTGATCGAAGGTGGGCGAATTAGCCCAACTCTAAAACCTCAATTAAGTCTCGTCTAGCGCGCATTCAGAACGGCCACATCCAATTATCGCGGGAGGAGCATTGTTTCGATTTCGAAACCGAGACTCGGTTGAGATCCTGAATGGTATCGTGAATGTATTGGTAATGCTTGCTTTGCTATATATCCAATTAGAATTTCGTTGTTAAGTTTCATAATTGTGTTTTTATTTTTAAGCAAGATAAGGAATTTGATAATAGTATTCGACAATGGATATAGTTTAAGCAATTATATATGTATCATAAAGCTATTTACAAGAATATGTAGGAAGAGATATAATGTTTTAAGCGAGTTTCCAAAGGTGAAGGTGTGAGGTTGTGAATAAGTTATGTAATATTTTCGCTAAATTTGTATCGATATTTTTATAATATTACTATATTAATAAATTTTATTCGTTTTGAACAGTTGATAAGAAAGTTCTTATTGCATAGGTCAAGAGTTCTATTATTTAACTAGTAGAAGGCATTAAATTCTCGTGTTTATTTTTGACGATTAAAGTTGCATTTATTATGATGTAAATATTTGAAGTACTAGTAATGCAGCAATATACAAGAGTTTCTTTGACTAGAAGTATATGGCTAGACAAAAATAGCTAATCACGTTCATATAATCAGTCACGGGTTCATGGATGATCTTACAATTAGACGTCATAAAGACGGCGTGACACGACGGGCCCGCGGCGATGACGGATGGCGCGATAGTCATCGTCAAATTAACCCGCGTTAAGTGCGGAAGTGTGTACGGTGTGTCGCACGAGACAATGGCGCAATTAATGTCTTTTACCCTTTATGTTTTCTGTAGACGGAAGAGATTCTTTGTCTCTACGGTAATAAAGGACTTATGCGACAAGAAATACACTATTAAAATAGGTCTTTATAATTATGAGGTCTAATGATATCTTATAATTAATTAAATATACACAAACTTCAAGTACTATATGCCTATTTACAATACTATGAATATTATATATATCACAGTAATTCTAAAAATTATTATTGCATTTTATGTATATGATTTAAATGTATCTTTAAGAGGCAAGTATAATTAATTTAATTATATTTTAAAGTATTTTACATTATAAATAATATTTTAAAGTTTTCCGTAAAAAAAGGGTTTAAAGGGACAAATACTGAATTCATTAAATGAGTATTCAATTATCATAACAACCTTTAATTGTCCACTGCTGAAGCATCGCCGTCGCATAGTTAAGCCTTCCCCAGAAGGGACGATTTGCTAGTAGTTGCCACGCCTGACAGCCGGGCTGGCAACCACAGTTAGGCTTTTCGTGATGTTTTAAGATGCTCGCTGTTGCCCATCACTCGACCTTTAAGTTCCCTTACTCGCCTCTTATAGCACCCACGGGAAAGGAAGGGGTGACACATTCTATGGCGGGACCTACACAGGGAACAAAAATTATCGGCAATAGATGTAAAAATAACTTTTGTATGTTGATTCTTTAAAGAGGCAAATTAAAGGATGAAAATATTTCAGGTCTTTTTTTATTAATTATTTTATATTTTAATAATATTTATATCATTCTATGCTAATATTATAAAGAGGAAGTATTTGATTGTTTCTTTGTAATGGCAAACTCAAAAACTACTCGATTGGAATTCAATGTGCTTTCATCTATTCAAAGCTACATTGTCAACGAGTAAAATGGCTTATATATATTTTTTTAAAAACTTGTCTACCCGTACAAAGAAGAGAAGGATTGCTAGTTTTTTGTAAATAATGATATATTCTTTCGATAATATCTAAAGAAAAGACCTTCTAAGAATTGAATGGTTGGTATAAGAAGAAGAATAGATATAGTTACTATCAGTTCCCTCTAATGAACACAATAACTGATGATCTAGAAACAACTATTAAATGCTTTAAAAC
This sequence comes from Galleria mellonella, assembly GCF_026898425.1. Classification (NCBI taxonomy): domain Eukaryota; kingdom Metazoa; phylum Arthropoda; class Insecta; order Lepidoptera; family Pyralidae; genus Galleria; species Galleria mellonella. The sequence continues at coordinate 3,966,566 of NW_026442042.1, read as the reverse complement.
CACAGTACTTACAAATAACACTAACATCTTTCCCTAAAGGGATAACAAGATACAGCATGGTTATAAATCAAGCACAATGAACTATAACGAGAAATAAGGCGGCAGATACGCAGGCAGGGAACCACCGCTAAAATACAGGTAATTGTGACTTAATTTGTTCCTTTCAGACGTGGCTGTCTGTTCAACAAATTATCCTGGCTATAATATTACCTTATTTATGGTTTTGTACAAGAATAAATCAAGTTCAGAACGAACAGTAATGAGATTTTGCTTGGATTTGGATAGATCTTGTCAGAAGATGGATATGTACTAATATACAATTTAGTAGACGGATAACATTGGACTCTAGATATTGATAATGACAAGCTTTATATAATTTTGTACTAACTTTAATAATTCTCAAGTAACTTCTGAATAACTTTGATAGATACACGATATAGTATAAACGAGTATAAAAACAACAATTAGGTACATAGTATGTAACAATTATACGAGTACTAATATGTATATTCTGCTTTGTGAAAAATCACTGTTTTTATTTTAAAGTGACTGAAAGAAATATATCTCGTTTCGTGCAGCTTTGCTATTGGTTGAAACAGTATATAAAATATTCTATGTGTTAAATTAGGATATACTCTACCCGTATACTAAAATTCATTCAAATCCATTCAACCGTCTAAGCGTGATTGAGTAACAAAACCAATAATTATCTTTACAAACTTTCACATTTACAATATTTGTAATAGTTTGTGGAATAGTAGTATGTATTTTCAAGTAGATGTTAAAGCTGTCGTGTTTGCATGGCTGTGTTTCGGTTTGATGGGTGGGACATGACAGTGAATTTATAGAGTAAAAAAAATAACACCTTAGTCCTCAGGAATGGCAACGAATGGAGGTATCATGGGCGAAACAGTATATTCTGTTATGTCCATGGTACTGTTCATGTCTATAGGCGACGGTTACTACTTTCCATCAAGTGCCCTCTTAGTTTGTTTGCTATTCTAAGTTGCATAAAAAAAGAATATTCTGATAAAAAATAAGTATCGGGAGTAAAGCTAATCGATTGCAAAGGATTATCATAATCAGTTTAAATTCGATTCAACAGATATTGCGTAACATGCATACAATAATTTAAGATTGTGTTCTATAAAAAAAATACTTCAATCGTGGCAAAGCGAATTATTTTAATTTAAAAAATTCAGACATTTTGATTTAAAAATAAAAATAGTGAACCGATTTAAAAAAAATATGGGTGACCAATCTGAAAGTATATTCTTTCAGATGAAAAAAGAATATTCCAAATCGGTTTACAATTGACGTAGTTATGAGGTAATAAACATAAAAAATATACTACAGAATTGAGGACCTCTTTCTTTGGGAGTTGCATAATTAATTTCGCACCTACGGGGAGGAATATATTGATCGAAGCGCAATTTACTAAGTATCTATCTCCTAAATTATCTAGTGTCTACTCGGTGTTACCAGTAATTAATTTTATTTTATTTCTCGACAGCGCACCCCACCGTGTTGCCATCGCGAAATTCTCCTAGTAATTGGGAAATTTATTGCAAGGTGTACACACAGCGGCGTGATGTTTCACTTTGCCGCCAATGATTTATTGTGTTTCGAAACAATTTTAATTGCTCTTAGTGACACAATGTAAACAACTATTCGATTAAGTTAATTCCATTATTTCAGAGCGTAAGTAATTAATTTAAAAGCAGCTCGAAATGGGCTTTAAATGGCGAATCATTTGGCACTTTCTTCGATAATAATGTTTCATTGTTAAGCTATTACTTATTTTTTTAATAGTTCAATACATAATTTAGTATAATTATCATTAATTATAATAATTAATATTTAATGTCACAATTATTGTAATGCAGGAATATTTTTGAAACTCATCAAAGGTTCCGTCATAAAAATAAACGGACGTTCTCATAAGCTGTGTGCAGACCACAAAAACAACTTTGAGCATGCGAGCATTAGTAATTATAATTAAAGCTCTCAGCAACCGACCTGCGGCGATAAGATGTTCTATCGAGCATGAAATAAGGCCCTCTCACACGTGCTCGGAGTCTGCTCTGTAATATGGTGGTCTATGCAAGTTCAGTCATGCGTCCTGTATGAGATGCCTTTGTCGGCAGTTGAAGAGTTAAGTGGCTAGGTTCGCTGGAGTATGTTCTAGTATTTATAAAACTTTTTAGATATTATTCAATTGTGGGTAAATAGGTAGTAATATAGACATGTAACTAAAGTCGAAAATTGCACGCGAAATAGAAGTCGTAACACACTACGCATTAGTGCTACGAATGGCGCCTACGACATGTGTTTATTTTTTATATTTTCCACAGATTTTTTATGGCATTAAAAATAAAGCATATTTGGACATGTTTCTAGAAAGTAATGTTCCTGTTTAGTAACTACATATGTTACTTAACAGTAACATTAATTGGTTATTACGATAGTGTACTTTGTACAAGAAAAGATTAGAGGAACCCACTAGATGACTAGATAGGACGACGATCTCAAATTTGTGTAGGAAGTCGATAGATAAAAGTATATTAGGTAAGTATATTATTTTTTCTAATAATAAAAAGTTTTCTCAAGAAATATCCTGTATATTATCTTAACTTTGTTATGAAAATCAGCTACGAATAAATAATATAATATAAAAAAAAAAACAAAATAGATACATAGAGATATTTCGGGGAAGTATGGTCATATCATCTGGTGATTCTGTTGAGTTTTGGCAACCCGCTACGGGCAAAAAATAGTTTCAAAAGTTTTTTCCATACTAACATAATAATTAGACTAAATACACTTATATTCTTATGGTGATAGCATGAAGGTTAACCATATTTTGTCGTTATTCGACTCGTATTTATTTAGTAAATATATTATTTTATTGGTATTACTTCTTTTTTAAGAAGCTTTCAATGAATAAACAACAGTAAGTACAGGTCTTAGATTATATAGATAGAGCATCGAGCCTCAAAAAAGCGTCAATTTTTTGTCAACGGCTCGTTTTTTTATCAGTATTTACGTATAAAATGCATCTTGATGTATTATTTAATAAATAAAATAAGTGTTTACGCAATAAAAAGGTGCAGAAGTTGCAGAAGAAGACAAAATACATATAGAAGTTATAAAGAAATCACTTATAAATATTTATCACGCAAAATTGTATGAAAAAGTTGACCTGTTTTCTCGAAGCATTTCTATGGAGACACTCTATCTATATAATCTAAGGTACGAGTATATTCCCTTTAGTATTTAAATAGCATAATAACAACGTAGGACACTGACAAACTATCTCACATCCGGTGGTACCGAGATGCATTAGCGCCGCGCTCCTGAATTTTGTTACACGAATTACAATGTCGACATGTTATTTTCATGAGTAAGTTCAATGCATATAAACATATAATTGTCTGTCATATAATACTAGTATTAATATTATATGTCCAAATAATGAGATGGTGATGGAGTAAAATTATAACTGTCCCCCTTTCTAATTTTTCTCGATATCGTAAAAGGTGACTAGTAAAATAAAACGCAATATTCCTATGCAAGAAAAAGTAAGCTCGATATATAATAACCTTTAATTAAACCATTTGATCAGCGTTGGGCTTCCTCTTCCTTTCCTCTGGATGTGGTACGAGGTAATCAAGGAAACTTAATGGTCGTGGGATGGGCAGTAGCGTCCTTCCTAAAACATCATCAAACTTTAACTGCCAACCTGTCAAGCGTGGTAACAACTGGCAAAATCCCACTTATGGGGGAGATGTATGTTCAGCAGTGGACAGTTCACCGCTGATATGATGATGATAATGATAGGTCATCTAGTTTAAAACTAAGCAGAATCAATTGTATTATTATTACTAAACAAAAATGACATTTTTCTTTCATAAAAACATACATAATTTTGCATAAAAAATAAACCTAGACCAATACAAACAGATGTACTTATGAGTACAAATATTAGTATTGTACGGGGTATGAACTGACTATCATCAGATGACGACGTAGTGTGTTAATCCGCTACTTCATTAAAGTCGTTAGTAATTATAGTAACCTGGTATTTTTCTCTTAGAACGAAAGATACTTGACTCTGCCAGTGGATCACTATTACATAGTACAGAATTACATATACATATTAATATTGAATTAGATTTTTACATATAAAACTCATAATTTATTAAAATAAAATTATTCAAGAAGGTGAAATAAAATGAAATTATAAAACGGGATTATTTCATTAGATACAAATTTAATTTGCAATCTCATTTAAATGCATACTAATATACCTGGTATAGAGGTCGAGAACCTAGTCTCATTACACGCTGTGGTGTACTAGAGTATTAATTCCCGCGATATTCGCTCGGCAGACAACCGGTTTTCAGGTTTCGGGATCTTATACAGTTTCCAACGCTCAGACTATTGTTAATCGATCGTTTATTATTCGATTCTTGGCTATTGGCTATATTATAGCTATATTGGCATGCGATAAGCGTTGCGGTAGTGCAAGCATTTGGTATTATATTGGTATTTGATAGGTAGGTATGAGATAGATTGCATATTTTTTTGGTTATTTGATTAAGCTAATATTTTTGATTAAGATTAATTAGATTCAGTTCGCCATTCAAACTCCGAATGGTTCACTAGGCGATCTAGTAATTTACCTGAAGATGCCTCGTTTAGAGGTGAAACACGTGTTACAAAACGTGCGTAAACAAATTGATAGTCCGAAATTGATGGCTAATATGGAAGGTCTGGTAGAAATAGTGGTGGTCAATCTTTGAGTGTTGACTGCCACACAAATATTGATGGCAACGGAATTAAATAATATAATTCTAATTAAATATTCAGCGATATAGACTTCCGTAAGATTCTAGTTCAGTAAAATATATTTCTTTTTGCTATCATCTAATTATATTTAAGTTACTTCTAAAAGAAGGTTATTCCTAAATTCGTATTTTTTATTATAACTCTCTACGCGATTATTCGTTAATTCCCCATCTGTTTATTTTTTAATCTCTTAGGGTTTACTTTCATATTGGTTCTATATTAATTTTGTGACGAATTTTCTTTACGAAGTGGAAGATGGTTGCGAACTCACGAAGCAAAAACTAAATACGACATAATTCAAAACTTAAACATTATCAAGCTAACGTGTTTTTAGATCTTATCTTTAGTTAGTGTGTTTTTTTTTCACGATTGAAGTCGACTCTTTTTAACCACCTTTAAAAAAGGACAAGGTTCTCAATTCGATCGTTTTTTTATGTTTAATTTTGTCAACTTTTAACTTCGTCAGTTGTAAACCGATTTGGATTTTTTTTATCTAAAAGGATATACTTTTAGATTAGTTCCATAGAAATTTTATCAAAATCAGTTCAGTATTTTAATTTCTAAATCAAAATAATTAGATTTATTAATTACAACAATTGATTTTGCCACGATTGAAAGATCGGTTCATTTGTGGAATACAACCTTAAATTAATATGTTAAATCAACTGTATTTTTTTATATTTATATATTTTATAGTTGTATAATTTTGATAAATTTTGATAAAAATTATACATATAATATCTTTGTATGTACATCGGTTTGAAGGATGGGATATGACGTGAATTTGCAGGGTACAGAGCAATAACACCTGAGTCCTCAAGAATGGCAACGCATGAGGGGTATCATGGGCGAAACAGTATACTCTGTTATGTCTACGGTACTGCTTATGTCTATAGGCGACGACTACTACTTTCCATCAGGTGGGCTGTCAGCTTGTTTGCCATTCTAAGTAGTATAAAAAAAATTAACAATTTTTTTTCAATTCCTAGCGAAGCATGACATCAGATGGGTTCCATTTTAGGATCGTATATGATTATAAGTTACATCCAAAATATTTTTTTTGCTGATCGAAATGAGATTCAATAAATCGGAAAAATACTAGCAATCGTGTCGCACCATATTAGATTCTGATTTATTCGCGGGCAGCACTGCAGGGTGGACGAGTCTTTCCGTTTCGGTGATCTGATGACCATTTTACTACGACCTCCCCGGCCCCTCTATGTTTCTATCGAACTAGGCACTAGAGGGGATTTTAATAGTAATTCAGGTATCTTCCTAAAATGGATGTCTTATACATTCTCAGGAAACAGTGATTGCTCAATACGGCCGATTGAACGCATCTCCCCATACTAACTTCCCTCCCATTTAACGCGTATCCATGCAACAAAGGAGATCCCGCGTCAAATAAGAAAACTAGCAATCCTTCCGTGTATGAGTTGGATGTAGATTTTACTAAAGGATTTTATTGTTATCTATATGATCCTTAGAGGTGCGATCGCGCGAGATAAGAAATATTGTTGTGTATAAACGAATAAGGCTGCTATTGAAATTGGATTTGAATAGACGAAACGTTTTTTTATATAATACCAGTTTTGAATTACGTAAACATATTTACTTTATAAAATATTTTTACATAATTCAAAAATGTTGCTTAATAAAATTAATATCAGTAAATGATTGTAACATAGACCTATTATCAATAAATTTTTCCACAATTTTTCTGACCATTTGTCTTCTTAATTTAAGGAAATATTGTAAATATGCTTCAGAAAAATTATAAAATTTTATTGATTAAGAAACGTCAAAATTATTCATTACAATACAAATATTTCAAGTGAACCCTCACTAAATGTTGAATACAATTGCCCAAGGCCCAGTATTTGCAGTATTCTTAATAATTACTTCTTCCGATTTGTTTGCGAGCATTCAAGAAGGGTGGGGGTGAAGTGAAAAGTGAATCCGGGACGGCAGAGTCAATAAATAATAATACTAAATGCCCATCGGGTGACCGGGGGCTGTATTTCGGGGTAGTTCTATTTGGGGCATTATATTTGGAAAATGTTGATATAAATTGATTTTTAAAACACCTACAGACATAATATTTTTTTAATATAATTACAAGTACGTATTTGACGAATATTGTATAGACAATTATCATTAAAGTTACATTAATAATTTAAAAATAAATAAAGTGTTTCATGGCACATGTACTCTATTTGGACTCATTTCACGGACTCGATATTTTTAGAGTTCTAGTCTGTTGAATAGCAAATTATTGAATAAATGACATCAGCTACTTTTATATAATTTGTAATATGGAGAACGACTAAATTTTGTCTTCAATATTTTTTATTTTATATTTATGTAATACGGTGTCAACAACATCATGTTTTAATTGTTCTCAAAATTTTATTAAGATGTTTATAATTTCCACTATTTATTTTTTACTATTATGTGTATGTTTATGTCTATACCATTTTCCGTCAGTTAGGCCATCAGCTCGTTTGCCATTCTAAGTTTCATAAAAAAAATAAACTATTATTGTTAGATCGTATCATTGAAAAGTTCCCAAATGGGTATGACCCCGGCCGCTAATTATTTAGGATCTATTTTGTTAGGACACAGTAGGGCCCTCAGCGTTTGCATGTTTGGACCAACTGGCTTCCACTCGATTCGTTCTGACATTTTCGCTTTTAATAACGGACGCTTAGGAATGTTTGAAGGGAGTTTTATTGGTTGCATTAGAATTGATTTCAACGTTTTAAACGAATGTACATATCTAGTCGAAGAAATGAAAATATAGAATAATATATTATAAATATATATTAATATTATAAAGAAGAAGTATTTTAATTTTTTTATATGTTTGGTTGTTATTAATGGATAAAACTAAAAACTATCTAACAATTTTTAAATATTTATTTATTTATAATAAGCAATATTATCATAGAGTAATATAGGTTGTGTGGTTCCGACATAGAATGGACCATCACTTTCTTTACCGTGGGTGTCGTAAGAGGCGACTAAGGGAACACAATAGTCGATGTATGAGCAGGAGCGTCCCTCTCAAAAGGTCACCAAAACCTAACTACGGTAGCCAATCCACCCTGCCAAGTGTGGCAATTATTAGTACTCCCCCTCCCAATAGGGAAAGGTCTATGTTTATTAGTGGACAGTTAACGGTTGATATATTTTCCATCTATCAGTTTGTCATATTTGGTTACTGTTATTCTTTGGACATAATTATTTTAGAACACTCTGTATAGAAATAATATATTTTTAAAAGTAAATTTCTTTGCGTAGGTATCTTAGTACTTAACATTGAATAAAACAATTTCAGCTTTATCAGATCGAAGGCTGGCATAAGACACCGAGATGAGTCGTAAAGAATAGGCGGCATGGCAAACTTTTCCCATGGAGGGCATAAATTGGATTCGGAAGCAGATCACGTAACGGTTAAGAGTTCACAAAACTGTGCTATAAATCGGACGCGCGGAGGTGCGCCGGAGACAAACGGCGCCGGACGCGAACAGGGAACGAATGGAGACATACTCCTATTGAAATATATCAAGTCATATTTTCAAGGATTAGATATATAAAGCTAACTACACGTACTAGCTGACAATATGTGAAATTTATCTCAATTAGCTTTCTAGTTCTTTTTTTAAATATCCCTTTTGGACTCTAGTATATATTATACAAAGTGAAATTGAAATTAGTATCACCTTATTAAGGAAATGTTACTACTGAAACTAAACATTTTCTCCGAAGAAAGAATTAAGAATAAATTTTTGCGTCTCATATTAACATAGCGTGCCGAATTATCAACTGTCATGTATATATGTTTAGGTAAAATTTTTAGTTACAGTTGTTGAATACTTGCCTAAAATAAGGTTAATTAAAGATTTCGACTTCTTACTGTGTGATAGAGTATAGTTTGTATTGATTTTTTATTAACTATGTTGACTTCGTCCATGTCAAAGAAATATTGTTGGACTGGAATAAATGCTACATTTTAGGAAAATAATGAACTTATTTTAATTTGTAGGTAATAATTTTTTTTCTAATGCTTATGTTTACATTTTCTTTATTTCGCTCTACAGCCTCTCAAGTTTAAAACCAATAGGATCCACAAAGGAGCTATTTAAAAGATAGCATTAGGATAAGCCCCCGGGCCTAGGCGGGCGTGTTATGACCGTGTAATTCTTATGGTACACCGTATTCATAATATGTTCTAGAGAGAGAATTTATTAAAACTGGTTGTAATAATAAAAGTTAATATGGAATTAGATTTCATTCGTTCATAAAATAAAAAGGAATTAATTAAAAAAATATAATTAGCAATAATGACAAAAGATATGAATATAAATAACATAAATTTTATTCACTGTCTATGTGGTGACAGTGAGATACAGTAAAAATATTTTAAATAATATTATATAATCGATAAAATAAATATTGTTTCATAATCTTGTAAATATATAATAAATCGTAGTGAGTGGCAAACTTATGTCCAGCACAAGAGACATGCTCTTAAATGGATAGATGATAGAATCTTGTAAATGGCTTATAACCATTCCTTTTGGCAATATTTATAAATAATATGTATTAATATATAATACATAATGGATGATGAATTTATAGATAATTATAATTTTCAGAATGTTTATAAATAATAGTATTAATATATAAACACAGAAAAATGTTTTGATTTAAATAGTTTTTATGTAATTATATTTTCAATGAAACACAGAACAGTTAAAAATTTCTAACATGAATAAATGTAAGAAAAAAAAAACAGGAAGATTGAAAAACACTTTTTGTATTTTAATACTTTTTATATATATGTATATATATATCAGATATTATGCCTATTATTAAATGGGCTAAAAGTTTCATCATAATGATAAAAAAATTCGTTTTCTTCTCGTATCAAGTTTATACTTGTTTTATGTTCTAAAGAACACAATATCTATAAAATTGAGAAACATCCAATAAATAGCACTGGAGAATACCGCGGCCGCAGGCGGTGGAGCGAGTAACGAGCGTATAATTCTCTCCGCCAGGTGGCGCTGTGGTTTGTCTCCGTGGACGCATAAATGTCGGCTAATTCATGTAAATAGCTTCTTCACCTCACCCTGCCATTTTTGATGGCCCGTGTTGTATTTTATAGGACAAACCTGATAGAACTGCCCCGTTCTCTTAAGCATGAAAGTTTAGCTGTTCCACTTTCTAGTTTATTATTATAGTCTTTTTGCAATCAATAATTTGTATGTTTTTATTATTATATTAATAATATATTACTAAATAAATTAATGGTTGTTAGGTTACTAGTAAACAATATATTAGATGTATATTTTAGTATAAAGCCTAGGATTTATATTAAATTATATATCTTTTATATTTATATTTCAGTGGACTAAAGAAAAATTTTATATTTGAAAATAAATAAAAATGATAAGAAATATTGAGATTAATTCGATTATTTCAATATATATAAATTAAAAAAAATATTGGACAGAACAAAGTTATAAGTACCCAAAATATATTGACATAATTTTGAAAATTATATGAAACACATTATATACATACTTGTATAGTATAATACCATATTAATATCAAACTAATAATTATTTTTAATTGTGTTGTTCAGTGGCTGATTTATATCATCATACAGAGTTATAATCATCATAACTTAGTTTCATATATCTAATCCGTTTATAACAAAGTTTAATCAATATCATGAGGACATATAGATGTCAATCCCTTGCATTAACATTAAATTGTATATTCACAAGCATATATAGATTGCAAGACTTAGGAAATCCCATTTCACGCGTCTAATACAACTCCTTGTTTAGAGGTCTGGCTATATTTAGAAGGTCGGAGGCAATCTAAGAGGTATTCAGCCTTAGAGCCGCCGACAACTCGCCGATGCCCCACGTAGGTTTTAGGTCCCTGAGGGGTCTTTGAATAATATACAATTGGATAAGGTAGTTCTTACATTATTTAAGGAATGACGTCTTTTTAAAAACACATACGAGTACGTTATTAAACTATCTGATAGTGAATGAAATTTAAATAATTATTGATATATTTAAAAAAAAAGTAATATAATTATTATCAATCATAATTTAAATTTATATCAAGGCCCAGGTAGTGATGTGTGTGACTTTAAAAGACGTTATACTTTATTCATTTTAAGATTTAAAATTTAAAATGACTAAATGACGAAGTCTTGATATCTTTGTTAAATAATTCGACTGTGAAAAACGGAGGGTTGCTCTCTGTAACATTATAAAGTTATTTTGACATTAGTTAAAAATTTTATTATATCAATAATAATGTAAATTTAATAAAAAATAAAAGAGAAAGTTTATGTAAAATAATTCCTAAATTGCTCTATAAATTTTAAATTGTTTTAGATATGGCATTGAGATACTTTTTAACAGCGAAAAAAATATTTATTAAATGCATAATTGGAATGGGATTCCAAATACAGCTCATACTGGCTTATTCTTTTATACTAATACCGATACAAATGATTTCTAATACTGAAAATGAAAAATTGCATAATTTGTCATAAATTTCAACTTTTATTTATAATTTTTATTACGGATAATATAAATATTATATTAAAAAGAAAAAGTACCTTATCTATACACCATTAGTCGATTCGATCAATGCGCACTAGGGCTGCCCTCTCATTATTTACGAAGGGCCGATGGGTGAAGTGTGTGACAACTGGCACGTACGGACGCTAACGAGACGCTTTGTGACCGTCCACTATCTCCAGTGAGTGTGGTCAATGCTTGTTGATTTTTTAATGGACAAAAATATATTTATCCAAAAGCCCGCGGAAGTTGCGTGCTTTGTTAAGTCGCTCGTCTTTTATTGCATCTACGGACTTGAAAACTGCATGCATGTGGAGTGTTGCATTGATTACTGAATGAAATAAAAAAATAGGTAACTTATTTAGGCCGTTTGCAGAGTGAACATTGCTATTTCTACTATCAGCCAATTTTTTATATAGCAAGCAGATGGTTTACATGGAAAGTGGTAAAATTTTGCTGTAAGCAAATATTTTTTACTTTCCATCTACTGTTACCATGAATATGACAAAATGCGATATGACACCCATGGTATCCGTTCATATATTACCATAACTAGAAACTAAGGTGTTCTGTCTACCTATATATTATACATATATATAATATAAGCTGTAAAATTACTATTTAGTATTACTAATCGGTATTTTGATTTAAAATAAAAAAAATGTCACTGGAAGAAAAAAGTAGGATACAGTTATTTACGCAGATGACTTATGTTTGATGCTTGGAACTTATTATGCAGAAAACAGCTACATTACTAAGAACGTTTATAGAGATAGTAGTTTGAACGTAATAAAATCTTTTGACTAAATAACTCATTGTATTCATATAACGAAATAGAGTACTAATTTCTATGCTGCTACATCCACAATATTCCCATATTCATAATATGGACAATGAAGCTTAGACATATTGAATTTAGAAACTCGACGTAATTCATACTATCCCAACAATCATAAAATCACACTCGTATTCTCTCCGAATCCAACTATAAAATCGAGCAGACACTGCGAAACCGCTTTCCTCCGATTTGCTCTCACAATAGCTCATTTGTTATAACCTGATAGCGTAGCGTTATTACGGCCAAACAAATTGAGTCGAGCCTTCGCCACCTCAGACTAATGTAATTCCAGAGTGCGCGCGCTCAAGAATAGATATTTAGAGTGGATTGTTTTCGACAGACCGTAATGAAACTCTGATGCCGGGGCCCAAATCAGTTTCGGAGGTGAAAGCGCCGCAGGGGAGGCGAGCTACATTGTAATAAGACGAGGAATAACCTAAAATAAACCGCCGAGTGTGGTGCAGTACAAAGATGGACACGGGCGGCGCGGGTAGGCTGGGCCCCTTACTGCTTAATTTGCCTACCGTAATTACTGTCCTCTCGGGTTGGGGAAGGACCCCGGGGCTCGACCCAGCCGTCTTGCAGGTTATATTGCGAGCGTGCGGGCGCCGCATGTATGCTTAGCAAATACTACTACTCCCTAGTCGTTAAGTATGAATACGGGTGTGGACAAAATGTATTAGCTTAGGCTGAGATTCGGACCGTGTTTGCACAACGATGATAGATTTATAGTAATTGTGTTATTAACGTTATGGGATAAGGGTTTTACGGGACTTAAGTAATGAAGGCTTTTACCTAATGCTGGGATTTATAGTGAATTTGCACACGTGGTGCGCACTGAGTAATCAACTTAGTTGTTTGGCTCGCAAAACGGGAACCGGTTATAGTCGTACCTATTTTGTAATATTATTTATATTTATTAAATTATACAGAGTAAAATTATAGGAATTAAAGGAATTCTTAAAAATTTACAAAATGTTACGTGTATCTTCTTGAAATACTAGCCTTAAACCGAGGCTTTGCCTGCGTGAATTTGGTCAAAAGTATTCAGCTATTACGTCCACTGTGTGTGTATTCAGGTACACAATTATATCATGTCTTTCGACACTTTATTCACATGAGTTATTCTTGATAACAGCTCAACATGTGGTTACACCGTCCTGTGTGAGAATATTGATAATATGGTCAATGAATACGATAAACCGAAAAAGGGAGTTTTGATTGAATGGTATGCTTTATTTGTATTATACAATATAGGGAATGAGCAAGACAATTAATAAATGTAACAATACAGTTGCGTAAGTAGAGTATGACGGTCTTATTGCTGAATGCAATCTTTTCAAGACAACCTTAGGGTAACAAATTTAATTAATAAATTTAGTTTGTTATCTAATTTTGTAATTGTTGTACAAGTAAATATGATAATATTGTATAAATTAAATATAATAATAACTATGTTATATTAATTATTGTACGAGTATATATTGAGTTCTGCCGTATAATCGTGATTAAATAGCAAATATCCAAACACAGTAAATTTTTTCCTCCTTTATAACTTTAGTACGATTGAAAATAAAAAAAATCATTACTTCTTATTTTCTTTTATATGTTATAAATACTGGTTAGGTATATTCAAATTGACAAAATTTTCACATATATAGGTATCGATTTATTTTCCATATTTAATGAACGTCATTAAGCGGAAAGTATCTAGTACTTATTTATTTTTAGGTTACCTTCCTCACAGGACCAGTAACGAGTAAAAATGCAAAAACTTTTGCAAACTCATAATGATGAGGACATACTTTTTTTGTTTTGGCGCGAGCTCCAATTGAATAAAACATTTATGTCAATGGAGTCCATTAGGATTCGACGAAGTTCGAAAAGTTTTTTTAATGTCTTCCATGTGTATTTGTCGAACTGGTATTGAAATCGTAAATAGGTACGTCTCTATTTATGATTCCATTACTCTGTAATTACACGTGTAATTTGTCGTGTACCCAATCTTTAGTCGTCATAGTCGGTCTGTCAAGCGAGGATAACTCCATTTTGTGAAACATAATTAACACTTTTACGGCGGCGGTTACTCGGGATCATCCCGTAATAACCTTGTTAACCCTGGCGCACCGAGCGAGTTGCCTTTTAACGGGCATGTACATAGCATTAATCCGAAAGCTATCGGTTTTTGTCCCTTTCATTCGTTGGGTATATGGTATCTTTTGTTTCTCGTCTCCACGGGTCCAGTCCGGGGACCGTGCCTTTTAGTGTGAGGTTTTCGCTCGCCTTAACGAAGGGAAGCAGTGCAAAGGTCGTCATTAGGGCAAGCGCGGTGTAAACAAGGTCCGAAGCGCCCGCTAATGACCAATTCGTGCGTCCTTCTAGAGGTGACCCCAGGTCCGTCTCAGGCCACCGTAAATGGGCTTTTAATTGCAATTTTGATAGAACGCGCTCGGATTAGTTTTAGTGTGTTCTCGTTTGTATAGTTTGTGTATACATGTAGAATGTAAGCGAAAATGAAACTAATATTTTGTATTAAAGCATCCTATAAATTTATATATAACTCATAAAACTTACATGTGTACGCAATATAATGTCTATATTATTACATATTATGTGCATGTAATTTTGAATTGAAATATTTCACTGAAATTAATTTGAAATTACTGGGTCTGGAGGTATAAAACTTTAGTTTTCAGAAATAGTAACATACAAGGCTGTACGGACATCATTTTTAGTGTATTTATAGTGCTATTTATGTTGCTTCTTCTTTTAGATTTATTGATATTTCAATCAATGAAAAAAATGTGTCTATATTTTTGACACCATTTCCTTTAGAAGAGGCAGAGAGAATTTAGTGCCAATCGTCTATCTTGACATACACTTTTCATTTTGTACATTCGTATCTCATAGTATGTGCATGCAGTTTTAAAAACTTTTAACCTTAGAAGACGATTTATGATTAGAAGGAAAGAAAGTTCTGATCTATTACACATCCAATTGTATCATACAGTAGTGTGAAGACCTGTTAAGAAATAGCTATTATAGGTAAGGTAGATAAATATGTAATAAATATATATTTAAGCTATTCTAAATATTAGAGTCTCTTAGAATGTGTTTCTTAGAAAAAAAAATGCTTCTCTTTTAGCAATGGAAGAATTCTCTCTTCTCTTTGCTGCAACCACATCTAAAATAACTAATTTGTATTTGTAACTGATTTGTCTTCCGGCGATTGTGTCTATTTATATTCATACTTTATTTAATTAAAAAAGAACCCAAAATTGAAAACATATCTAAACGTATGATGACATTAGTAAACCCAATTATTTTTATTAAAGCTACGACCGACCGCGCGACACCGTTACCGCAGCGTCGCGCGACACGTGTTTGTCGCGGCGAGTGTTCTTGTTCGGATGTGAAATTTAATTTCCGCTATGCGGGAATCTGTCAGCAAGCGACGAGGCAATGGCGTAGCGGCGAGGGCACCGGGGTGGCGGGGCTCGAAGAAATATACCCCGCTCTAAACTTTGTCAATTTATTTGTGGAGTGAAATTAACTCGATCCAATCTGCGGGCGACCTGCGTTCTGAAACCGCAACATTCATATTTTTGTTGCAGGTAGATAAGTGAGCATAGCACTTTATAAATTGATAGATATGTAAATGTGTCTAGAATGATTATATACATTTCAATGCTTTTTTTTATACAACCTAGAATGGCAAACAAGTTGAAGGCCTACCTGATGGAAAGTGGTAACCGTCGCCTATAGATATGAGTAGTACCATGGACATAACAGAGTATATTGTTTCGCCCATAAAACCCTCCATACGTTGCCATTCCTGAAGACTTAGGTATTATTCCTCTGTACTCTGTAAATTCACGCCATATCCCATCCTTCAAACCGAAACACAGCAATGCAAACATAATTGCTTTACGGTTGAAACACGAATGGGACAGAGATACCCAAGCAAACGACTTTTGTACAAAATCTCCCTTTGGTAATCGATGCTATGATAATACTAATCGAACAATGATTTAACTTTTATTTAAACAAGTATATTAGTTGTACCCCTCACTACATTCGCTTTGTAGTTAAAATTAATTGGCAAAATATTAATAGTGTAACATATCAGAGTAAGAATATTCATTTGCAGAATGTTGTTAAAGATAACCAGTGGAACCACAATGTATTAGTACAAGAAAAGGAAAATTTTAAATAAAGTCCAATTGACGAATTTTATATACCACAAAGACAAAGGCGACTATTAAAGTGTATCTTTGACATGACTATAATTGTGATAAAAGATAAAGAAAATCTAAAAATTTTACACCAATAGTCAAATACGAGACGTCCTGACAAAAATATATAACGTCCAAATTACCTCTTAAATTACGGAGCCAACCATCCGTGGAAAAGTAAAAATACGCATTTTCAACTTCGTTATCCATATCACAGGGCCGCGACTCTCCCGAGAGCGTATTATTAAAATATATTGTGCACACACCTTCATTTTCAGTACCCGTGCCGACTAAGAGCAAATAAATTAGTTATGCCCAATATTTTCACCCCTAAATGTTCGAAATGTATGCGCACGCGGAAATTGGAAGGGTATTATCAGATGAAACGGTATCTTAGGATCGACCCCCACTCCCACTTTCTCATTCTTATTATGAAGTGCAGAAAATTTCCGATCTCAGCTATTTTGCATACAGACGCCTCGCACACAGGTGACGCCCCTGTAATTACATTCGAGAAGTTTTGGCCAAAAGTTTATGTAAATTGTGTAGCTAGTTTCTTTGGCTACTCACCAAATAATATATAAATATTAACTTAACGTTTTTTTACTACAGTATAAGCAAAATATTATTATATAACCTATTCTAAAATATTACGATCCAGCATGAGATTGTAAGTAATAAGAAATTTTTATAATGAATGGTTTTACAGTTGAATTAAAATCTTAAAGAATATCTAAGACAATAATTTCAGTTCTTTTTCAAAGCACCTTTTGATACCAAAAGGACTTTATTACAATCTAGTTTAGAAGCATTATCCAGTTATAAAAAGCATAAAAATGTAACAATGGTACAAAATATTCCAAAAGGTAATATTATGTAAGTACCTATCCATCTTTTCAACACAATATTAGAGTCAATGTTCTAAATTTCTCATAAATTATAATTATAAAGTTATCTACAACATGTAAGAAGATTTTGATAAATTGTAACAAACATTTACCCTCATAAAGCTCGCTAGCAATTCTCATAGACTCAAAGAGCTTATTAAGCCTAAACATCGGTTATTAATAACAAATATTGACTACCAAATTAATAAGGAGTTTCTTTTGAGAATCGTAAACGGCGTCGCCTCTTTAATTACGGGGAATGCAAATAGAGGCGTGTTTAATCAAGGAACGTATCTTTACATCGGCTAAATGAAAGCTGAAGAAGTCGTCAAGAAACTATACGTTTCCTATTTACTTACGCGGGGGAGATAAATAAACGATTGCGCAAAGAGACTTTAATTATGGAAATGCCTTTTTCATTATTTTTCTAACTTAGATAATATGGGTTATAGAATATTTTAAAATAATATTTGAAAATTGTAAATTAATAGGCGGAAAAATATTATCTTGTTTTCTTTTTTAAACAGGTTTATTTATTTGATTTATTTTTATTATTATATAAGGTCTAGTGTGATGTAAAATTTATTATTGATATATTTAAGTTTGTATATATAGGATTAGAATCTACGTCTGCTATCTCCATCAATATGTATATAATAAGCGTAATCTCTAAATATGTGACATAAATTGCATCTATTTAAAAAAAATCTTATATATTTTTATTTCACATTGGAAATCCCACGGAAAAGAATAATAGTAATGGTTAATTTTATTATCTTCGGATTTCTAAATCTATACTGTAAACGTTGAACAATTTTAATAACTTTTACATAAAATCAGGTCCATTGATCAACTTACCTTTTGTCGTGAACTTTGCATGAAAATTGGTAAGTAGTATTAGTACCTAGATTATCTTTGACTATTTTTAATGAAACTGATTATAGTTTTAAATTTCTTATAACATTATTATCTATCCTCGTCGCTTCTAGTTATTCTTGCGTTAAGAGTTGCAAAGTTGAGTCGACAAAGGCCTCGAGAGGAAACCATTATGGCACTCGACGTCGTCGGCACCGCGGCCGCTTCATTAGAACCGCGAAAGAGTGAAGTACCCCGCCCCGCACACGCCCTTCCGACCCCGCTGGGTATATGCATGCAGTCGGGGGACCGTGTTGATAGAGGTTCCTTATATGGCATTCCTTATTTCAGGCCTTATTATATAAAATATACAATAGTAGATGCAATTCGTAGCTTTATTATAAGATATGGTCATCCTTATTTTAAATTTGATTAAAACCCCATTTTTCCGTTTCAGGGTGATCGAGTAAAATACTTAACAAATATATTTATGCACTTTTTTTTCTATAAGTATGTGCATGTAATTTCATACAGTTTTTTTTATGGGTGAGGATGAAAGGGTCATTCCGCCTGTGCTGTCGGTATACACTGGCGAGACACTAGTGAGAGATGATAGATGAGGATGAAGCACCAGTTACCCTATCGTGACGTATTCAAGAATATACCACGATGGTTTCCAGGCGGAACCGTGTGGAAGTCAACCTGATAGGGTATATTACTAGCAATGGGAATATTAGACCCTATACAGCTAGAAAGACCTTTCCCCCAATACAGCTAGAAAATTTTCACAATATATATTTTTAAATTTACAAATATTAAAAAAAATTACTATAAAATATATACTTATTGATATTATTACCTAAGTAATTTAAGATAGCAGACGCCAAGATCTCTTGACACGTCAGTCACGTAACCCCAGTTCTAAAGGCAGATGGGAAATCGATGTCATTATGATAGATTATCTGTTAGGGCAGCGACGTATGCCGTTGATTGGCTTTGTTAGTGTTGCCCGTCTTTGGCACCTGAGAGCCCACTCTATTGCGACGAGCGACTAATTTGACAGATCGATGGTCGCCACGCATCTCGAGGAGTGTGGGATGACCTTAATGGCTTCGTGGATGGAGGTTCAGTGCTTGGGTAGTTTTGCTATGTCTATATGTGTGTTCGAACTATACTAAATTCAGAGACATCTCAAAATATTAATATTACTGTATCTTCGTTCGTGTATTTGATTTTTTTAACATTTATTAATAAAATAAACAAGACGTTAAAGTTATAGTAAACGTCAACATCAATTAATTATATACTTATTAAAATAAAATTATATTTAAAAATTATCTTTCGAGAAATCAAGCAGTGTATATAACGAAGCACATTTCAGACTTAGCATATTTAGATATATAGATTATATAGTTTACAATGACTATTTCATTGTTGACTGAGAATTAGGAAAGAACACGATGCAAGTTGGTTACCACTAGGTTTTATTATTATTTTGCTGAACTATAATCTACGAAAAAAATACATTTGGGGTTTCAGCAACATACCTAATTATAGTTATTCACTTCATGATATAACGGCCGATTCCACACTTGACAACGTTGTGTAAGTAAGTTAAATATATTATATTTTAGTAAGTGCTGAGGTCAGTGTAGTATTATGTTATATAAGTCAGCATACTAAACTGAACCAATTTAGAAAAATTTGTATCTAAAATAAACCCAACTGAGACTCGACTATATAATAATAAAGTGTAATAGTTATATGTATGTATAGTAATAACTATTACACTTTATTATTATATATCATAAAGTCTGTATACAGTTATAGACGCAATTGTAACTATTCGTCCCGTGATGTAACGGCCGACTCCGCACTCGACAACGTTACGTGTATGCAAATTAAACGTATTTCATCTTGGCATTTTCACGGGAGCTTGTCACTGTCAAGCTCATATGTCTGTTTATTAACTTTTTGCTAATTAGACAGGCTCCGGGCGTGTCTGCGAGTATGTTGGCATTTTTAATTACGCGCGATAATTTTGTCTGGTGTGCTGGCATGCGCGTTCACGTACTGGTTAGGTTGAAACGTATTACACCATAACACACAATTAACATCATTGTGTAATTCTTGTTTATTTAAGTGCTTTTATTAAGAGTGATAAGTGAAACGAGAATAAAAGGTTACAAGGCTATATTTATGTTAATGGATGTATGATTATTTTGATATATTATTACTTGAGTGACGGTGATAGACTGTCTCCTTGTTATATTGGATTTTAATATGCTCGGAGAAATATGGGTATGCTGAGTAGATACGATGTTCACAACAATGGCAGTTGACAGAAGACTGTGATTATCAGGTATATTTTTTTTATATACAGCGTGACTTTATAAATGCTCCGTAATGTGAATAGTTTGAATTCAATTTCTAAAATTTTTTATATCACTATTAATACACTATCAACAATAAAGATAATTATACATACGAATATATTAAGAATTTTGAATAATGGATATACCTACTATAAAAAATAATAAATATAAAAAAATAAATCAAATTAAGACAAATCAAAACAAATTAAGGGTAGGTATGTAATGTAATCACTTGGATCTGTCAAACACACGCGCAGGACCAGGTACAAAACGAAAGCATTTAAGTTAAAATTTTCACTCCCCAGTAGCTTTTTACTAATTTGCCAAGTGAAAAGGGTTCGAAGTAATACAGTTTACTGCTTATTCAGTATTTATACGATTTGGGGGGCTGCCATTCTAGCCGGCGGATGTAAGGATTTGTAATATTTGCTTCAATTAGAAATGTTCAATAACAAATGACTACAAAATAAAGTTCACCCACTTTGGGTACCTACGTATTTATGTCTGGTCGATTTTCATGGTTCTTTTTCCATTATAAGCGTCAGGATGAATTAAAATAAAAACCATCGTCTACAACAATGTGGATATTATAAAATATACTATAACTCAAGAAAATACAAATTAAAAAAAAATAACAATTGAATTTCTTGTTCGTTCTTCTTAGCTAAAACTATATTCTGAATGGGTGGTAGAATCATAAAAAAAATATTATTCATAAATGCTTAAATTAACGTTTATTTTATGTCTTTGTATCATATTTTGATTACCATTATCAATCCTACTATCGCTATGTGGTCCCTGCATAGAATGGGCCACCTCATCATTTTCCGTGGGTATCGTAAGAGGCGACTAAGGGAACTTAAAGGTCGAGGGACGAGTAGCAACATTCCTCCTCAAAACATCACAGTGATGTTTTGAGAGGAACGCTGTTAACTGCTGTGAACTCTAGTTAGCTTAGGTTACCAACCCGCTTGACAATAGTGGCAACTATTGGCATAACCTCCCAATTGGCATAATCTCCTCTATAAAGGAGGCTTATGTCCAGCAGTGGATAGACAACGGCAGATATGATGAGGATGATGATCCAGCCCTACCTGCAGTTTGCAGCATCGCCGAGGTAAGAGAACTGTTTAGTGGTAGAAATATAAATGTGACAGTGGTAACTCAGATGAACTTTGTACAAAGCCTTCTTTAGGTAAATTTATACTTTACTTGCTATATTTATTTACAATTTGTTAATTTTTTGTTGCTGTTTCAGTTATAATTTTATGTCAGTTAAAACACACAGGCATTTAGTATACATGTAGTCGAATCTCGTACTCAGTGAAGGCGAAATAATATTAAAATCCAGCAAAGTTAGATAGGCAATAAAGAGTTAGGGTGTAGGAGCTTGGGAGGCTCTTTGTTTACGGGCCGGATCACATATCCAATCGCGCGTAATGTATTTATGATTATTGTAGTACAAGGAAAAGGTACGCTTGTATGTATGTTACCTATATATTGTTCAACTATTGATATACATTATACATGGTTATACATTTTTGACTTGTTTTTTGTAATAGAATTAGTTACATTAGCTTATGTATCAGCTGATAATTAGCTACTGTTGAACATAGGCTTCCCTTTAGGGGGTTAAGCCAGTAGTGGCCACGTGTGGTAGGCAGGTCGGCAATCACAGTTAGGCCTTGGTGATATTTTAAGAGGGACGCTGTTGCCCATCCCTAGATCATTAAGTTCACTTAGTCGCGTCTTACAATACCCGCAGGAAAGGAAGGGGTGGCCTATTCTATGCTGGGACTATACGGTAAAGACTATGTAAATTAGTCTTAAATTATTGTATTTTTTTAATTTAGGACATAGTTTATCTGTGTATCAAATTCGTCTCAAATCCGCTCAGTTACTGTGTTAGTAGTAATAAAGAAATTTTAATTTTACAGTATTTGTTTAGTAAATTAAACTGTATAATAATCTCTAATAATCCTTATTAATATAATAAATGTGAAAGTGAGTTTGTTTATTACCTTATAGTGTGTTAACGACTTAATCAATGACTATGAAGTTTGGTATACACGTATTACATGGGATGGAGAAGTATATAGGCTATTTAATCCCATTCAATGAACATATTCCGGTTACATGTACAAAGTCGCGGGTAAAACCTATATTTTATATACCTATGAAACCAGGAAATATTTATAGAATCCTGAGCGTTTCTCGGTTAAGTCTACGGGCGTGCAAACATTTATATATTAGCGTCGATGCCCTAAATATTGGAGCCTCGTCTTAATCCGGCGGTGGCGAGACCAAGCCGCTCCTTAATCCATCACGTAACTGAGAGCCGTCGAGAAATCGTGTTACATCAACGAAAAATGTATTATAGAGGGGGAAACCCCCACGATCGGACAAACTTTGCTAATACCACCCTCTAACATAATCGCAGAGCCTTTTACGAGAGGAATTTATGAGGATGGTCCCGATTTCTTGGTGTATTTATGGTTGAACGTGGCTGTTACGTGCTGCTATGGCTCGGTAGTTAATTACAAGAACTAAAACAGCGCACACTTCGATGGAGTTTACAGGAGTTCTACAGTCTATAATGGAAATAAAAATATTTGTTGTCAACTAAGTTAGCTTATCAATTAAAAAGTGAACTAGAAGTTAATTTTACACCAGTCTTTTTTATTAGATCTCTTATGCTGGAGGTAGGTTGAAGAAATTGCGTAAGCATCTATGTTTCTTGCTTTATATGAACAATTTAGTGAATGTATTTTAAATCTTATATATAAAAACCTCGTGTCACGATGTTTGTGGTCGAACTCTTCCGAAAAGGGTCGATCGATTTTTAGGAAATTTTTTATGTATATTTGTTAGGTATGAGAATAGGTCGTAAAGTATATTTTTTTATCGCTAGGTGATTAGGATGTCTCTATCCAGAAAAAAAATATTTATATGGCCGCACAACATTTGCTGAACCCAGCAAACCAGCTAGGAATATTATAAAAAATTGGTGGTTTACTAATCATTCATTTAATAAACTTATATTGAAATTGCTAATGATTCATTTTAGTGGGTGTATAAATCTCTGAAGAAAGCTGCTAGATTATTAGCATGCACCTACCGTTGTGCTGAGTTGCGGAGCATTCAAAAGGTATCGATTGTGGTCTAAGCTTAGTAATTCAAGACTGCATCGTACTGACGTCAAAGTTGCGAAGTCTTACCAAGTCCGGGCCCCAGGTGAGAATGTGCTAGACGCTAACTGGCTAGACGAGCCACGGGCTACTCGCGAGCCAATAATGTTCTATGCGAACGTAGCTGACACATCGACACAGTCAATAATGAGTAAACTAACAAGCATGGACAATTTTCATTTAGATGGAGCATCGAGTGTTAAAAACTATCATTTAGTTATGGTATTTTTAATATTTTTAATAATTTTATATAAACAATGGCGTACTTACATAAGATAAAGAAAAATAAGGACTAATTTCAGTTTGGGTAATTTAATGTACCTGTTCGTGCTTATGAAGTCGCAGTGTAAAACTTAGTATTTAAAGAAACTAACAAATTCAAAATCCATTAAATTTCTTACTAAGCTATAAAAAAGGATTGTCATCGTAACATATTAGCTAGGATCTCATTTGGTATTCCGAGTATAGTATGGAAAAAATCTGTAAAGATTCAAATCTCATCAATTTTAACAATCAACCCTTTAGTCTGTGTGTGACATTGACGTATAAGTGAATTCAACAATACGTGTATACTCGTACTTATATATGTGAAGGACGCCAGTTGCGGCTTTGTTCTGGTAACTTCGTCTGCCATTGTGATGTATCTTATTGCACATGCGGCCACGAAGGTACAGCTGCCTTTGTAATGCATTTCCACGAATTTCTAACACATATGGTTAGTTGTTTGCTTTATAAAAATAATATAAATGTTGAGTATAGAAATTGAATAATATTAGTAATATGAAACTTGAGTTCATTTGTTATTATTAATGTCTTGTGTAAGGCTGGCTTCATTTGATGTCAAGAGTTTTCAGATTGCCTTCGTTGTCATTTAATGTAGTTTATTGGCAGTCCAATATTATATACCCTTTGAAGCATAAAGCAAATGAGAACAAAAGAAGTAGAGTCTTGGAGTAACAACGCATTAGCTTGTTAGCTATTCCTAGTTAATATAATTTAAAATTGTATTTCACAAAAAAATATTGACTTTGATAGTAGCAAAACCAGATATTTTTATTTAATAACTAAACTACTGAACAGATTTTTACAAAATATCTCTCATCTAAAAGTATATATGTATATTCTTTTATATAAAAAAAGGAATTCTTCTAAATCTGATTGTAACTGATGGAGTTATGCTGTTTAACATAAAAAAAAATACTACCGAATTGATAATCTCATCCTATTTTGAAGTATCAACTGACACTAAACTAGTATTTGCCTCAAACACTTTCTTGATGCTGTATTTTGAATTTTTAACCTAAATACCATTCTAAAACTAATTGTCATTCCCAAAACCATAGACTCGAGTCGGCCCGCACGAAATCTTTACGCTTCAATTGAGCTAGTTTATGGCAAAATTAATTGCTGGCTAGAGAGGATCGAGTATAATAGTTTCCCAGTGAAATTATTATTGTGAGGGGACCACGGCTGCCGAAATTGTGTCCGAACAAGAAAATTAGTGAGCGTAAAACAGGGTGTGAATTTGGGAATCAAGGAGGATAGCAAAACTTGTTTGGAGTCTATTGTGATGGCCGATCATTTACATGGGATGCTACGCACATACAATTCAGACAAATTATTCGTTAGAGTATTGGGCTTTGATTGAAATTAGTAGGCGTAGGCGGCTCCGAGTATGTGATCAACAATAGACCTTCGTTTAATTAATTTATGCTTTTGTTGCAGGTAAAATTTTAAAACATCAGATTAATTATTTCCGAAGATAAAAGTATCGTATCATGTCGTAGCTGTATCCGCGATTTCGTTCGACCGCGATAAATAGTTGCCTGTATTTTTTTTAAATTTAAATATTATAGGTATATTAAGTTTTAAAACCTTTTATTGAGCCCATGATTCATAAATGACTAAAATTTATTAAATACAATTTATAATATAATATCTACAAATCCTTAATAGATTAGTAAAAATGATATGGAATACTTGTTATTACTTTTGAGTTCACTGAGTTCGCCCACATACCTTAGAGCCTGGATGGTTGCGTATAGCGCGGACGTTTAGGTTATGGAATAAGCTCCCTGTTGAGGTTTTTCTAAAAGACTACAGCATGAGGTTTTTCAAAAAGGGGTAAAGGGGTTTCTTCAATGCCCCTGGTATTACAGGCGTTCATAAACTACAGTAACCGCCTACCATCAGATGGGCCCTAAGCTTGTTTGCCATTTCAGTAGAAATAGTATATAGAAAAAAAAAACACTGACACTAAGTTATGAGAACGAACATTTATGGATTCTTTAACCCTTATATTATAACCGTGGAAGATCATAAAGTGGTTTCGATATTAGTTACTATATTCCACTTAAATATTTGATGGGTAAGAATATAAATTTGTATACAAGTGGACTACATATTTTATCGTCTTTCTATATATAAATTTTATTGGACAAAGAATAGATTTATCAGGCGGGTAAAGCCGTGAGATATGGTTAGTTTGGCATAAACGTTCAACTTCAATAATTTCTCAACTGTTATATGTAGAATAGAAACAAGGAGCATGTCGGGAATCAAACGCGCTGTCTCTGCGGTGGAGATATTGCGATATATGGCTGCCTAGGGAGGGGCCAGCCGAGATTTACCAAACCAGATTTATGGCTCACCTTGAAGAATATTAATCAATTCGCTTCTACATATTATATTTGAATTGAAATATGAAAAGAAATACTAAACAATTTCAAATGTTGTATAAATAATTTTTTTAGTATTAATCATTATGTAGGCAAGTCGATTATTGTATTTATCATAAATGCTGCAACAAATATCTCTTACCACTGTATTAAGGATTATATTGTCTAGAATATATTTTTTTCTTATTAATCATGATTTTTATTTAGCCTAATTATTGTATTTAGTTGAAAATAGTATAGTCGACTATAATATAATAATATTAATTGACAGAGTAGGTAAAACAAGTGGTAGTATTGTTCCGTAATATTTTTAGACAATCATAGGGAGTATGAAAGATAAGTTACGTTTAGATATTATAGTTTATTGTGCCTATGTTATATAATATTCTATTATACGGATACATTATCTTGACATTTCAAGATAGAAGTTTTAAAACTAATTTTTTTCCTAATTATTTAATGTGTAATTAAGTTTCTATACTCGAATTTAAAATATTTATTAAAAACTCGTTTCCGGTATTACAGGTGCATAAAATCGCCACAGTAATGGTAAAAGACTAGGGCCCATAAACTACATCAAGCTCTGTAATACAAAAGAATTAACTATGAAATATGCGAAACTCGGGTATAAACTGATTTATGAGACAGCGATCTCCTTTAAATATTGTTTGGTGCGTCTTAGGACATTTGTATAAGGGATGCTATGGGGATATCGGTGTGTTAATATTGTAAAATTTTTATGCCTATTTCGTTCAAATGTAACAAAAAAATTTTGTTATCAGTCCTTCCGTGTGATCATTGTGTTTTCATATTTAAAATATAGAATTTATTTGGATGACGATTAGCAGTAAAACAATAAAAAAATGGCATAATAATAATGTAATCGAAAAAAGATAAGTCGTGCTAAATCTAATTTGTACACTTTAAATAATTTAATTGAATATAAATTAACATTTTTTTCTATCTTACTGATACATAATTGTTTGTTTGTTATACTTTACTGTACAGCAGTCTTAAATTATAAGATACAAAGTTATTAAGAAAAGAATGAGGACAATGACAGATTTATCCCATAAAAGGAATCTCTTCCAGTCAACATTTGAATGTCTGATAGGAATTGTGAATTTGTGGAGACAAAAAATAAAAGGTGTTACAGTTACAACATGAGCACAATATGGATACTGTAATATAACACATCTACATGATACCTAATACATCTAAAAGGATTGTAATTTTAGCATAACACTTCTAATATTATAAATAAAGAGGAACGTAAATTTTATTGTATTAACTTAAATTTTTATTTTATTGGAGTCTTTACTGTTGTTAGTACCTTTATTGTTTACTACAGATAGTTAACAATATTCATCATAAAATTCTTCGCACTGAACATTAAAACTTGCAACTAATTTAAGCCAAGTTCATTTCGTTGCACAGCTTTACCGCGACTCTGCAAACGGCCGGCTGTAAATCCCGCCAGACAAAACTGATTCACCTGCACTCATTATATTTACGCCGCAATAATAAAACTTCCCAACTTTGAATATTGAATTTGTCGGCGAGAGTCGCCTTACTTATTGCCGTCAGTTATGCAATATGGTGGGTACGTTTTAATAAAGGCCTCACCAACAGGGCATTTCGAAAAGTTTTCGTTTCGCGAAGGCGGATGCTATTGCGTCGACAGTGAGTCCACTAAGCCCCGTCAAGCCGAGTTGAAGCGTTTCGTTTGACTAATAGCGGCAGTTCATTTTGTGCATCATTGCTATTTTGTATACAGATATGAGGAAGGATATACGTAAAAGTCTCCTTTAAAATGAATAATCTAAATAATCGAATGTTTCAACGAAATTTGTCTAAAATTTTAGCGGCGTTAGAAGCTGACGAATTATGAAGTGGTTTAAGTTCTTATGTATGAAATGAAGAATATTAGAAGAAGAAAGGTTGAGGAAGCAGTAGGTGTACGAGTAGCACGAGAAATTTAAAGTCTGCGTTCAACAACGACTGACATTCTATTTAATTTTAATTTATTTTAAATTTCCGTAAGAATTTTGAATAATTTAAATTTACTTTAATGATATTTATTTCATTTTTATTGCACATACAAAAAAAAACAGAAACAAGTTAATAGAAAAGTATTGGAAGAAGGGCACGTATAATAAAAAAAAAGATGTCTTCCAGCAAACCTTCATGCTATTTTTTTTTATCTAATTCGCATTGTAACTCTTATGAATAGATGAAGTATTTATAATAAGTCTTTAGCTAAGCTATTATAACAAATTTAATCCTGCATCAATATACTATTTCATTTAATACCAACACAACACTGTTAGGTTAAGTGAAAAGTTACAGCACTTCCGAACAGGGTAACTCGTGAGCTCGTCAGACAAATGGGATATCAGTGATGCGTCAGTGCACCCGGGCAAATGCAGGTAATAGGATCCTTTGCGACGCGTTCCTTAGATGAAGTTATGAAAGTCTAGCTACTTCAGACTACGCTCATATTTATTTACATCGGTTTAAGAAAACAACAATAAAATAATAGAGAATAATCCAAGAAGAAAATAAGTTTTAGTAACTTCTTTTAAATAAGGATTTATGTACAAATCTACACAACTTTAACTATATTATTAATAATAAACGATGCTATTAATAATTTAATATGAATATTATTAAACTAGATATGCATTTAAATACTATCACTACTTTCTAGGTATTAAAGAGAATTAGAATTGAGAATTGCTAACAAATATATATATAATTTCAGATACAATAAATTTCATCAACATCATCATATCAGCCTTTAATTGCCCACTGTTAAACATAGGCTTCACCCTTGGGGGGTTTTGTTAGTAGTTGTTATGCTTGGCTTGCGGATAGGCAACCGCAGTTAGGCTTTAGGATTGTTTTAAGAGGGATGCTGCTGCCAATCCTTCACCCTCCCTTAGTCGCCTTTTACAACACCCACGGGAAAGGAAGGAATGGTCTATTTTATGCCGGGATCATACCGACTATAAATTTATCCATTTAAAAATGTATGCTTAATACTATATTTTTGTAGAAATCAAAGTTTTGGATTCATAAGCCAATGTTAACATTAAATGTTTAAATTTAAAATACAAATAAGGTTTAGTATAGAATGTTTGTGCACACAAGCGCATAGGTGCATCGGGCTGTATGTCTAGGTGAATTTGAAAGTTGCGCGTTGAACGCTCGGGCTGCGGAAACACCGTAGCTCGCAGGAAATTGAAGTCACCTCACCGCGTGCTTTGTGAAACAATGCTTTGTGAAAGAACGTCTAATTTATCTGTGGCTTGTTTTCAAGAACCAGTTTAAATTGAGTATTGATTTCGAGACACTCATCTAAGTTATAGCTGTGCTAGTTATTGAAAAATTCTAATACAGCATTCGTGACGTCATGTCAGTTTGCATAACATTTTTAACAGAACTTATTCTTCAATCTTATTTTTAACTAATGTGGCTGTTATCGAACACTACCCTACAATTGTAATTTTTTATGGTTCCAATAAATACATTAAAAAAAAAATGGCTGGGCTCATTTTAAAAGAGACGAGTGTCATATCTTCTTTCGCGTTTTCATCTTTTTCATTTTGAAGAGTGATAATAATACATTTAAATGAGGTAACAAGTGTAATTGTAATTTCTATTTATTTTCTTTTATTTTGTATTCAATTATATAATAAAAATAATATTATATATATTATAATAATAAAAGCCCGAATTTTAGAGAGAGGATTTAATTTTGAAATATCATATGATTGTACTTTATTCTTTGAATTAAGAGACTTAAGTATCCGGGGACTCATTAAATCTCATGTTTGATCGTCTCAGATAATGTATAGCAACCGCAAGGCAGGTGGCAGCGGCGCGCCCGCCACGCACGCCACCCATTGTAAATATTAGTTAGC
The DNA here is from genome assembly GCF_026898425.1 of Galleria mellonella. NCBI lineage: Eukaryota > Metazoa > Arthropoda > Insecta > Lepidoptera > Pyralidae > Galleria > Galleria mellonella. The sequence continues at coordinate 3,936,119 of NW_026442042.1, read as the reverse complement.
GAAACTCATCAATTCCGCGCTCAAACTTAATAAAATACTTGGCGCTTAATTGAAAATGAATACTGGCAGCCGATCGATAAAATATTCCGCAGCTCTAATCCGCGATAATGAAGCGCCCGCGAAGGGTTGCTGAGGGGCCCAGTAATAAATGTTGCGTCCCAAATTTAAAATCAAAGTGCGGAATAAATTTTGATTAAGCGATTAGCCCGGTCCTGTGAGGTGTTTGTGTTTCTTCAGTATGCTATTAGTGATGCTACGGCAGTTCGGTTGACATTCTCGTGCAAGGGATTTAGTTGATCCGAACGGTGATTGGGTTTGCAAAGAAATTTCCTATTAGCTGATATGGTCGGAATTTTGAATCTAAATTAACATATTGCCCGATTAGTTAGAATAATAATTACTGGATAATGACTACTTTGTTTGAAAACTCAGTAACTTTCAGTATTTCGTTAGTTTTTCGTTTTAGTTTTCTGTTGTTTTCTATTTCTGCATGCATTGTGATGATTTAGTCTAAAGAGTTTAATCATTGATACTTTAGCCTATAGGTGATTTTGCTTTTGTCTTTTTTTACCGATTAAGTAGGTATACCGATTTATTCTTGTTAACTCTTCATATCTAATTTATAATTTATTTATTTCTTTATAATATAAATAAATAAGCTTTACATATATATTGGAAGTAAGTTTGTTAGATATGATTTGTAAACATAGCACCGTATCCAATCAGTCATTATTTTAATGCACACGCGAATTCGTATTTGATAAAGCGGGTATAATGCACTGCTGAGATTCATTATAATTTTATTCATGCACCCGTTCAGAAGTTTATTAGCAAGTAGGTACGGGACTAGATATCGTCGGTCTGCGAGCTAAGATTTACATTCTAAGAACGTCTGCACGTAATGAATGAGTATTGCCTTTGCATTTAAATATGACGGCATAACATTATGTCGTTTAAACTTTACATTATTTTTTTTCTAATCGGAATCACCATTATATTTACTTAATAACATTAGATTATGGAAATTTCAAAAGATTATGACCTAAATTAAATGTAACTGGAAATCTACGTCGAGCATGTATAGTGTGCCAACCATTCTTTTGTTGCCACGGTTTTATGGATATGAATAATGAATTAATATAAATTAGATTTATTATTAATTTAAAATCAATAAATTTAAGAGAGCATCGCTTTGAAAGTAAAAAATCTGAATTAATTTAATTTTAATCATTTAATTCAGGTATCATCATCATCTTCCTCATTTAATTAGGATAAGGGTTATCCTAATTATTATTCGGGGTCGGCGTAATATGTTTTTATCCATATTATAAAAAGATTCGGCTTATAGTTTTACAACCGGTCGCCTGCCTGACGTCAACCATCATTTAATTCAGATATAAAAAAAACAATTATACAACAAGGGCTAGATTTTAAATTCTCTTACTCAATAGAAAATATTGCATTTTAGAAGTTCTCTTTATCTTACAATATCAGCCGTTAATTGTCCAGTGCCAAACATAGGCCATTTCCTATTGGGGGTGTTTGCCAAAAGTTGCCAAGCTTGGCAGGTTGGTTGGCAATCGTAGTTAGGCTTTGGTGATATTTAAAGAGGGACGATACTGCCCATTCTTCGGTCCTTAAGTTCCCTTATCTGTCTCTTACGATACCCACGGAAAAGGAAGGGGTAGGGCAATCTATAACGGGATTACACGGCCTCTTTACTTTATTTCGTGAAATACTCAATGGGGGGTTTCCCCATGCGTTGGCATTCCTAAGAACTCAGGTGTTATTTCTCTGTACCATGTAAATTTACGCCATATCTCATCCTTCAAACTGAAACACAGCCATGCAAACAACTGCTTCATGGTAGAAACACGAATGAGACAGAGATACCCAAGCAATCGACTTTTGTACAAAGTATCTCTCTACTAGATAAAATTAAATCATTGACATCAATTTTAATGGAATGTACTACTAGTGAAATTACAATTTTTTTACAAAGGAAGATAAGTCGAGAATTGATAAAAATAAAAAGCCTCTTTTACTAACCTGATGGCCGACGCCAACATTTTTTTTTCTAGGGGAAAGAAACTGAATATTTTTTATTGTTGTATTATTAGAACACTTCCTTAAAAATATGATTTCAATTTGCAAGTTTACTCCGATGTATATACAGAAATTTCAAGACAACAGATCCTTACAAAATCCTAGACAAGACATGTACATGCCCCATCTCCCCTTCAGGTAAAATTTAGCATCATACGGTTAATTACGCGATGTGCGAATGTTGTGATTTACGACGTCTGAAGAAAGCAACGAAACGCTGTTACGTTGATGATATGCGAAATTAAATTTTATGCTTCAACCATTTCGACATGCCATATGAAGTGTAGCATTATTATGAAAAGAAGTAATTTATTTACACGGTAACGGAAAATGAAATAATAAATAAATAAGTGTTATTTACACAAAATGATTGAAGGAATCAAATAAATATGAAGTAAGAAAAATGATAAGGTCGTGTGGTTCAGGCATAGAATAGGCCACTCTTTCCTTTTCCGTGGGTGTCGTAAGAGAGGGCGAGGTATGAACAGCAGCGTCCCTCTTAAAACATCTCTAAAGCTTGACTGCGGTTGCCAATCCGCCTGCCAAGCGTGGCAACTACTGGTAAAATCCCCCAAGGCTTATGTTCAGCAGTGGACAGTTAAAGGCTGATATGATATGATGAAGAAAACTGGTATATGTATAATATAATCTAAGTTTATAATAAATGAGTAGATTTTGCTAAGAAAAAAATACTTTTTTAATTGTAATAAATAACAAGAAAGCAAAACTATCGATTTGGAGGATAGGATATGGAAATGACAATTTATGGTATGGCGATATAAGAGCATAGTCCTTAGGACTGGCAACGCATGAAAATCAAAAATAAAAATTATTTCTGAGATATTTATGTTTATAGACTACTTGTGAAACGTTTTATCAGGTGAGTTGTTAACTTATTTGTCATTCTAAGTTTTATAAAAAATAGTGTAATATAATTAGTTATTCTTTAAATTTTTAATAAATAAAAATATAAGTGAAGTGTAGTTTTTCCGAGTTTTAATTATAAACATAACCTTATCTGATATTTATTAATCGTGGTATTGATTATGAAGTTTTGGCATAAATAAATTTCTAAAACAATATAGCTAATAATAGTCTTACGGATGGAAACAATAACGAGCGTGTGAAATAAAAATTGTTATTATTATTTATGATGTATATAATATGTAGCGTAATAGGTTTTCATAGTAATTTAACTACGTAATCCTAACTTTATATATATATGATATATTCTTTAGCATTAAAGGTTGTAAGCCTCTTAGTAATAAATAGAAATGCAGCACAAGTACTCACAGTTTATTTATTTTGGATGTCATACTATTAAATCATATATTTACTTATTTTACTTAATATATAACAAATAATATAAAATAAATACCCAACTTCTGTTAATTCATTGACACTTATTTAACTATAGCTTCTTTAGGACTTCCATCAACAATAATTGTGATATTGTTGATATATTTTATATAATGACTATGTGGTTTACCATACTTGCTCGCTCTTGATGCGTTAGGGAGCTCTTTAGAAAATTTGGTATAATAACAATTTTAACATTTTATTATTTTTATAGTACGTAGTTAGTTTGATTTTTATTTATAAATGTAAGTACACATTTTGATACAAGATGTTTAAAAAAATTAATAATTTAAGAAAATTAATAATTAATAAATTTATAATTTAAATATCTAACAATCGCAATTTTTTGTGAAAGATCTTTTTATTACGTTAGAAATATATAAGAATGATTAATTAATTAATTGTCATGAAATTTATTCGTTGAATATTACGCAGTTATGAATTTACTTTTTTGGTCAAGTCAGTTTTAAAAGTTTAGCTTGAAAGTCTTTAAGTACTTGAATTGTAATTAAAACTGACCTTATTTATTCGTTTATACATATCATATTTGTAATTTAAAAAAATTATTTGTTGAACATATTGTCAGTGTGTATTTATGATACCTACTGTTCGTGTCCTAACACATTAGTGGAATTATTTGGAAATTAAAAGACTTAAGAATATCAGAACTGTGTGTATTTATGATGTTGTTACTCTTGATGTTTGTTTTAATAGTTTTTAAGTTCTTGTATTGCAATTAAAAGTGACTATATTTACTTATGATAGAGTAAAATGAAGTGACGACCTTAAGTGCATTGCAGGGAGTCAGTAGATGCAAGTGGTTCAGGACCGTTCCTTATGGCAGTCTATCAAGGAGGCCTATGTTCAGCAGCAGATAGATAATGACTGAATTGATGATGATGCAGATATTTACTTATCCATTTAAATCAGATTTGGAAATTATAAAATTTATTCGTTGAACGTTACGATCGTGTGTATTTTCAGTGTTGTTCGCCTCCTAATACGCCGGTGCACTAGAGGAGAGTTTACTTCATCTCGGCCAAGTAAGTTTTTAAAAGTCTAGTTTCAAAGACTTTAAGTACTTGCATTGCAATTAAGACTGACAAGTTTAAAATGCTTTGATGAGAGCGTCGGGCATTTTATGAAATGGATATATAGGTAATTTAATTTTGCAGTTTGTCTTGCTGTTTTGTCTATTAGAGCTTCAAGTTGTAACAGAAATAGCTCAAAGAAGAATACAAGTAACGCAAGTTTTCTTGTTGACGTTTTGTTACTATTTATAAAAATAGGGGAGCTGGGCTTCTTTACTTATTTATTTTTGCATTTATAACATTGATAGGTATATAAAAATTGCAAGAAAGTCAACGTTATCATAAAAGTAATATATTGTAAATTTAATATAAAAAACTGTAATAAACTTTTAATGTGAAAATGTTTTGTAAACCATAAAATTTTTATTAGTTTATCAGCCTCAAGGGAATTTAATGAAATTTGGTATTAAGATATGTCAAATCTCAAAATAACGCGTAAGATTATTTACACAAATTTATGTCGGCAAAACCACAGAAAATGGCCATTATTTACAATATAAATACTTGAAATATATGTAGAGATAGATAAAAAAAAATTACTTAGTGCAGAAAGCGATAAATCCAATTGTGATAGTTGAAGCACAAAAACAAAACATTTTTCATCGGTCCCGCTTAATCCAGGGGAGTTGTAACAACGTTAACCGGTCCATTTCTCAATTTGCCCCAGTATATCTAAGACCCCTTCCTGAGATGGACTCACAAAAGATATACCTTAACCCTTCGACAGCCCGCGGCACTTGCTAAGTCAGGAACTGCAGCGCGCTATCTAATTTTATTGCTTTTCGAATTCTGCGGGTTGAAATTTAACTTTTACTGGCGATAAATAGATTTATTATAGGTATGTATATTTTTTTAGTGTATCCATTGTTATATCGGAACCTATTATTTAAAATTTAATTAAAGAAACGACAAGAGAATTTATATTTTCTTTACCAATGCTATTTACTTATTCGTAATTCCATCTCATCATCATCTACTCGCAACTCCATACGATGGATTTTGGAAAAAAAATAAATGACGTATCAAGACGAAACGTAGACCAGATTTTAAGTTAGATCTTTAGAAATATTACAAACATTATAACAAACATACAGACAGACAAAAAATACTAAAATTGCTTTGGTTTCTATTGTTCTTCTAAAAAATCACAAAATTTCTGATTTTTTTAATATTAGTCATACACACACAGAGAGACATCATTTAGTAACATTTTTACTATTATAAAATAAAATTAATACTTAAGTAAGTCGCAAATAAAAATATGACTGCCTTGTCAAAACGAACTATTTCCAAAACCTTTATAGCCATAGTCTGATTTAACGACACCCCATATACACATACATTCATTTTGAAAACATTACCCTCTTGTTTGAGCAGTTGCGTAAATATACCTCTAAAGAACACCGAAGAATACATTGTAAAAAATTCCAAAATTTTCTCAATCCATCTCTCCGGTCCGAGCACTCGAAACAACACGAGTGGATGGCGTCTGCCGCGGTCGCATCCGCCTCATGGCATTATATTAAATTTTATTATAGCCCTGGACTAAGTAATGGGAATATCGTGTAAGGAGCGGTCGTCCGGGCCTCGAGCAGCGGGGGGGTTGGCGGTGATTAAAATTTCGACTCCCGTTGGTGATGTGTGCGACAGTATCGTTGACTGAAGGGATTAATGCTGGCTATGTGAGTGTATTATATTATTATAGAGAGCTTGGACAGCAGTGTAGCTTAATTTCGATAGTCTATTTCCATTATAAATTTATTATATATGTATATATTACACACACACACACATATATATATATATATCCGTCACGTCTGTCTTCCACTGGAATAGGCAGAAACACCACATATTTCAAATAAAACTGACCTTTGCATTTAAATTATATAGAAATTTTGTTGATGAGCTCTAAAGAAAATTACTATGACGTATAATAATGATTATCAAGTAAACTTTTAAGTTCAACAGAGATACATAAAATAGGCTACCATAAGAAATACTTCAAGTACTCGTATGTAATGTATAAAAATGAAATTTTAAATTCTATATTACATTTTCCTTTTAAAAACGTTGGCAGCACACCTGCAATTTCTCCGGTGTTGCGGGTGTTCATAGATCCATTTTTACCTATATTATAAAAAGAAAACACATATCTCCGATTTCTAAATTTGAGTAAGTATTTAGTTTTAAAAATAGCATTTGCAAGCGAATTATAAAAACTTTTAAAAATATATTATCGAAAATAAAAAAAAATATCAAAATATCTATAAAATTATTCTTAAATCAGTAAATTATAAGTTATCAAGTTCGTGGCAAATTTGTATAAAACATTTTTTTGTAAAGATGAATAGAAAACTAACGAACAATGAGACATAGATAATATTCAATTCGGAGAACAAACAAAATTCCAGACTGGCAGTTATGAGCGTTATCGTAGAAAAAACTATTCCATATTTCGAAATGCGACTGAAAAGACAAATAAGAAAGCCAATAAAACTAGTAAGTGTCCCTTAAAACGATGATAAACTGAAAAACAAACGTATAATCTGTACGAACTTCTCCTATAAGTTACAAATATTGTATTCTTTGTAATCACTGCGTCTATTAATATTAAACATATATATTAATCAATAGTTCTTTGAATACGATAATGAAGTAAAGTTAGAGTGGGTGTATGCAAAATTTCAAGATATGCAAGATATGCAAGATTAATCAATAGTTCTTTGTGATAATGAAGTAAAGATACGAGAAAAGGGAAACTCTAAATAAAATCTATTCATAAATTTAAATATGTAAGTATTATATTTTATTTATACCACTGAGTTGGCAAACAAACATACGGCCTACCTGATGGTAAGCGGTTACCGTAGCCTATGAACTCCTGCAATACTAGGAGCATTACGTGCGCGTTGCCGATCCTGAAAAAAATCTCTTTATTACTTTTTTTAAGAACTCCATGCTGTAGTCTTGGAAAAACCTCAACAACTTATTCCATATTAATTTTAAATTAATATACTTTGTTACTTTCAAACAATTTATGTACTATATTATTGTTATTATATTATAATAGGTACATTGTTATCACAAAATATATTCATTATGTTTTCCAGAAATTAAAGTAGAGAAGCAATTACAATCCAAATGTACCCAAATTAATACAGTTCTTAACTTACAAAATATTTAAATTTACTTTAATTACTTTTATTTTAGCCTTTAATTATTTCCCAATAAATCTTCAACGCCGCCTGCGTTGATCTTTCAAGTGTGAAGGTTTATTTAAGGGCGGCAATATTTTTTTCTCCCTCCACTCGAAGCTCACTTCGTTATATTTATTAAAACATCGTCCGAGATTACAAAGAACACGATATTTTTTACACTGGAAGATGTGAAAACCAATTAAGGAGATAAAAAGGGAATCCAGCGAGGTGCCTGCATTAATTTCTTTTTTGCGGGGATTATTTTAAAATTGCATTATATTCTTGTTAGGACGCCGAGCGAGCTCCCGGTTAATGATACTACTACCCCTTCTTTTTTAATTGCCTAAGGCTATTGCGAAATGAGTAATCTAACGGTGCTCGGTCGCTCTTGAGATAAAACTCTAAAACTTTGACTTATGAAGTAAAAACTGTTTATACTTATAATTCACGAATGGTAGATTAAGACTTAAGATATGTATAGTGATATGAAATGTTGTTAAACCAAACAAAATTTCTTACAATGGTATTTTTATACCTTGTTTTATCAACCGTTAACTGTACACTGCTGAACATAGTCTTCCCTATAAGGGGGTTTTGTCAGTAGCAGCCACGCTTGGCAGGCGGGTTGGCAACCGCAGTTTGGCTTTTGGTGATGTTTTAAAAGGGATGTAGCTGACCAACTCTCCACCACAAGTCACCTTTTACAACACCCTTGGGAACGGAAGGGGTGGCCCATTCTATGCCAGGACCATGTAGGTCCCGGCATAGAATTTTTATTACTATTAGAAGTAAATTATTAAATATATTGTATATGTTAAAAACGTGCCATGTTGTATTATATGCTCGACGAAATACGGGTATGTTGAATGTTACCTACACCACAACAGCAATAGTTGACAAATGCCTCTAATTATGTATTAGGGATCGTAATCGTAACCATATAGAGTTTATTTTAAATTCTTTTGTATACTAAATTTTAGACTACTTGACTGTTGTTGGGTTTTAGATAGAGATGACTTTAAGTTTATATAAATTAATGACTTCTGTTTCTAAAGAAAAGCTAAGTCGCTATCTTATATTCGCCATTACTATCTTACCTTTTTACATTATATTTATAAACCTATACCGTTATATATCTGACTAGTCGTTGCACATTTAGTGAACAAGTACCAACCTTTAAGTATTACATGACAATAAGAGGAGTTACCTCTCCTACATCCTTTTGTTTGAAATAAATAGTTGAAAATACTTCAAAGTTGTTGATAATAATCGTATCATATATATATGATAGTATATGAATACTATATACCTATACAATAAAAATATACGTTTGAATTTCAAACCTCTTTCGATTTGAAGTTGGTTTTAAATTCTAAGGCACGATATCAGATATCATGATTTAATAAATAAATAAACAATTAGGTACTGAAATAATAAGCGAGTATCGTGTTTTCGTGTCATGTTTCACATTATAAATAGACACGACACGCCATCATAGAAATGGAAATGAAGAAATAATTCCCACAAACGTATAAATTGTGCGTCGATACGGTTAAGTATAGATATAATTCTGACACGGATCGCTCAATTCGGGGGCGAACTTCTAAAGTGTTCACTAGAAGTGGTCACGATTATAACCGAAAGTAATTTAATGCATTATCAACATTGCAGACTAAAATCATCCTTATGGTTGAAAAAATAAAGTCGATTCAATACGCACGAAAAAGCTTGGAAATCGTTTGCGATTACATTCGTGCAAATAGATTTTTACAATTCTTTAGGCCTTAAAGACATTGTAATAAGGTTAAGAATTATAAATTTATGTTATGTAAATAAGTTTGTGCGAGTTTATTAGTCATCGATGGTGGCGCGATACGGTGGTACCAGGCGCGGGCGGCGCGCACGCATTCTGTCAACACCGCCCTAATGAACGACGGTTATACAACGCACGTGATCCGAAACGTCCGTATACTTCCTGGCGTAATTTCACTGTAATTTGTGCGTATTTGTCATGTAAGGAGAAATATAGCTCTATTATAATCAAAGAATTGATAACGACAATTGAAATTGTTAACCTTGGTGGTTTTGCTTTGTTGTAACATATTTTGCCAAGAAAGCAAAAAAAGAAAATATTACATCGTTAAACATAGTTCATGTGTTTTATATCTGTACGTAATATATGTATATATTATAAAAGGCATAATTGAAATAATCAGCAATATTTTAAGGGGGTATTCCTATTAGTTAGACTCAAATTTTTTACAAAGAAAAATAGTAGTAAGAAATGTAAAAAATCGATAGTGTTAAAAAATTGTAGATTTACAAAATTTTTTGATGCAAAAATATTCAATTTCAAAACCTTTTTTTTTAAGGCTTTTAATGATTTAGATTTTATTACGTATATTTTGATAAAACAAAAGAAAAAACCAAATCACACAATAAATTTATTTAACTAAATTTAGAAAATAGTTAGACTTTCATAAAATTAGTTATTTATTCTCCACTGTTGAACACAGGTTATACTTATAAAGTACGGAAAAACTTAATAAGGAAAAATACTGACTCATTTACTCTACATACTATTACTTAGGATGGTAGTGACGTTGTTTACGCTGCGAATTTTCGTATTTTTATGAAAAAAAAAACATTTTAATATAGTAAATAAAGGCCTTATATATTGAATCAGGTACAATGTTATCACCATATAAAATTTAATCAAAATCCGTCCAGCAGTTTATTATGATGCTTGCACATATAAAAGAATATAAAATAAAATGTGACGTGATCTAGATTCAAATAAAAATATACAAAGCAACATCCTCTGTTAGTTGCATTCACAGTCTCCCTATAACATATTCGAGGAAGATTGTCAATTCACCTAGTAGATAATTATCCTATACTACGTTTGCTTAAACGAGGTCGTTAATTAGGAACTTTTTTTTTCGCAAATAGATACAAATATTAAAGTGTATTTCATTGTTTCTTCTTAACCTTGTTTCTTTAAACTATGTATTTTATTATAATTTTGTACTTTGTAAGCAATTTCACAACAGTTGCAACCTTTGTTTTATTATAGTATTTAGTGTGCACGAGAAGTAAAAATTAAAACACGACGACACAAATCATAGATACAAAAAAATCCTAGATTAACAAAAGTTATTCTTAAAAGTATTCCAACTTAAAATAAATTAGTAGTTAATATAGGACAGTAGATAAGAGGAGTTGATTATTTGTCGTAACTAGGTCATAAATATAAAACTCTGTTAAGACCGCATATTTTTACAAAATTCATGAACAGATTTCAGGACATTTGGTTATAAATGTTTCTGTTTGATTAAAAACGAGTGCATGATTTGTTTCAATGCGCTCTATTACCGTACCGTCTTTTATTGTTCAACTGTGCATCTTAGATTTTTTGTATATCAATAACGACTATGGAACGAAACGTGCGACGACGAATGCTAATTACCGTCTATATTTATGCGACTGCGCCGCGGTCGCCTTTCGTGACACAGCCTTTGCAATGGAATAAATCGCGTTAACTTAAAACTCCCGTTGCTGTTTGTAGATTTGAGCCATAAAGTAATAGTTGGGCATTTTATACGTACATACTTGATACTATATATATCTATGCATAGACAGACAAAAAAGTAAAAAAAAATTGTTGTGAAATTTGTATTATCCACATATATTTTAACGCGCGCGTAATAACCTTGGTATTGCAGGTATTGCAGGCAGGCCGTGTGCTTGTTTGCCATCTCAGATGTATAAAGAAAACATGGTAGACGTTTTTATAATTTAGCATAGCACGACACGATATCGTATGATTTTAATTGCTCTTAAATATACGTTCAGGATATCTTCGTGGAAAAATAAAAGCGTATTAATATATCTTAATAATAATATTTAATGTACTAATTTGTCTTTTTCATGGTTTTCTCTTGTACTTTTATTATAATTTCAGATTAATATAAGCTTTCGTCATGATATGCGCCTGGGCAACCTACTGCTTTCTCTAACTAGAGGAAAATTGTCAAGTACTGCGTTTGTTGGTATAGGTTCACTCTTTGAAAATAATTATTTTTCATTAATTATAGGTTTTTCGAACTATATGGTAGGTTATTTCCGCGTGATAAATTGGCTATTGTAAGACAAGATTTTGACTCGGAATATTTTAAATACTTGACGTTCTACATGAAAAAAAGTGGCAGAGAAAAAGATATTTCATAAAATAAATTATGACTAATATTTTATTTCTAAACGTATCTAATACGTGGACAACAACAACAGTAACCGTACAATATGCACCGGAGTTTGTTTGTGCGCACGTGACAATGCCGCAGTGTTGCGGATTTACTACTTGATATACTGTGATTAGCTTTATATTTTATTACTACATTTTATAGTACTAAACAACACAATAAAATTTAAGTACTTGATCAGTACTAGATACAAATTTATTTAAACAAAAAAAAAACATAATAATCTTTTTCTATTTGAAGCTGTACTTGCATAATTGAAATATTTGTGTTCATATGCGACCAGTTGACTTGATGAACGGTGTCTTATCCAAGAGTAATTTTTTTCTCCTAAAGAATTTAATCAAAATTACACGATAGAAAACGTTACAACATAATTCTGGAAGGACAAAGATTATTATTAATGAGTCCTCATTAGATAATTGAAACTATCTATATAATAAAATAATAATATTTTTTTTAGGAATATACCCTGTATCTGATTTTCATGCGGTCCGCTTTGCATAATTAAACGGTCGTGGTTATTTCCTAGTGAATTTTTTTTTTATATTTTTTATAGAACTTAGAATGACAAACTCTGACGGCCCATCTGATGGAAAGTGGTAACCGTCGCCTATAATTAACACGGTTTCGCCCATGTGGTTATTCCTGAGGACTCAGGTGTTATTCCTCTGTACCCAGTGGATTCGTCACGATGATTTTTTTTATGCAACTTAGAATGGCAAATAAGCTGATTGTCCACCTAATAGAAAGTGGTAACCGTTGCCTATAGACATGTGCAGTACCATGGACATAATAGAGTATACTCTTTCGCCCATGATACGTCGATGGGGAGCCGTACGATGGTAGAAAGTGGTGTTACATCGTAGGTAAAAGGAAAACAACTGTTATGTTTTAATTAAATTAGTTTATTTACCTTAACTAAGTTTCGCCGAACAACGTGACAAACGCATTGTTTACCTGAAACAATACAAACATGTTAAACATTACTTGCCACGTAATAACTATGTTACATTAACAGCGAACCTCATCGTTGAACAAGCGCAACAAAATACGAGTTCCATTACGAAGTTAAAGTAAAGCGGTAATTTTATAATCGGAGCGTGCAAAACCAACATCGTAAAGCTTTCAACGGCGGTATATCTCAAATAACAAAATGGAATTTCCCTATACGTAGCGCCGTGCTGAACGGATGCGGCGTGCGTTTGGCCGGATGCGCTGTAGCCCACATCCGTATCAAGACCGCGTTATACTTTGAACAGCTTTGACCGGTGGCAGCTTTAAAATATAAAGTGACATTCTAATTTTAAAAATTGTACATATTTCATATATGGAGTTTGATTTTGTCGAGATTTTTATGGCCAAGTATTAGTATAATGTAACTAAATTTATATCTATACATATAATAAAACTATAGAGATCGAATGTCTAGATGTCTAATGTAATTATAATATATATTTATGTACATAGAAAAAAAAACGGTAAAAACCGAGCCAGGGAGATGTTAGAAGTGAAATAGAACACATCCAGATTTTTTCAATTTTTTTATTTCTCTGTCTGTTTATCAGTTTGTCTGTTTGTACGGGCTAATCTCCGAAACTGTTAGACTGATTTAAATGGAATTTTGCATGGTGGTACCTTATAATCTCGGTCAACATTATAGATACTTTTAGTCACGGAAAATTAAAGAGTTTCCGTGGGATAGTTAGTACACAACTTACTTAAGTAAAGTCATTTTGCTCTGAGGCAAAAAGTGAGAACGACACGTCATTTGTTAATTTTGGTCCAGTATTCCCAGACATAGCTCACTACAACAAGGAAGTGAAAAATCTTAATCGAAGGAATAACAAATACCACGCGGACAAATTCGTGGACATCAGCTTGTAACAAATATAACAAATTTTCGTACATTCACAGATCACGGAATCGGACTAACGGATCGGATCAACGAATCGGATCATAGAGATCGGATGTATCGTTTGTTTGTTGCTAATTCTAGCAATTTTACATAATTTTATATTTTATTGTATGAATTTATTGAAGTGTATTACATTGTTAATTTGAGTAACTATTCATTTTTAACATTTTTATCAATAATTTGCAGTTGACGAAATACATTTGATTACTACTATTGGGAATTATCGGGAGTATAGTTTTGAGTTGTATTACTATTTAAAATTTGTGTTAAAATACATTTGAATGGAAAGTTCCCAAAAAAATAGTATCCTGTTATAACTAGTATGGTATCAATACGGTGCTAAAGCTTGTAATTGTAATGTAATTGTATAAGTAAATATTGAAATATACTTTAGAAGTAGTGATGATATTATGTAACATATGTAGGTATACATACAAAAAAAAAACATTGTTAATTGAGAATATGTAGTATAAAATAAGAAGGGAAATTTTTAATGAGAATACATTTTTAACCGACTTCAAAAAGGGAATTTTTATTTAAATTGCTAGAAAATATAATTACAACACATATTTGAAAGCTGGTTATATACGAGGCATTTTATAACCGTGGCAGTTCCTATCCGCGCCTGGCACCACGAGCCCCTAAACGCATTAATTGATTCACCAGATAAACCCGGAATGTCACTAGGCGGATGCGACGGACGTGACTTGTGTATTTTGACTGCGGATTTTGTTATTTAACGCTTGAGTGAGCGGTTTGATTTTATTGTGCCTATAGAGGCTAATGTTTGAGGGCTCAGATTTCATTATCACTTTATCGTGGATAAAGTTTAATTAGTAAATTATAATTAGCAAAAAAATATATCATTGCATTCCCCAGTCATTACCATTTGTATTATCATTACCATATTAACAGTTTTCCTTCATATTTCATTGTAAAAAAGGTTTTTACCTATATTTTGTCGGCTTCCTTTAATCTTTCATTAATTTTCTCTAAATAACAAAAATATTAAGTATCTAACATTTACATACCTATGTATGATGAAACATGTGCTTATTGTTTTTTTTTATGAAACTTAGAATGGCAAACAAGCTGACGGCCTACCTGATGAGAAGTGGTAACCGTCGCCTATAGACATGAGCAGTACCATGGACATAACAAAGTATACGTTTTCGTCTATGATACCCCCCATACGTTGCCATTGTATTTTATATGTAACATTCTGTATCTCATGTGGATGATACATAAACATTAATAATTATTACATAACTGAAACAGGATTATGTACATAAAATAACTGGAAAAATACCTTTATAGTATTATATTATATTATAGTTTGATAATTTTATGGTAACAATACAAAGCTGCAGAGGTATATTGTAATGTAATGATATTCATCTTTATATATGTTTTTATTATATAATTTTAGTCAGTATTTAATTGTATTATAGGAAATCAGTCGATGCAGGGGGCTTAGGATTTTATAGCAATCTATAGGGCAGGCCTAAGTTTAGTATCTAATATGATAGTGATGATAATGATGAATGAAATCAGATTATTTTAAACTTAAAAAAAAATAGAACAAAGAATGCTCTCAAAAATTCTCTTCAGATATAAAGACTATTGGTTAAATAACCACGAGCGATAAACGTAATAACATTGATATTGATTCAGTATAATTATTGTTAAAGTACACCATATATCAAAATAAAATTTTAAGACAATTAAAACACAACGCATTAATCATAAAAGCGATTCTTTTATGGGGGCCTTTGAAAATCCATAACAACGTTAATATTCCCACCCTCTAGAACAATCTATGTAATGAGAGAGCATAAAACAATGCCCCTGTAATTTACGAGTTATACTGGCGTTGAGAAAACTCGGACCTCTCCAGATTTTATATTTTACCTCGACTTCTATTTGATAATGCTCCGGCTTTTAAAATGAGCATTAAGATTAGGAAGGAAAATGTTATTGGGGTAACCATTCGCCGTGCTTTATTATTCAAGCCTTCAAAGGAATAAAAATCTGTTAGATGGATATTCTAGTCGTTTCGATGTGATGTACTCTTGTCCGGGAAACTCTTGTTTGACTTTGTAATGTGGCATTAACATAATATTTAAAATATTGGAATTTATATCAACCTGTTTAATTTTTTTATTAATAAATTAGATGGTTATTGGTTTTTAGTCTTTGTTTAAGTTGTTTTCATTACAATAACATAAAGAAAATATGGAATAAGTATTAATGCTATATAAAGTAGGAAAATTATATTTTTATATATGATAAAACTACTTTAAGTTCTAGATGTATTACGTTTTAGAGATAAAAGATATTGATATTACCAATTTTTATAAAACTTAATATCTGTCTGTTCATTAATTGTATATATATCTACAATATCTTCTGGTTGACGAAAGTGCATATTAGTAGTCTAAAGATCATTATTTATTGTTTTTTTAACACATTTTAAACATGTCACAATGAAAACTTAAAATATTTCTTTGATTCTGTTCAATGTTTAGTTTATCTGATTTGAGAGTTATAATAGAATAGATTTATTTATTTATTTATTTTGAATACAGTTCTCATTTATTAAGTAAACAGTTTTTTTTGAAAATTATATGAATATAGTATTTTATAAAGTCGCTAAATAATTTTACAACATATAAATAAATTTACAATAAATTTAAAATATACGAATAATACGAATTGTATATACGTCATCATAATTATTAAATAATTTATAATAATTACATTATAAAAACTATAACAAGAACTATAAATATAGCCTATGATCTCATATCTATAAAATTATTTACAGTGTAGAAACATTTGTCAAGTATTTTTTTTAAAGGTAATTTTAAAACGGGTTAGGTATAATTCTCTTGTATTTTTGGAAATTCTACATGTTTATCAACATAAAGTAACATTTACACCTATGTTGGTCTTATAAAAGTTTTGTAATTATTGAAGAACGAGATCTTCTCTTTTATTTTTCAATAAATTTGCATCTGATATTGGCACGGAAAATAGATTTTCATTGTTAAATAACAATTTCCATTACTATGACAGACAGCAATCGCATAGTCTTACAAGTAATATCAGAATAACAGATATACAGAAATCAATTTTACAATAATACCCACATAGGTATAGTCGATAGCGTAAGAAATATAAATTAAAATTTGAATGGGCGGGCGGTAATTCGACAATAAAACGCAGCTGAGTCGCGCCCCAATCAGATGGCGATCTTGATAAACGACCGCCGTGAGACTGCATTCTTGCCTTCGCTGTTGTATATCACAGCACGATAGAAATATAGGGTATAAAAAAATAAAATTTTGAAAGAAACTAAAAACTAAATTGAAAATTTAAGAATACCTAAGAAATAAAATTTAACAAGTAAAATTCGCAAGAAAAATTACTTTAATCATGAACACACATATCATAAATGATATTTTGTAGATACAAGTACATTATTTAAATATTTTTTTTTATGAATAATAATGGAATGGTTACCCTGCCTGCGCTATCGGTGTACGCTGGTGGGGCACCAGTGAAGGATGATAGGTGAGGGTGACAGCAGGCCAGTTAGCCCATCGTGACGAATTTCACTAGAATTAACCAAGATGGTTTCCAGGGGGAACCACGTGGAGGTCGACCTGATAGGGTATATTGTTAGTAATGGGGCTGTTAGATTTCATTATTAACATTCCCTTCTCCTCTATTTAAATATTTGAATATTGAATTCTGAATTGAAAAAAAAAACTTCGTTTCGTGAAGTAGAAAATTCAATAAAATGTAATAAAACAATATGCATTGGTAATGTTAAAATATTAAATAAAATTAATATTCTTCTTTCGTGACACTCGTATAAATACGAATTTCATCTTGGTATTAATCTACGAGTATCATTCTCATCATCATATTAGCCTTTATCCCACTGCTGAATATAAGCCACCCCCTTGGAGGGTTTTGTCAGTATTTACCATGCTTGGCAGGTGGATTGGCAACCGCAGTCAGGCTTGTAAGATTTTTTAAAAGGAACGCTGCTGCCTATTCCTTGCCCTCCCTTAGTCGGCTTTTACAACACCCACGGGAAAGGAAGGGGTGGTCTATTCTATGCCGGGACCACACGGCCGATCTATCTATGAGTATCTATGACAAAAAACCACTAACAATGAAAACTAACGATCGTCATGCCTGCATACTGATCAACAGTTTTCATACACATTTATCACTATCACAGATTAGTATCTGAATTATGCGGTAATTAAAACAAGTACTTTGTTGCGCTCAAAATGTAATAGTGTACGCTGACTTGCACTATTTGAACTTTCTGGAACATTCTATGTTGCAATAATTAAGGTAGCTATCTTATTAATTTTGCTCAGCTGATTGTGGGTGAGTTTGTTTATTTAGGAAAAGTGCCTTTTAGAGGGAGTGACTTGAAGTCAAGATGGTTTTCAAATAGATATATTTACACTATCATAAAATCGCAGGCATCTATTATTTTATAATATAATGAAATAATAATATTAAAAAATATTTATTAGAAAACCTGCAATAAAATACAATGGAAAAATAAAAGGATGTAAGTATGTAAGGAGGAAAAATACAAAATACCCTATAAATATCTATCTATAACTATTTGTAAAATGACTACATGTGACTTGTGAATGTGAGAAGATGTATAATGTAAACACATTAAATTTCAAATTAAAATTAGTGCAAAGTGGGTACTGTATAGAACGACTGTACTTTTTTTTTGGTGGGTGAAAATGGAATGGCAATCCCACCCGCGCTAACGGGATACGCTGGCGGAGCACCAGAGAAGGGTGATCGATGAGAATGAAAACAGGCCAGTTAGCCTATCATGATGAATTCATCTGGAATTAATCATTATAATTTCCAGGGGGAACCTCAAGGAGGTCGACCTGGTTGGGTATATTGCTAGCAATGGGATTCTCAGTCTCCATTACTAACAATCCCTTTCCCCTGTACGACTGCATTCAGATAAACAGTTAGTTATTAACAATTTTGTTTTGAATTTGCTGGAGGTTGAATATAAAAAGATTTACATACTTGTATTCCTAAATTGCAGTTGTATTTAAAAAGAAAGCATTATATTGATTACATACAATACAAATATTTATTTTTTTATCTGTTTTCTTAATTTCAATAAATGAATTAGGTTAAGTTAGTTTCTGGTAGATGAGTTGGCATCATCAGAATATCAAATAGTAATTGTCCACTGTTGAACATAGGCCTCCCCCATAAAGGGGGGGGGGGGGGGGGTTAGCCAGTAAGTAGTAAGTTGGCAATCGCAGTTAAGCTTTGGTGAGGTTTTAAGAGGGACGCTGCTGCCCATCTCTCGACTATCAAATACCCTTAGGGAAAGAAAGAGGTGGCCCATTTTATGTCGGGATTACGCTGCATTAAAAAAAGATAATTTAGGATAGCAACTAAATATATCCAATATTTGCTTTATCAATGTACTTATTAAAAGCTAATTCCAGTTGAGGCTTCACCTATAGAATGATGCCAACACATAAAAAATACACGGCAATGACAGAATAGAAATAATTACTTCGTATCCCGGGCAAGGCACCCGTAACGTTCAAATGAAACGTGCCAAACATCCATATAACTATCCTTTTCGGCCTTGTAAAAATATTCGAAGAGTAGAAAGAGACGGTTAAATGTTGCCTAAATAAAACATAACGACTGAGAACACGAGCCATATTGCCTCGGTGGAAAAGTTTTTAAAAGTTTTCTTTGCGGACCCATTACAAGTACGGCGTCTTTGTGTGTGTGCGCTCGATACACGCGGTCGATGAGCCCGTTATGTGTTATAAAATGGCCACAGGTTTAAAATTGTGTAAACTATAAGATAGGTTTGATACAAAATAAATATTAAATAGATATGTTATTATCTGATAATTATAAACACTAAAAATTTCTTCGGAATCGGTTGTGTCTATGTATTACTCTTAGTGTTGAAAGTGTACTGTAACATTTACCATCAGGCAGACTGTATGCTTGATTGCGGCGAACTTACGATATGAAAAAAAAAATAATAAAAAATGTTTCGTTCGCCTGATTGTAAATAGACGTAATCATTTAGTATAGTAGTTTTAACCTTAAGGCCCTACATTATTTATTTTAAAGGATAAATAGGGGTTTCCACTATACTTAGTATTTGCAATAACCGTCACATACCAATCCATGTGACCTCCACAACTCTGTGTGGGTGTACAGTTACACACACAAACGAGTAACCGTGTACACAACGAAAGTAGGTTTATTTCCATGAAAAAGTTTTGAAAATCGATGGCTTTAGCTCCTACGCTGGCAAACTTTTACGCCATATAACCATAAATACGCTCGCTCCGTGTTTTGCTCGCTGCGCCTGTAGACATTTAGCCGCTGGAATTTTCTTGTAATATTTTGTAATCTACGTTCGCTATGAATGTTTTTGGTGTAATAAAAAGTATTTTTTAATATTTGAGATTGGTACTGGTATCTACTGCATATTGTGCGATACGTTTTTATATGAAAACGGAAAAAAATAAAAAAAAGCTTTAATTAGATTTTAAAAAATATTTTTTGGTTATTCCTTTGTTCAAATGAAATAAAAACTATAAATTTATAAAAACAGAGTTTGTCAGTTCTTTTTAGAATCGTAAGTAGGTTTTATTCGCACGTTGATTTTATATTTATATTGTCACGATTGAATTTTCTTGCGCAATAAAATATATTTGTGTTAAACATCAAAAAGGAATATTATGTAAAAGACACTGTATAATATTATGTATTTATAAAATATGTCGGCAAATATATACACACAAATAAACTCCTTTCCATACTTATAACTTCAAAAACTAATATTAATAATATACAAAACAAAATTTTACTGTAATAATAGTAATACTATTTTACTGTAACTTTACTTCAATACTGTAAAAATCGTCCACTTTATATTCACAAATGAGAGTATATAACCTCATCTATTTAACATCTCTGCGCAGTATGACGCATCGCTTGGTCTGCGGCGTGCGCCATCTTGAAAATATCGCTTTGATATATTATTGTTTATAAATAATGACTCGAGGACCCTCCCAATTTAATTGTGGTATCCTCTAGAATGGCTTATTAAACGGCCGGTTAATATTTCCTTATTGGGCTATAATTAATTTCGTTAGTCAGGTGCGACGCCTGAGGCGGTTGTTCGGGCCTCTAAGCGGTTATTATCTACCGAATTATTTTGTCGTGGCCAATTTGTATGAGGCTTTTGACGGCTGAAGTACAGTTAATTAAGTCCTTCATCGAAGATAATTTCGATTTTGTTGTGATGCCGTTCAGTGATTGCCGCCGGTACTGACAGGGCGGGAAAGGTTCGAGGAAGGTGAAAGTTGAATTTTTTTTATGTATAGTAAATTTATTTATTTAAATAACTTTATTAAAAAAATGGTACAAAAGCCAGATTTAATGCAACTACTACTTAGCCTTTGGGATGAACAGTGAATCACTTCATTATTGGAATAACACAATAAATAATACATACTTAAATAACATAATAATACATAAACAATAAAAAATAATCATTATTATAATATAAAGAAAATGTATATATACATGTATAGATAAATATAAATAATAATAAATTAAACATAAAAGATGATGACTAGTCACTATTATTGTAATGAGTTCACAAGGTAAGCATGGTTTTTTTTATAAAGGACATTGTAGATAGATAAGTTTTTTTTATAATATATCGTAAAAGTTTATTGATCGTTACTTAGGTAAAAAATAATTTACATTATAAAAGATAAGAAACAAGTAGATATTAATCCGCAATAAAAACAGGAATTCCAAACGTAACAAAATTATAATTAACTAGTAATATCACTATAATATCATATATTTTAAAATTAATAAAATGCTCTTTAATAAATATGTTAGATTTGAAATATTTAAATTTATAAGTGCATTTTGTTTTATAAAAAATATTGTCCATAAAGAAATAACGGCATATAAATTTTAATAGATATTAATCATCTATGTGACAAAGTAAATTAAAATAAATAATTACAATTCCTTTATAATAACAAGAGACGATGCCTGTATCATAATATTTTTTTCTTCTTAAACAAATTTGCAAAACAAAAAAAAATGTGCTTTAGACTATAAGGCGAATATTTATAGTTCACAATAAATCAAAATCTTAATAAACAATGTATATTTTCTTCATAAGTTTAAAATTAAGGCATTGGAGTTCAACATATAATATAAACATGTATATAAGATTTTAGAATAAAAAGATTCAAAAATATAGAGATTTAAGCCAAATCTTAGCAAATTTCATATGAGACGAACATCTACGTAATCGCGTAACATAACCACGAAAAATTTTGACGAATTAAGAATATCCTTATTTTGGTAATTGTATTTGGTAGTTTAAAAATTTAACTTTCCTTTTTTCAGCAATTGAGTAAAGTAATTGAGAATCTTATCGTTTTAAAGTCGGTTAAAAATGAAGTGCGAATTACAGACGACCGAGTTGTAGGCAAGGTCAAATTAGCGCCATGACCTTCTTGCAGCCCTGGGTCCGAGTAGTTTCGAACAACTGCCATAACTCGGGTACTCTGAAACTGGGTGACGGTAGCGGCCGTTGACTCCGAGAAAAAGTTCTCTTTAAATATCCGCAACTTTAGTTTAGCAACTCAAATTTAGTTTGGCAACAGAGCAACAACAAGTCGCAACAAATCCCGTTGGAAAGTTGCGCGCGAGTCGTTTTCAAGTTCATAGCTCGGCGTGTTGTGTGAGAATTCCTGTTGCTGCCTTTAAAGTTGAGCCGAAACTATCTTCTTACCCGACTACGGAAAAATTAAGGGTAATGACTTTCAGGTATATTTTAGGACCTTGCTGATTTAGCTTAATTATATGAGTGCTAAATATCATGATAAAATAATAGAAATACTAATATATATAAATATACTATAAAAACCTACCTACCTACACACTTTGTCGACGGATTTGTGTATTTTATATGTATAAAATTTAGAATATACATATTTTTGAAATATATGTTACTTTCATAATTTTCCATAATTGCATTGCAAAAATAATATAGATAAATAACATTTTTAGAAAGTGTATTTTGTGCATTAAAAAAAATAAAAATTTTATGTTCTTATGGAATGCGAGTAAATAATTATTCAAGTGAAGATTATATTAATTTTTATTCAAATATATGTTCAATAATTTATATTATGTAAGTAAATTACTTTTTTCAATATCTAATCTCCGTAGCTCTCCCTCATGCTACGTCGTAGGACTGTAGCCATGGGCTACAACGTAGGCGGTGTCAAGCTGCCCGCTACGGGGTGGAGATTTTGTATCGATTGCTTTTGCGATACTCTTAGAATGACCTAACTAGTTTTGTTGTCTATGGTTTTTTCTTCATACTTAAGATTATTATTTTTTATTTATATTACCTCTGTTTCAAAAGTAGTGAATATAGCTAAGTAATAATTAAAAAGAAAACTGTAAGAAAGGCATGACAATGTTTAAAAACGATTTGATCAGGTTACGTCAACCATACTGGTTACGTAACCACCATCATGAGTAAAGAGAGACGTAAAGCCCCTGTGTCGGTACCAAAGTCCTGTGTAGGACTGTCACGTCAGCTTTGCGGCTAAAGAAACGCGCATGCGCCCACCCTCCCCCCACCTCCCTCTACCCGTAACACGGAAAACTTTTCCCCAACATAGCTATAAGCACAACCGCTCACCCGTCGGCAACACTTTTTGCCCCCCTATGGGTAGGGGAGGCAAAAGTTTCGCAGCCCGGCTCGGTACTCCGTACACATCGCTCTTCCACTTTTTCCTGTATATTGAAATGGAGGTGCGGAGAAAAGAGTAGAATTTAGAAGCTGTCGTACAAATTTTAATGAGGAGTGAGAAGGTGAATGTTTTGTGTAACAAGCGCCTAGGCTTTGTATGGACATTTTAATACTAATATCAAGCCGTTTGTATCATTCAATTTTGATTAATATTACATATTGAAAATAGTTAGCAAAAAGTCTGAATAATATTGTACTTGTTAGACAGAAAACTCGACTCTCTATTATGTCGTAGTCCTTTAAGTTTTAGGAGGGATCGGTTGAAATTAATTTGGTTTAGAGACTGATAACGTAGTCGAGAGCTGTGTTTGTCCATAGATATACCCTTAGGCATAGAGCAGTGCATAAAAGATGACCGTTGGTCAGTGGTGGTAGTAGTTAGTGATAATGACAATTACCTGAACCGCCACTTCATCACGTTGCCACTATTTGATAACGCAGCTATAGTGAATGATTAATAAGATGAATAGAGGTTTGTTTGCCGTCCGACCGTCCGGGCCGAAACAAACTTATGAATATGCCGCGTTCAACTTAAAATCGATTTTCTTGAACCTTCGTTACGGTATCCTCTTAATTGCATGGGTTATTCAAACATTTCGTCGGGTGCTGTCAACGGCGAGATATTTGAGGTCTGCTCAAGGTACATTCATCACGAGCGGGTAGTTAGTGCAACGTGACCCTACGTTATCTTGTAAGAGCAGCGACACGACCCAAGTGACTGATGACCCGCTTTAATTAAATTTTATGAAGCCTCAACTATTTAGTTGGGTTGCACATAAAAATAATGTACTCAGTACATTAAACCGCAAACAAAACATGGGTATGATCATGAAGCTTTGTAGACGAAATAATAATGTAATAAATAATAAGTACCGTTGGAAACATGCGATACTTATGTTACAAATAAAGTAACAATACAATTATATATTATATATTTATACAGACGTGACAAATAAAAAACGTATTGTGTGTTCAACATCCTTTTTTTTTTAAATTGATTTGACAGATTACAAATTATTTTCAATAAAAAATGTAACTGCCAGAAACAGGTATAATTTAAAATCCAACCTGCCACAATTATAGTCTTTCAAAAATAATGAAATATTATTTGACCTTTACACGTTAGGTTTCTAAATGCTCTCTGTCTACATCTAGTCATGGAATAGGAATATAAGGTCCATCTGCAGATAGCAGGTAATAAACAACTATTTTTAAATATCTGTCATTAAGAACTCCTGATTCTTTCATCCTGATTTTCCTGATTTGATAAAGGTCTACCTTAATTGAATACTAGAAGCACAATTTTACTTAATATTCATATAATTAATAGTCTAGGTTCCGTTTGTTGTAATTTATATAGTTAAATACAATTATGTCCACATCAATAAAATTTATCGTTTTTTTTACTTGTATTTTAGACATTAAGAGATATTATCTAACTAAAAGGATTTATATTAACATTAAAGAAAAGGAAAGTAACATATCAAAAAATCGCAGGTTATTTTGAGAACTTTCTATTCTATTCAGTTAAAAATCAACGTTAAACATAATTAATGGACTGCATTCCCACAAATCACTAGAAAATTCTAATGCATTTCCACCTGTAAACGAGCTCCGACATCCACATCCAAAATTCAAGGTATAAAGACACATTCGGTCCGTTGGAGTCAGTTTCTGATGTGCGCAAATCAAAGACGATATTCCTGAATTAGAGCATGGAATTAGTCTGACCGGCCAGCTTAAATAAACAACCGCGGTATGTACTACCTCCGTTCTGTTTTTGAATTTGTGAGTTGCTATGTAAATAGTGAATGTAGCGACGATGGATATAGAATGCTTGCGAGCTGTTGATTTTAGATTATTTAAAATATTACAAGCGTCTGCTTGTAATATGCTATCTGTGTAGGTTTAAAAATACATATTTACCGCCATGTTAGCTGGTATTATCGGGTGGTATCTCTCATTATTAGTATTTTGGTTAGAAAATTCTAGGTCACTATAATTTTAAACAAAGGTCTTATGGCTTACTGGACTACGGCTTTACTTAACTGGGTTATATCCATGAAGCAAGTGACAATATTTTTCTAAAGATTCTGATTAAAAGTGAGACGGGCTGTATGATTGTTTATCACTTATGTAGTATAAAAAGTGTCTTAGATGACGACACTTTTTTAAATGCTTATCTGACCAATAAACTTGACATATTGTAAATTTATGTCGGCTTTACTCGCTTTATAAATTCGGGGATGCTCGACTAGTTTTGAACAATAGTAGTCCGTATTTAACAGCGTGCTGGTCACGCAGTGCTACTTGCGATATATTCGTGAACCGTGCTCATGAATAAGGTATCCTATTGAGTTCGAAACTAGTTAGGCATCTATAAACTTAAAACGTAAGTAAAGCTAATGCAAATAATTATAGCACAGTATGACTTCCGATAGTTATTATTCAAACTTTATATAATTTTTCATTCTTATTTTTTTTACTATTGAAGGATCCCGCGATTGATCACGACCTCACTTGATGGAAAGCTAAGATGTGGTCTAAGTTGGGGCTCGCAGACTCACAAATAGCCTATTCAAATTTACATTAAATTGGTACAAATTATATTACGATGAAAAAACATAAGCAAGGAGATCTTATTAAAGGCAATAAATAGATATAATGTGTATTTGAGAACGTGAAATTAGGAAATATTTTTTTTAAAATCGATAAATTTAAAATCGGTATACCTTTCAACTTTGCTTTTAGCGAGTTGGAACACAGCCATTGGTTATAGACTGGAACGTTCTATTAAAATTATTCCAATCGATGTTTTCGATTCAGTTTTACTCTAATTAAAATTACAGCAGCCAAACTTTCGAGAGAAGTCACTTTTTTAATGAATGAAAATAGATTCTAAATGGAGTTTCAGAAACTGTATTTTTACGTGTGTCTATAAAATAGGAATCCAGCTTAAAATTGAACACTCTGTAATAAAGTTATCAATTACGTTATTTAATAAAAGAATATTATACCCCAGCTATTAGTAAATGTGTATAGTTATTATGTACATACAAATTCTTGAATTTTGATATTCTTAGATTTATTTTTCTAATGATTAAACCTAATATTTGTGATAATCTTTGCCATTTTGCCGTGTGGTCCCACAATAGAATAGGCTACCCCTTCATTTCCCGTGGGTATCGTAAGAGACGACAAAGGAAGGGCGAGGGATGGGCAGCACCGTTCCTCTCAAAACATCTCTAAAAGCCTAATTACGGTTGCCAACCCGCCTGCCAAGCGTGGCAACTCAAGACTCCCCTTATGGGGAAGGCTTATGTTCAGCCATGGATAGTTAAGAGCTGATATGATGATGATGATTTGTGATAATCAGTTACATAATTAAATTTATTAAAATACTAACTTTTATCCGTGACTTCGTCTATGTGATAAGGATATGTTCACTGATAGGGATATAAAGTAGTCTTTATCCATCCTATATAGTGGATATCCATCAAATTTCACAATAATTAATTTAACCGTTAAAGCGCTAAGAGGTACAAATAGGAAACAAATAATACTCAAAATCACTTTCAAATTTATAATATAATGGAGGACATATAAATGTGAAAGTCTATAAAGGTCTTTGTATTTGTGTTACTATTTTTATATATGATTTAAACAAAAAATAAATATACCATTTTTTAGAGGAAGACATTTTTGCCTTAATTTTTATTAAAAAAACGCCGGGTTATAGCTAACATTATTATAAATTGGATAATATTTTTTTAATTTTAATAAATTATTCGAAAAACCAACCGTGAACAAAACAAACCGTGCAAACATGTTATCTGTTAATAAATGAAAACGTCAAACGTCACTGCACCTATCGTACTTCGTAGCAAAACAAAAGAATGTCGCGACATTTAACCAAAGACGGTGCCATAACTCAGTCTCTCAGAGCGGCCCGCTCAGATTTATTGGCGCAATTGACAAAGTGGCAAATGGCCCATTAGAAATTAGAAGTTTCACGAGAAACGCGCACCCGCCACCGAAAAATGTACCGCAATATTTTCTACTGTACGCAAAATTGTAAGCAATAAATAATACCATAATGTTGTGTGCCCTCTATAGTTCATTTTGCACAGAATACGAATTAATTTTGCAAGCCGCTGATTCCGTAACATAATACTATTATAATTCAAAAATAAGACTATAAAAAATTATGGAAAATCTATTTTTTATTTGTAAAAAAATATATAAAAGAGAATATATATCACTTATTGATATAAAATATAATTAAATTTAAACTATACTTATCCCTTTTTGAGAATTAGACATCAAGTCACAAGAAAATGATACAAACGTAATGAGTTGATTATTTAATTAATTTATTTATATTTTTTGCATTCCATATTAAGTAGGAAGAAATTGTATGTTTTTGTAAGACTTCATAATTAATAAATTACAATTCTATATAAATTATGATAACTGTCTCTAATAAAACCACCGCAGATTAAATAAACGGATAATTTGTTCTATTCTATATTTTATTTTATGAAATATTTATTAAATATTAAAAAAAGTAAGCTACTTTCAATGATCGATTTTAAATAAAAATACCTGCAATGCTATATACATTATATAATCGATATTTTATATCGATATAAGCAGTTGATGATTATAAGTCTATAATATATAAATTTGCGTATAAAACTTGATAATCATACCCAATAATCCAATCGCATCAGATAAATGGGAACTAATCCTATGAATGTTTTCAGTCGATATCTTACGAAATGTTTATCGTCATTGAGCAATAAAAATGCGTCTAATGACACGGGAAACTCTGTAAAACTGAGGCGGAATTGTCTCACTATTTCATATATGGGTCAATAAAATTTTATGTACAGTTAAACTTTGTTAAATGTTTCGCATTCTGCAAGGAAATTAGGTTCCGATAGTATAATATTATTGTTTGTTTTTACCAAAATGTTTATGGATGGCAGGCAATCAGTTTGTCATTTCATGTTATTTAAAAAAGACTTATCTTTATTTATAATATTATGTATTATATCAAAACTATTATATAGAATTATAAATTATTAGTTCATACGGGACATACAATATTAAAAATATTTAATATAAAAAATAAAATACGAAAATTATATTTCTACGAAAAAAGGTGTTTTTATTCATATATTTTAAAATGTAAAAAAGAAAAAGGAATTAAGACCAATATTTTCAATTAATGAATACACATATATTTTTGTCACTTGTAGGTATAATAATAATATAGTATAAATAATGATTGATTATAAAAAAAGTAGTTTAAAATACTTGTTAATATAAATTCATACGATATCGTGGGACGACGATATGTTATGATAAATTAATTATGATATGTTACGTATTTAATTATTTATAAATTGACCTATTATTGAAAAAAGTTAAGCATTTAAAAAAAATTGGATTAAAGTTATCCTGGGAAATATTGGTCTTTGTTTTTAAAATTGTCAGCAAACACATTAGTGGGTGTTCGGTATAAAAAGATTATCTGGTAAAGGCGGAAGCGAGTAAACAGATTATAAAAAAGACGTTTCTGTACAAACCCCCTCAGGCTACTTGTATTCATAGGGATACGGTTAATGTTGTCTCTTGCCGGGAATGGCAAGAAATTGTCTACGTTTCGGAGAGTATATTTTTATTTTATTACTTTATTTTTAGGCATTTTCTACTAAGTTCCTTAACCGTGTTTTTTGTTTGTAATTTTTACATTGTTTTTATTTATTGTATATTGTAATTTATGACTAAATTATGGAATAAAATTGTTTCAAACCATCAAAATTATTTATAAATGAAGGTATATTAAAGTTATAATGAGATAATTTTTGTGTATATAATTTTTATTGCATAGAAGATTTACGTGAGTTATTAAAACGTTTAATTTTGTGTAGAGACTGATGACTTGTTACTAAAATCTACTTGTAATAATAATTAAATTAATTTACAGTATTTTTTGTATTAAGTATTATTTTACATATGTACAAACCATACAACGGAAAATATTTTGAATAAGAAGATATTTTGTTTCCTGATTTGAGTGTAAGTGGAAAGTTTTTTACATCTTCAGTTACGAATATCGGATACCAGAAACAAACAGATTTCCTCTTTGAACCTCTTTTTTGCGTTCCCGCGGGTGCAATTCGTCGATGTCCCGTTGTTACGTTCCTGTAGCCATTTCTAACCCCTCACCCCCTACCACTTCCATCTTCCGCCCGCTTGTTCGTGCGTGTCGATAAAAAATAATTGCTTCCCGCGGAACAAAATTACAATATAAATAGCAACATTTTCTTGAATTACATAAGAAGTTTTTGAATATTTTTATTGAAAAAATATGAGATATATAACTTTGGATTATGATCTAAAATAGAACATACATTTTTCATTCTCAAATGTATCAGTCTGAGATATTGTGTCATGTCTTATGAATCGTGATCTTAAATCAGTCGCAGAAGCTACTTGCCTTTCATCTGTGCTTATTTTTTTTTTGTAACTATGATATATATTCCTTCAAACCAAAATTCTTATGTAAGGAACATCTTTGCGCAATTTATCAGGACCTGGAGCGTAGGTCAAACTCTTGAAAAAGTATTTAAAACATCCTATTTATTAATCTGAAATACATACACAAAATACACAATATATACTATATTTTATTAAACACTGTCTAATGTTTCCTGTGGAGTAGTACAGTAGTTAATATATAAACATACAAACTTTTTTATTTATAATATTAGTAGAATTTATGGCTAAACGCTTTAATTAATTTGGACAACAATATTTTTGAATAGCAATTTATAATGTGGACTGCATAAATCAACCATTAACAGTCTATTGCTGATTATAGGCCTCTTCTTATTGGGAAATTTTGTCAGTAGTTGCTACTCTCGGCAAGTGGGTCAGCAACAGTAGTTAGGCTTTGGTGATGTTTTAAGAGGGACGCTGCTGTCCATCGCTCGAACATTGAGTTCTTTTAGTCGCCTCTTACGACATCCACGAGAAAGATGGGGCATGTGACATATATGTTAAAAATATTATATATAATACAGACATTTATAAATCAACTATTCAGTTACAGCTAAATGTAATAGTATAGGTAAACATATAAGTAAGAGGAATATTATGTCTAACTTTGAATAGTTAATCTGCGTTCATTTTCACATTGAGCCAGTTAGTTCACTGACTGGACTTCAGAACAATGGATTCACTGAAGTAAGATTCGATACTAAGTTACATTATTCACTATTTCAAAGTAGTGCGTGTGATTAGTTTGCCTTGATCGTTGGAAATATGTAAAATATTTGATGGTAGTTGTAGAATTTTGATGCCTTATTTATACTGCTTGAAACAGCAATGGGTGCATTTTGACCTAAAATCATCTGCGTCATTATTTCAGTTAATTTCTGTTCACTGTTGGACATACATAAGTCTTCCCTAATGCCTTCCATCATCTGGGGTCCTCTGCTTTTCACATTAATCCATTTTCGGTCATCATTTTAATATCATCAATTTTCTTCTTTTTTTTTTAATACTCTCTAATATCACCTATTATCCCTATTATCACCATCATATCAGCCATTAACTGTTCACTGCTGAACATAAGCCTCCCCCTTACGGGGTTTTGTTAGTAGTTGCCACGCTTGGCAGGCGGATTGGCAAACGCAGTTAGGCTTTGATGATATCGCCATGAACGACAGAGAATATTAGAAATATTTTGTGATGTTCATCCATGTATTCAGGCTTGTGCTTATTTTTTTCCATCTGATTGGTTATTCAATCCGATTTTTCCAATAGAATCGTATTAATTAAAACAGCATTATATCAATAACATTGATAAATACTATTTTCGAAAGCTATATTAAAAAAAAGTAGGAAAAATTTAAAAAAAAATTGCGTAACAAAAGCTTTCCTAATCATCTTGCAGAGTTTGCGACAAATAAGCCGAATGCACACGTGAGGGCTCCCATTCAACAAGTCAAACGGCCACATTGTGCGCGGAGCCGCGATCAATCATAATCACGGGCTCTTTCACGTCGACTAATGGCGCACGAAATGTTGGAACGCGTTTAAAATCTGCGAACAGTCGGGGGCCACCGCGTATTTGAAGGTAACCGTTCGGAAATGGGCACAAAGAGACTGGCTGCGGGCTGATCCATCATGTGTCGCGGTGTGAGCGCTCATACTTGAAGCGGTTTTGGTTATTGCTTTTAAGCAAATTGCCACCCTTAATTTCTTTTGTTTAGCTATCTCATTCGCTGTATAGGTTTCAATATAATCAGTGTAGATGATATTGAAATCTACAGACTAAATATTAAGAATTTTGAAAATTCGAGGTAACCGATATTTCTATTTTTTTTCTTAGTTATCTAATCTAATATTAAAAAAGGAAAGATTTGTATTTTTGTATGTTTGCAACGAATAAATTTTAAAATAAAACTTACTGGGCTGATTTTAAAATTTCTGTCATCATAAAAATGACTTATCACACAGAATACATTATCCCTGAGTAACAAAGGCTATATATAATATATAGTAAAATTATTTAAGTCTATCCGTGCGGAGCCATGCAGGTCACTAGTAATTAATAACTGGAAAAGTAATTTACTTAAATATGTTTTTATAAAGATCTATAGCAAAACTATCACTATTACAATAAAAAACAAAAAAAATCACAGTTTTCTTTAAATGAACATGATTTTATATCAATTTTCTATATATGCAATTTTATAGTAATTGACATTGCACATTAATAAAAGAAATATTTATGCAGAAATTTACAAGGAATTTAATTTTACAAGTTTTTAAGTCACGAATACAGTACGAGTACAGCGTCCTAACGTAAATCGGTCGCCTTTTCCCCGCGCCGATCCATTGTATTCTCTGTTATTTTAATTTTTTCCCCACGGAGGAATGTCTTTGAGACTGTTCAAATGACGCATGTAATATCAAGGTTTGGATTCGTTTGATGTGGAAAGATTACGGTATTTGTGATGAGTATTTTTCACTGCGAATAAAAGCGATTTTCCGGATCCCTTTGCGGTGTGCAGTGTTCGTTTACATTGGTTTTTTGATGTGGCTACTTTGTTCCGATGTCTGTCTGTAGCGTTGAGTTTGTTTAGTACTTGCTTTCGAAGTTCCAGAGGTGGCGGTAAGTCTTGTTGGATGCTACTTAGTTGAAAGTCGGACAAGCCGTGGTCGCAATAACTTTCTTAGTTTTCATTTGGTTAGAAAAATATTTTTCTTTTAATTTTTTTATGTCCATAATATTATATAAATAAACGAATAATTTGATTATTTTGAAATAATCAACGATGTTACGATAATTTTTTAGAAGTTGAAATTGTTTTTACTTACATTTTTAATTTTTACTACAAGTGTGCTTGAAAAAAGTTACAAATATTTTGTGCTCTACTTATTACTGTTTTTTTTAAACAAGTTTAATTTTTATTATTTATTAAAAATTTTTGCATATTGCATTTTTTCTGTAACAAGTGATACTATGAGAATGCTCTCATACAATTGTTGTTATACTATCATAACGTCATGTTTCTATCACTTGCGCTTTCATTGACAACGAATATGTTTTTGTTTAATGATGTAGTAAGATATATTTTAATGGATATTTAAAAGGAAAATAATTAATCATTACCTAAATTAAAAAGTAGGTAAATATCAAAAAGGAGGTCAACCATAGGAAATAATTTTAATGAGAAATATCAAGTAATAAATAAGTTAACAAAAAGCATAATTGTATTTGTACTACTATTTTTGATTATTCATTAAAATTTCATTTTTCGTTAATAGTAAAATTGTTTAAATATTAATGTATAAAGTATATTTTTATCCTCGAGGTCAGCTTGTGTATACATCCTGACATATCAGATACAGCTCTGTAGAAAGTTGGAATATAACACGAAATATATCCAAGGCACCGCATGGGTCAGAGAGCTGTCCGTAGCAATCCACGGACGCTAAGCAGAAAATTCCATTCCCGCAAAGTTTTGATTGTCCGAGGCAGCTGGCATTCTTGGACGACACATTCCGCGAATCACTGAGGAGAGCCGTTTTATTGTGTTCATATCGTACAAGTTTATTCTCGTAAACTCATCGGCAACTGTCATTTGGAAGGACATGAATGTATCCTGATATTTTCCAAATATCAAGCACAAATTAGTTTTGCGTGTATTGTATGTATCTTTCAAAATAATGTACATTTCTTTCTCAACAGGAACTTCGTTTTATGACAGTTCAAGTTTTCCATCCAATAAACATACTAGCCAACTGTTACGAACTTAGTAACCATCTAAAATATTTATAGTAACATCAAACTTTCAATCTAATGGTTTCATTTCAAAAGGGAGCTATTTTGAATACTTTATCTAGTGAATAAGTTAAATATTATTATATCATTGATTCAATAAACATGTTAGATTTATAACATTTTTAGCACCTTAATCTTTAATCCTTTACAATTAAAAAAAAAATATACAATATAATCACATGATCGTACTCTCACAGAATATATAGTGTTTTAGCAGTTTAAAACTAGGAATACCCCCAATAAACCGTTCAAAATTAAATTGAAACTGCCTATACAATTACCATATCCGACCCTTGTCCATTTTTATCCCCACTAATTGTAATTTCATTGATAACACAGTTTACAGTTTGACCGGTCCATTAGAGAAACAAGGTGGCGTCCGGCCTTTTGGGGGTATTTATAACCTTTAGTAGGTATAGTTGTGGCAATAATTTCATTAGCAGGGCACAACTACCGGACAAGACAAATGGTAGCCATTAGGAGCCCTAACGACGGCCCTCGTCAGCCCCAAACTTTTAACGACGAGAATCAAAGTAAATACGCAACGTTATCTTGCCGATTTGGCGTAATCATAATTCTAGGTGGGCAAGGGTTCCGCTAATGGGGCGTAGCCAGGTACGTAACTAATTAATACATATAGTAGCCAATTTAGATGGACATTGGCCAGTGCTTTGTAGTCTCGGATAGATTGTAGATACAATGAATGCAACTTTTAATTAGCTATAATGGAAAGCGTACTTCAAAGTCATCTTTGAAGTTTATTTGATTTTAGATAGTACATACATATATAAGTTAACTGCCTACTATGTAGTAATTATTAGTTATAAAAGCAGAAATGTTATGACAATTGTCTTGCAAGTGATATCTATGGTCTTGTTAGTGTATAATACCCCTTTACAGATGTTCCTTCAGCTTATTTGCAAGTTGTATATAAAATTCTTATATTACCGTTATATCAAAATTATCTGCAACTATATTCGAGATGACAAAATAAAAATGGCGGGAAACTCATCATAACTCCTTATAATGTTCCCTTCCATCCTCTTAGGCCGGGTCTCGCGGGACAGTCGCGGAAATCAGTCGCGCATTCGTGCCGGCCTCGCGGCACTCACACGTTATTGTGTCCAACCCCGGTCATTAAGGGCCATTCGAGGTGAGTAACTTCTTCTGGCAGACCGTAATGTGTTCGGGCTCTGTAATATTTTAGACAAGACGCTCTTGTTTGTTTATTGTATGTTTTAGAAACTATTAAATCAGTCCCTGTAATTGTAGAAGCTATTTATTATTTTTAATAGATTTTAAAAAAGAGAATTTTCCCATGCCACTGTCTGATTTAGTTACGTCGTGGATACTGTTATTTAAAGTAAATCTATTGTTAATTAATAAATATTCTTCTTTTTTTGTTAAAAGTTGTTTTCGTTTCTTATTTGTTTTGTTAAAATTAAAATTGACAAAATGAGGCTGTCATTGTTTTTCCGTTTTTTATGTATCTTGATTTATAATTTTTCTGTTGACAAATGTTTTACTTTGTAAATAGATAGTCCAATTAGTCTTTTTTAATGTGATTTTTTTTTATTACAAAATCGTACAGTGAATGTATATTATCAATCGTAATCATAACTATAGTACAAAATGGTGCAATTCATTAATGTGTACAAAATAAAGCTTATCGAAGTGAACATTCAACATGCGTAATCCCGTGACTGTATACCGGGGAGGGCTGTCTCGTCCGATGCCTCAGTCGCGCTCATTACGCTCATTACCTCCAAGACTCGTGTGATGGGGACCTAATAATTTGGATCGACTCGATTAGTTGACTTACTGGTTGGTAGATGTGTTTTGTGAACGTGATAACTACTTTATGTGTTTAGATATACGTGTATCAAGCAATTTGTACATTGGCCATCGCCGCATAGTAGATATTTTTAAAATCCTGAATTTTGGAATCTTAGTAATATAATAAAATTGTAACTAGACGATATCATTTACATAGGAGATATTTAAAAAAAAATATATGATGTGTAAGAGTAATAGAAGCTAAAAAATAATTTTAAGAAATTTTATGTCTGTTTATATCTGTTTGTACTTGTACACGTATAAGCATCTTCGTTTCTTGTTCAACCAGATTCTGTTTCTATAACTGTTTCTTGATTTATGCAACATTTTTCAAAGCAATGAGATTACTAATGCAGAGCAATGAATAACTCCTTAACCGCATTTAAGGCATCAGCTCTCGATGCCTGTACATTACTGCATTTTATAAAAAGATGTATAAATAAGATTATAATTTGCAAATTTATGATAAAAAAAATTAAAAACCACCCAAGACATGATGGAATTTCATAATTAAATAAAAACTATTTATAATTATCAATGTGATAATATATAGTATTCGAATAATAAGTTATAATAATTCTAAATTTAGTAGGCATAATACAAAAATTTTGTAGAAAAATACAGTGGGATTACAGAGGATCTTCATAAAACGACTCAAGTGTCGGGCAGTGACGCGAGTTACGTCAACTCATTTGTAGGGCTGATGAGTAGCAATGAAATATATGTATACAGGATCGATACAATTAGAGCGACTATAGGGAAACATTTACGAAAATATACTAGAGTTATTGAATAAATATTTGCAATATTTTATGTCTAGTTTACAATTTTGAACATAATCTGCATAAAAAATCTCTTATTTTTTATGTAATCGAAAATTGAAAACAAGATGACGACCCATCTGATTGTAAGTGGCAACCGTCAGTTTTAATTATAAAAGATACTCGTGGACAAAATTAAGATAGTGTTTCATTAAAAACAAAAAAAAAGTCTAAGTAATAATTCTAGTAAGTCGTGTTTGCCACGACTTACTAGAATTATTTTTATTAAAAAACTAAACTACAGAACTAATTTTGTTTAAATTTCTACGGGATCAATCTAAAAGTATATCTCATATATATACAAAAGAATGTTCGAAATTAGCGTATAAATGACGGAGTTATGAAGTCACAAACATAAAAAAAAATACAACCGAATTGAGAATCTTCTTCTTTTTGAAGTCGGTTGACAAAATACTAAGTGACGCTTATAGCAAATAAATATGTTGTACAAAAAGAGAGCATATTTACCACTGTAAAACAAAACGGCTACACTGAGTTGTAATATGCCCAGGTAATTTAGTTTGATTTAGTTAATTAGTTATTAAATAAATCAAATCTTTATTCCATGTTCAAATAAATACAAAAACAATAGTATTTTTTATACAGAATATAACAACCTGTATAGTTTGTGTATTTCATTTCGCACATATTGCTAAAGTACAAACCGTGGCGTATTAAGTTAATGAGAGACAACACGCGTCATTCCAGCGCGAGCTAGGGGATATTGCGGCCGAGTGTACTTCATACGTCGCATTCGGAATACGAATTTATTGTTTCATTAACACGGGATTATATGACATGTGAGTCTCGGATACAGCCACTTGACGCGATGACACCCTAAATATTATGTAGGATTTTGGTTACCAATGATAAAGAATAACTAACACCATGATTTACGTTTGTTTTGGAATTATATTTTTCTTAAGAGATAATCTGCCACCTTTCATTGTAATTGTGTGTGCATGTTAAAGTTCTTTTTTTTATGCAACTT
Source organism: Galleria mellonella (assembly GCF_026898425.1). Classification (NCBI taxonomy): domain Eukaryota; kingdom Metazoa; phylum Arthropoda; class Insecta; order Lepidoptera; family Pyralidae; genus Galleria; species Galleria mellonella. The sequence continues at coordinate 3,898,262 of NW_026442042.1, read as the reverse complement.
AAAAAGGTAAACAAGTTGACGGCCCAGCTGATGGAAAGTGGCAACCGTCGCCTATAGACATGAGCAGTTCCGTGGACATAACAGAGTATACTGTTTCACCCATGATACTCCCCATATGTTGACATTCTTGAGGACTCAGGTATTTTTCCTCTGTACCCTGTAAATTCAATGCCATATCCCACCCTTTAAAGCAAACCACAGCCACGCAAACATAACTGCTTCACGGCAGAAACACGAATGGGACAGAGGTGCCCAAGCAAACGACTTTTTTACAAAGTCTCCCTCTGGTGAAAAAGAAAATCATATATTTAATGAGGCAAAAAAATGCAATTTACTATTTAAATTCGTTGTCAATAAAGATAAATCAAATCTACCTGTTATCTATTAAAATATTTACTTTTTAAAATACTACCATAATATATTGCTTTAATAAACAAAGCGTAATTAAATGTTATACACAATTACAAAACCTGTTTAATATCGATTAATAATGACATGATTTAAGAGTTTATTTCTCAATAATAATAATATAAATATGAAACCAATGTAAACACTATCGATATAAGAATTAAAAAAAAAATCTTATAATGAAATATTACTTTTATCATAAACATATACAAAAAATTCTGTAGCAATGCAAACTAGCAAAAAGAAGTACCGACTCTTATTTATAGTTATTAGAAAAATAAAAATTACTTAGTTCGAAATATGAATATATAGATTTGTATCTAACTCAAGGTCGCTGTATCCATCTATAAACTTTCCAGATAGATCAACTTAGAGACAACAAGAATCACTCAACAAATTATTCAATGATGAAATACTTGATTTATTCAAGAAAAATATTTGGCTTCAATAAAACATTCTTTGGAGACGAGCCTTTATGCACATTCATATAATTAATTTTATCATAAACCTACTATAGAAATTGAAATGGAGGGACGGGGGTAAATGGAACACACGGCCGCTAGGTACTTTTTATTAATTTACGAAATAAAGTTATAATCTTGTTAGCGTCCCGGCGACTCCATTGTGTCGAAACGTTACCTGGACATTGTAATAGGATCAACTTATTAAACACTAAGTACGAAAACATCAAAAGCATTTTCGCGAAACGAAAGAATGGTGCTTTGTTAAGAGGCTTTTTATTTTTATATTTTGATTCTTTTAGATTAATTCTGGTTCAATACCTACAGAAATATTTTATGACAATAAGTATATGAAAACAAAATTTTGTATTGTTCAACGTGTATCACAAAAGTTTTCCATTCTAACATCAATAATAACATGAAAGTGCTTAATATAAGCCCACTTGAATAAATAAACAGAGTGTACCGAAAAGCAATAAACATGATAACATCGTTTTGCTATAACAATTATGGGGCAAAATATTTGAGATCCATTTACCAAAGATATTAGCCGTTAAAGAGGTGCTTGAAAGGCAATGGAGCCTTTACCTTCGGACCCTTTGGGAGGCGTTTCCTCAAGGAGCTAAGGAAGGTGTTGCGCCCCAACCTAAATACGATCTAATTACGAAATAGTTTCACTTCTTGATTTATAGATTAAGTTTAGCCAAGCCCGGGTCGCACACGCGGCGCAGTGGTACACCACTGACATATTAAAATCCTTTCTCGCATGTCCTTAATCGATATTGTTATTTAGTATATGGAATTTAATAATTACTATGGTGTTTACAAATATGACTGAAAGTAACCTATGTGTTTCATAATAATAATTTACTAACCATATTCCCAGTCAATTTTGTTATTATAACTTTTAATTGAACAGACTAGGAAGTAACAGGTAGTATTATTGTAGACCCGATTGTGTAAATAAGAATATAAAAATGCTAGTACTAAGGTATAAACTTGAATAGAAAACTTGGACATTGCAAATTTGAATGTGTTTATATTGATATTGTAACGTCTTTTATAAATATTTAAGTCAAAGGAAGTTATTTAACTATCCATTGAGATACAGGCTCGGCCTAGTTCGGTGGCTATTAGAATTAAATAAATGCAATTTATTATTAAATAAAGACAGTAATTATTAAAAAAAAGGAACATATTTTAATTAACAATATGAAAATAGTATATAAAAATAATATAAAGCTATCCACTAGTATATTATTTGTAAAAATTGAATTAATCAAAATTCTGATACGGTAAAACGAAAACAGCATTTGTTGCCAAACACACATTTTCTACATAGACTACCATTATTAAGGTTATATCACGGAAATATTAAGATACTATTTCATTAAGGAAGTAAATTGCCACATGCAATCTTAAATAGATACATTATCAATTTTGTATAAACACTAGAGTATTCATATACAGGAAGGTATCGAGAGGTGTTAAGGGAAAGACGGGACAATCTCGAAGGCATTATCGGATTCCGCGGGTGTTCGGCCCACAATAGATGTTCCTGACCGAGCCGAGCTTATACTGTGGGCCTAGTGCTTTGTACCAAATCACTTCGCGTAGATTTATTGCCTACTGTCCCCATTACCCCACTCTCCCCCTATATAAATTGTGGAATAAGTGTTGCCATATTTACCGGTGACGTATTGCTAATCGGGCGCCTTCTGGGCTTGCCAGTTGTGACTTGTGAGTAGTGAGTAGTAATAATAAATCTGGGCATCCTGATGACGAATTTGAATAATTTATATTTGAAATTTATAGCTGTGAGGTCCGAAGATCGAGGAGAGCGGAGGAACACATGCGACGTCAGTGTAATCAGTGGATTGTTTCACGCATTTGTAAAAGTACAGATGTGGTTTCATTTATGGTAGTAAATATATAATAGAATATATTTTATTTATAAATAAAAAAATAAATTCACATCACATACAATTCTTTTTCAAAATAGCGATCTTTGATTTGTTATTTATATTTATAATAGAAATATATTTTTGTAGATATTTTTTAATTAACTAACATTTATAGTAAAGAGATTAGAAATTCTCTAAGCAATTACACAGTTAAACATTGGACCGCCGGTACAAACCTTCATTAATTGCCGATTCATCAATCGAGCACGATGACCGCTGTCAGTCAAACGAACCGCGAAAACCAAATTAACCGACCAGTTTAGAGTGACCAATGACAGGTGTTTAATATCGAAATGTAATTAGTGAATGCCTTTCAGTGGGTATACGTTTGCTAATGGCCGGATTATTTCGAAACAACAACCAGACCAAAGTGAATTTGTAATAGGGCTGAGAATCTTGAGCCTTGCCTTCGGCTCAATAATTTATTAACTACTCTGATGATACTTATTTAGGCAAGGGTAAGGTGTTGGTAGTGTTTAGTTTAATTTGAATAATAACTAGCTATTTATAATTTTACGATTATATGCGTTAGAATTAGTAGCCACAGGATTTTTGGTTCGCTTAGTCTTTAATATAAAAAAAAAAACAATTGTCTTTCGTTTTTTAGTCACGGCACAGCATATGTCAGAACGATTAGGACATTAAAAAAATCGTTTCCTGAATTAATTTTAGAATCGAAACTTAGATCTAGTTTATCCAAAGAAGTTCAAATTAGACTCAATAATGTATGCTCTTGATCTATCGAGTTAAAGCTCGTTAATACGTTGTTGTGGCTTTTTACTATTATTGTTATTTAAAGTTTGAGCTACCTCAGGCAAACCTATATCACTGCGACCATCTGAATTTATTGTGTTCGCACATTTCTTGATGAGACACAGAAAGAAAATTATTAGGATTATTGGGGATTGATATTTGCTTTTATGTTACATTTCAATAACTAGCTATAATATAGCATTGTGAAATTTAACAATTTTCTCAAAAAAATTGGGATAAGAAATGACAACTAACTTATAATCGGCAAAATAGCAGAGTTTGTTAAAAAAAAACGTTATTGTTCATTACTGTCTCTCTATCATTAGATATTAATAAAAAATAATGATTATAATTATTTGATTACTTTTACCAGCAAGGTCCAGTTAATTAACAACCTAAAGGATTAATTTTTAAACCAATGAATTATATTTTTAAGGGATCTTTAGACCAGTAAATGTTAGAAAAAATGATTCCCAGAGATATAGTAGGACTAATATAATCTGCTAGAATTAACTTACGCCAGTGTTTAACAAATATGTCCATGATTATAAAATGTAGATCATTGCTAATCCAAGTTTGAAGCAGCTAATCAGTGAGTTGATGTAAGCGGATGCTCAACCCACTCTATGCATTTAATTAATTGAAAGAGTCATCGCGAAGCTACGAGGAAACTACTATTCCTGTTTACCTACGCCAGTATTTGTGCAACTAACGAATGAATCCATCTCAATTATGTATTAATTTATTTAATTTATTATCCACTACTAGAAGATAAATTGCATCACATACCCAATAATAGTAATGTACTAGCAATTACCACTCCTTTGTCCTAACAAAATTAATCATATTTGCCTTCCAATTTACATAACAAAATTTCCGCAAGACCCAATTTCAGATAATTATCGAATTAAAATGGGCCGTGCATCCGTCGGGTTGGAGAATTGCATTAAAGATCCTTATTAACCGGTTTAATGTGGAGGTGTTAAGTAAATTTGGGTGTAATCGTGCTAAGCCTTTTTCCGGGGTGGCGACCGATAACTGAGCCGTGGGGCTGAGAAAAATGCGTCGGAATTTATTGGCTTGTTACCGGGATTTAAAAAAGGAGCGGTTCAGACGGGCCAGTCGGACGGGAAAGAATGCGAGCGCCGGTCCCGACTGTCGGCGCATTTGATGGTTCAAAAAAGGGTACTTGGTCTGATGTTCATTTTTGTAATCGTTTTGATTTTTTAGATTAATTTCTTCTTTTGCATTGCGAATCCAAGTATTCGTTATTTGGATGTACTACGGTATTTTACTTTTTATAGTACCTTTTATAAAAAAAAAAAATATTTGGTAAATGTAAATTATACAAATGAATAATTTGTTTATTTACACAAATTTTTTTTATACCACTGACAAACAAGCATATGGCCCAACTGATGGTAAGCGGTTAAATAAATATAATATATCGTATTATAAATGTGAAAACTAAACATATTTGGATATTTGTTTTAGAAATCTGTTTAAACGGCTGAATTGATTTTAATGGAATTTGGCAAACAATATATATTTTTCAGTTTATATACTTAGGTTATATTAATGTATTTACTATATATAATGGTTAGCTGGTAGAGAATGCCATATGGCATTAAGCTCGCCACTTGTGCAAAGTCTTCTTGTGCAATAAAGAATAAAATAAATAACACGAGCACAACCCAAACATTGTTATTTCATGACTGCAATATTCAGCAGAAATGCAATTGATATAGAAATATTTAAGCAGATGACTTGTACAATGTCATGATTGAAATATAATAATTAAATTATGTTTTACAAAAAAATCTACTCCAATTGTGACTAAACCAGTTATTTTGATTTAAAACTTAAACTACTACACCGATTTTGATACATTTTCTATGAAACAAAGTTGTTGGTCTCTCCTTTGAGATAAAAAAAGATATTTTTCAAATCGGTTTCCAACTGACGTAGTTATGACGTAACAAATAAAAAAAAAACGTACAACAGAGTTGAAAACCTCTTTCTTTTTGTAGGCATTTGATAAAATAGCTTATTGTATACAAAATAGTCGACGTCTATATCAATATTGAAATATGTTAGTTGTCTTTTAAATAGATTGCGGGTCTTTCTGTAACTTGATTTCTCATCAAGCATTTTAAGTGACTCCTCCCAACCTCTTGAGACTCTCTCAAGGGCTTCTTAAATATTCACAGGGAGTGTTCTCGATCGTATCTTTCAGTTATAGGAACTTTTATAAACTGGAGACCCCTCAATGTTATTAGTTAATTCGAAGGCTAGTCTTGCGATAGGATATTTATACCTTTTAATTATATAGATAATATTCTAGTTTAATGTCTTGTACATTGTTCGATATACATTTTGTATAATATTTCGTAAGTAATACTATTCTTGAAATTTTTTTAAACGTGAATGTGAGTTAATTTTCTTGTTTATCATCTCTTAGTACTAATCATTATGAAATTTGGTAAGAGATGGAAAAAGATATAGGCTGCTTTTTATCTCAATCAATAAACATATCGAGATAGGCAGATGTTATAATATCACGCGGGTGAAGTCACGAGTAAAAGCTAGTATATAATAATTTAATACATAAATGTTAATCCATATAGCTATTAAATGTATGAAATAAAATATAAATAAACCAATCGAATAATACCAAAACAATCATTCTTTTAATACGATAAATATTGAGACCATAAAACAAATAGAGCAAAACAAAATGTCGAACAAACAACACGGGTTCGAAAATACTGAAGTCGCAGACTCATGAATATTTTATATGTAATACAAAACTCTTTTTACTCCTTCCGAATTCAACGTGACTCGGGGGAACAAAAAATAAACGAGGTAAATTAATAAAAGGAACGGTTAGTTACAATTACGTTTTTAAATGTAAGCAAGCCGGCTTGTTACGCTTTGATTTTTCTTGTGCGACACGCCATTTGTCGGTTGAATACCATGATACAGGCGAAGAGAGGCGTTTCTGAAAATTTTCAAATCTTAAAATCAAAATAAATATTTTTTTTATATCACAGGTGGCAAACAAGCATACGGCCAACCTGATGGTAAGCGGATACCATATCCCTTGAACGCCTGCAATACCAGGGATATTACCCGAGCGTTGTTGACCTTGAAGAAACCTTTTTACCCTTTTTTCGAAGAACCGCATATTTTGGAATGACCTCGACATTTCATAACCAGAGCGGTCATAATATTATCAAGGATTATACTCACGATTATAATCCTTGATCCTAATTAGAGGTGCTAGACGAATTTTCAATTTTTTTTACCAATCGATTGTTTCTATTTTTTTGCCAATATGATTTAAGGCAACTCGCTTCCCATTAATTGATGTTCTAATATCGATTTACTTTTGTTTATGTCAAATTTAGATTTTTACCCAATAGTTGAAAAAAAGGTAATATTAATAAACTATACTTTTAGTATTTATATTTATTTAAGAACTAAATAGTACTACTGTATAACACGGTTATGAAAGAAGCTGTCTATTTAGTTGGTTTTCCTACTTCTGAAATCCACGCATACGAAGCAGTGAGCAAAACTTAGTGTTATACACAAATATAAATTACGTATTATATATAAATATAAGTGTAAAGTTTTATTTTAGATGCTCAGTATTTCAGTAACTATATAATATATATTTTTAATTTTAATTTGAACAAATTTTAGCTAAATCCATTTTCGTCTTACCCGTCATTAAGCTTTGATTTCGTCGCGAAGCGCAGGGGTTGAAATAAAAATCGCATCCCTCCTGAGAAAAATCGGGGCAAGAAAGGGTTTGTAAAAAGAATCCTTACCCGTTGTTTTTAAAGACGAGGGTACCCAGGTATCCAGTCAAATGAATTGTAAACAGCATTATTATTTCCTACAGGAAGTCGTATATATTGCGGGGCGCCTTTATTTTAACGTTTCTTGCCTTATTCATTTTTTACCCCTTTTTTATAGCTGACAGTCTTGTAATATATTGTAAACGCACAGCAAGTGCCGGCTGTAAACAACTATTACAAGTTAATAGAAAAATGGGGTGTTTTTTATGCGACTTATTTCTTTTACTTTCAAGATAATTTTATTAGATTTCTCAAATGAGATTTGATATATTTTTATTTAAATGTGACTCTAGAACATGTCATATTGATTTTTTAAATATAACTATATTAGGTAATTGGATATAATTATCAATTAAATATTTATATATATCTATGATACAGAAGCGATACTTTTTTAATCAGTTTACTTTTTTCGTAGAGAGTTTTTTCTATATTACTAACTACAACTAACCTAATGTAAAAAAAATATAAATATACACAAAAAAAAAATATAAAAATATTAATAAGAATTTTTTTTTTATTTAATAACGTCTATAAATCGATATTAATTCTATCTACATCACTGTAATATTACATCTATGTATGTTATTATTCGAATAATTAGCTTGAACAAAGACTTTAACAAGATAAGATCCTACATTCCTTGGATGAATAGTTTCGCTCATAAAATCCGCTATAAAAGGGCGATAACGGCCGATTATGGGCTTTCTAACGGCTCTCTAATAATGAATTGTCTTTAGTATAATGTTGATCGTGATTGTAATACAGCTAGCCTTTATTCTAGATTAATCTGTTGAAAATTGTAATTGTTCCAATAACGGTTACAACATTTTCGACAGCCTCATTATATCTTTAGAACTGAATTGAAAGATTATTTGGGATGTTATTTATGTTTTTGTTTATACCATAGAGTATAATATAAATTAAAGTAAAAATATAATAAATCTGCAAAAAATGTTTAAAAGATCGATTTTAAGTTTATTTTATATACGTTTATTTGAGTAAGTAAATTAAGATATTATCATAGATATTGGATGTTTGTAAGTTAATTAGTTTATAAGGCAAATTAGGTTCTTTAGAATATTCGTTTGAAATAAATAATTCAAATATGTTTTTATTTAAACAGTTATATTATTCATTTATTTATAACAGCAAACAAAAAAAAAACAAAAAACAAACATATTACAAGTAGATACGAATCCTTCTATTATTGTATCATGTAACCGAGATTTTTACTATAATGTTTTAAAACTTATAACTAAATGAAAGATATTGTGTGTATAAATATTTGTAACTCAGTCACGATTAAATGACTGATTGTATTTTTGTGCACAGATAAAATCATATCTTAGATTGACACAAAACATACGGTATATAAAAATACACGTAAGCAAAGTCACCAGACGTGGTTAGGCACTTTTTTCATAAAATAAAAAATAGGAATTATATCTGAATAATTTAAAATTTAGTTCTTCAATTAAAAATGTGATCAATCTGAAAGTATATTATTAAAAATATAAAAAAACAATTTTCCAAATGAGTTTATAAATGACGGAGTTATGAGGTAACAAACATAAAAAAGTACAAACGCATTGAGTACATCCTCTTTTTTTGAAGTTGGTTGTAAAAGAAAATTTAATTTTATCTAGCACATTCTCTTTTTATTTAATTTAAAACTTGCAAAAATTTTTATCTGAATATTTATATATAAGTCCGCAACACTGTACGTCGAAACAAAGGCTAATTCTTCCACATAATGGTTGCACAACATACGTGTAGCTATTTGAAGAGCGTAATAAAGCAGCAGAACGGAGCCAATAAACGTAGATTATCGGGAGTTATGATGCGATTCACGTTAATGCGACATGACAATAGGCCCCGGGCCGGGACCCCGTGGAGTGGATGCGTTTGCGTGGAGATAGAACTTGTTATGGGAATTATTTATTATTGAACCAATAACTTTTGATCAGTTCTTTAGACGAGTATTTATATTATATAAATAGAAATGTATATAATCACTACTACAATTCCTGAGGACGGCTACGTTTTGACGAATATTTATATTTATCAAAATGTATATAAATTTGCAAGATTATTTATTGTTTAATAAATATTTTCTTCTAGCAATAATACATATTATACGAGTAAAATATTTGTTATTAATAAAGTCGAATTTATTTTCATTACGAATGAAAACAATAAAAGTCAATACTGTTGTGAAATTCGACATAAAAATTTAAATATTTACATAAAACTAGCTTTTATGTATATATGTATTATGTATGTGTATTTATATAAATTATGTATCTTATTACAAGTCATCGTTTATATAAACAGTTATTTTTATAACTAATAGAAAAAAGCCTCTCAAGAAGTAAAAATATAGATTGAATACTATATTAAATATCTATAGTTTTTTAAATTCTTTGACTGAACAACACAATGCACCTACTGTATAAAGAAAATAAACCAATTTGACCTACCCATTGTGCAAACTTCGACATCGAGTCAATGTTGACATTTTCTCGGTCACCCCTATGCGTATAACATCAATAAACAGTATAAATAAATTACTTTTTGTCATTCTATGTACTTCACTCTTATTTGTTTCAATTAGCCCGATAATATGTTGTTATTTATCTTTTTTTTTTCTTTAAAGTAACTAATGTCACTCAGCATACTCTACTAGTAAATTATTCTTCAGGAAAAAGCAACTTAAAAGATAAATAATTCCTGAGTGCTCTGGGATCTTGGTACTTTAGTACTACTATGTGTATGTGTTACATATACACACACTGATAAATGATGAGATGATTTGTATATTTCATTGAAAATATTTGAATTTAGAACGTAGAATCGTATTTAAGTAAATGGAATTTTTTCGCAGTAAGAAGTATTTCGCTTTGTAAAAATGGTGCTTTTAATCATCATAAAATTTCATCAAAAAAGAATAATGGAAATGAATTTCAAAATAAAAGTAACGTAGTTAAATAATTTTAAAATAGCAATATAGTAACAAAAAATCTAATGAATTGAGAATCTCCTACTTTTTTAGTCGAAAAAAGAAAATGAACGGTCCCGTTGGGAAGCAATAAAATCCTATTTGAAATTTCAGGGTAAACCAGAGTATAAAGATATCGATGGGAGCAAACAAAACGGTATGTTGACCGTGCATCGTAAAAAACACGTTAACATCCATTCACATTTATGCCCCCTATTTGTGCGGATGGGAACCACTGGCCACCGACACAAAGTAACTGATTGCTTGCTACAATGTGTATGGTGGTTTTTACAAAACCAATCGTATTTTACAAATGTACTTATTTATTTATAAAATATAAGCAAAAACCAGTAATGAGAAATACGTATTTGAATGAACATAATAATTGAAATTAATTGATATTACGTATTTCATCATATGATGAATTAATACTCTTCATACTTAGAGAATTATGTTATTAATTAATGGAGCAGAAACATAATTATTTAAAGAATAATGTAATTTTTACATAATGTACGTAATAATTTAAGAAAACCTCTGCACAAAAAAATTAATAAGATGAAAACAAAACATATAACAAATATTCAACAGTTTAGTTTATCAGTTTGTATGTTCGCGGTATTATTGATAATTTGAGAGTTTGGTTCATACAATTGATTTTGATTGTTTCAAAATGTGTATGGGACCAACACAGGAGTACATACCACTTGAAAAATAAATTATGTAAAACGCTTTTCAAATTGCGTAGATACAGAAAATATGTGTAAAGTAAGAATCTTAAAAAATCGCTTACAAAGTGAATAGGTATTATATGATGGAAAGTGCTTCAAGCAAAATTTACTTGTACTTCAAGTAAATAACAAACATGAAAACATTAAAAATAGAATGCAAACAAATTGGTTTTACTCCATGACTATATATAGTAAAGTAACATCCCCTCCCCACCCCCCTAGCCCCGAGTTAGGATCGAAGGTGCTCAAAACAAAAGTTTCTACAGAAGTTTTATCAACGCTCCCCTTTGGCCGAAGGGAGCCCTTTGACCTATTTTTCTCGAGATGATCCACGTTTTGTTATAAACCAGAGATATTTTTTACTCTCTTTTTTTTTTGTAATATAATAAAAATGGGAAATAATTTCAACATGGCGCAACATATCGGTCTTATAAGTACTGTTTCAATATTATACTGAATTATACTATGCAATCGCCCGAACACTATATAAAACAGACTTATACCTGGATGTCATTACTACTAAACAGATAAGCTTTATCCATGGTGAAATGTACCGAGTGCGCTGCATTGTTTTCATATAATAATGATACTTCAGTTATGTTTTAGACTGAAAAGAGAAGGAGGAGTTCAATTCATGAGAACAGCTGAATTTTTTTTTATAATAAATTTTATTTAAAATTTCTTATTGTATTTACATTTTTAACTACTTCATATTGCATAGACTCAACACTTATAACTGGAAGGAAAGGTATTATTAGTAATGAGATCAGCCTTAACAATATATCCTAATAGGTCGATCTCCACGTGGTTTGCAATTAAGGCATCGTGGCTATTTTTTGATGAATTCACCATAATGTAACAACTGACCTACTTTCATCCTCACCTATCATCCCTTACTGATGCCCCATCTGCGTATGCCGATAGCGCGGGGCGGGATAACCATTCCATTTTCACCTATTAAAAAAATAAACACTTATGACTATGCGTTAATTACATATACATTTTCTCCTTTTATTTAATACACTAGCGATCTGATCCGGCTCACCATGAGTAGATAGATCGATAAATGAGTATTTTAAATTAGTACTTTACTTGTACCAATAGAAGATAATAACAATATTAAACGTAGGGCTCTTATATCGCGGTATTTTTCATACTTTTACCCGAAGTAACTACTTAATGCAAGTACCAAACGAGTACTTTATCAGAGGGAGACTTTATATAAAAGTCGATTGCTTGATTACCTCTGTCCCATTCGTGTTTCAACCGTGAAGCAGTTGTGTTTGCATGGCTGTATTTCGGTTTGAAGGGTGGGATATGGCGTGAATTTACTGGGTACAGAGGAATAACACCTGAGTCCTCAGGAATGGCAACGCATGGGGGGTATCATGGGCGAAACAGTACACTCTGTTATGTCCATGGTACTGCTCATGTCTATAGGCGACGGTTACCACTTTACATCAGGTGGGCCGTCAGCTGGTTTGCCATTCTAAGTTGTATAAAAAAAAACAATTCGTACGACTTAGAGAAATTTACATTATATTTTATGAAACTATTCAGTTGTCATAAGTATTAACATCATGAAACGAATGTTATCATCTCTCGATGCTACCCGTACTTCGATTGACTAATTGAAACAAAAATAGATTATTCTGACTAAAATTAAAATAGTTAAATATATAGTCTCGCGGACGGGTATTTTGGGTAATAATGGGTAGTATAAATATGTAGGATATTAATTTATGTATCATTAATCATTTTTGCAGCGTACGCTAAATTATGGCTTTTATAGGAAAATTTTTAATACCTTGGATTACTTTGTACTCGTAGTAATTTTCGTAGGGACCGCAAATTTTTTAAATAGTAACATATACCTACTATAGCCTACATTACTCACTAATAGTGTAGATTTATATAAATGTTTTTTTTAAATAGGTTTGTGGTTCTTGAGTTAATTTTTTTTATAACACCGAGGTGGCAAACAAGCATACGGCCTACCTGATGATAAGTGGTTACCGTAGCCTATGAACGTGAATGTGCGTTGCCGACCCTGAAGAAACCTCTTTACCCCCCTTTTGAAGAACCCCATGCTGTCTCTTGGGAAAACCTCGGCTACCACCAATATACAAACGAACATAAAAAAAATCAAATCTTTATCTTTTATAATGTTAGTTTAGATATACGCAGTACAATATGTAAATAGAACTGTAAATGTTTTGTATCGAATCGAACATTTCTCCTATCATGCGTGCACCAAGAATATCTCCGGGCAGCATATAAATCCAAGATGGCAGACAGTCATAAATACACGTCCACGGGTAGACATACAGCGGGCTCGCTTATTGAGTTATCACAGTTCCACGCGAGCAATAGTTATCGATTGTACAACTCGTACGTCTTGAGAAGTCACAGAGCTCATGTTTAATATCGTTTCATAAATTGACTAGATAGTAACACGGACAAACAGTGCAACTATGAGTGTAACTTATTTAATTTTTTTTTTATTTCGTTACATTTTTAAACAACTTGAAATGGTTTTTAATTCATTTTTCTAAATTGCAATAATAATAATAATAAAAATTATCTTTGCACTTTTTATAAATTGTGAAATGAATTTTGATTTTTTATTTTTACAAACAATCCTTGTGGCTTATTACCGTTATGGTTCCTTATTACTGTTGTGACGATAGTAGCTGATGATTTTATTTGAAGAACGAAACAATATGAAAATATTTACAGTTATTTATTATTGACTAGAGATCTGGCTTGGCTTCGTCCGGGTAAATATAATTTTCAAAAATAATATATAACCGATATTACTCTCTGATAATGTAGTTATCTATAGGGGGAAAAATTATCGATACGAAAATATCAGTTCAGTGCTGTTTGAATGTAGTTGTTACAAACAAACAATCAAATCTTCTTTGTATTATTAGTATAAATTTACTGAGTATTTTTCTCTGATTATAGACTCTTTGCTGACACTAGTCCATACAAATAGATAGAATGACAGACAAACGTAGCTTGAAACTTTGCATATATTAAGGATGAAGTAGCAGTATTACTTCTATAGTAATTAAGATACTGAAACAAATTAAAAAATAAATTAGTCAATTCTAATTCGACATTGTCTAGTTAAGATATAATCTAACTTCTCTGTCATAAGGGATGTCCCAAGAAATACCCGACAATTACCGTAAATAGATCAAGGAGAGAGGCAAATAAGATTCGTCTTCGATCTTATTTATTCTCCTCTATAATTCGTTTGCCGACCCCGTTTAATGTTGATTACATTTCACTTCTAAGGTTCAACTTTGAGATGGAACTCGTTACATCTATTAAGTAATTAGTCGGTATAAAGCGATGCTTAAGTAATGAAGCGTAATTATAAGACAGGACACGTCGAAGGAGTTGAATAATTAAATCAATCATCCCTCTCCATGGTATATAATCTTTTCTGAATCAACTTTCGAGTCGAATTCTCTTTTGAAAATCGGAAACTTTAAAAGTATTAAGGTATTCTTAAAGAGGAGTAACCAGTAAAAAGGAGTAAACTTTTAAATATATAATTTATATCAAATATGATTTTAATCAATTCAGCTATTCATCTTCTAGCTTGAATATGTCTTTCTCAATGACGTTTTTTAGATATTTAAATGTAGACAACTGAGTAAATCTTTGATTGAAAAAATCAGTTCATTCGCAAAGATATCGCGTGACATTTATATGATAAAATGCTTGCAGGCGAATTGAGAAACTGGTTTTAGAAGTCGTTTAAAAATTAAATTAAAAAAAAAATTCAAGCACTCATATTTCATTCATATCGTAACAAGTGATCAAGGATTAATTCATACTAATCGAGGCACTCTATGAGGTAGACCTATGTTTAGCAGTGGACGGATAATAATCGAGATGATGATAAATAGCTTGATAAATCTCAACTAATATTATAAAGAGAAAAGATTTAATTTTTATTTATAATGTTCAAAAAATACTTAACCAATTTTATTAGTTCTTTCATTTATAGAAAGTTACATAATCAGAGAATAACATGGGATGTATTTTATTTAAAAAAAAAATCGTGCGCAGCCAGTATGAGTCGCTAGTTCAGAAAAAAAGGATAGCTTTTTATTTTCACTATAACATTTTATACAAATAATATTTGATTGGTAGAATAATTTACAGAGATCGCTTGCGAGCCCCAGGGAGGGCTGGGTCCCACCGAACTTTTAAAGATATTATCCGAGAAGGGTTGAGACGTGCGTCCTACGTGATCCGGCGCGCCATCTGTCTTCGGCGAAGCTAAATTTGTTTATCTAAATTATAGAGGTATAAGTCACAATTCTAAGTTACACTCCACCATAATTATCAGAAAAACGACAAGGTAAAGATTATGAAAATATCAATAAATTTTGCAAATTTATTGACATTTGTAGTGTAAGATAATAAGAAGATTGTTCTTCCTAATTGTCGATCATCAAGTTTGCTGAGAAAGGGATTATAATGAAAAGTAATTGAGTCTAAAAGCCCCATTGCTAGCATAATACGCTATCACGACGACTTCCACGCAGTTTTTCTGGAAGCTTTTTTTTTTTTTTTTTACAACACAGGGGGCAAACGAGCATGCGGCTCACCTGATGGTAAGTGACTACCGCCGCCCATGATCACCCACAACACCAGCGGCATTGCAGGTGTGCTGCCGGCCTTTTAAAAAGGAATATATTATTCTTGAAGGTTATGTTGTCGTATCGGTTCGGAAATACTGCTGCTGGAAGTTGATTCCAAAGAATGGTTGTGCGTGGAAGAAAGTGCCTTGAAAAACGCACAGTGGAAGACCGCCACTCGTCCAGATGATTGGGATAAAACTTTAGTTTGTGGCGGGTTGTACAGTGGTGAAAATCAGCAGCAGGTATCAATCCGAACAATTCCTCAGAACACTCCCCATGATAAATTCGGTAGAAGATGCACAGAGATGCAACATCCCTGCGCAGTTTCAGTGGATCAAGTCGGACAGTAAGGCGTTGACTATCGATAATTCGAGCCGCCCGACTTTGAATGCGGTCTAACGGAAGGATTTTGCAACAGGTGAGAACAGTATTCCATATGCGGCCTGACTTGGGCTTTATATAATTTCAGGCGGTGTTCTGGCATGAAATATCGTCTCACCCTATTGAGCACTCCTAACTTTTTGGAAGCTATCTTAGCCTTCTCCTCCAGATGACCGCAAAACTGGACGTCGCAAGATATATCAACGCCCAGAATTCCTAGACTCGACTTTTTATCAAGGGAAGTGCCCTGAAAGTGAGGAGATACGACAAACGGCATCTTTTTTGCGGTAAACGCGCAGACTTGTGTCTTTTTGGGGTTAAATTGGACAAGATTTTGTTCACCCCAGATCGAAACTTGATGGAGTGAAGTTTCGATTTCAGACATTATTACAGAGCTATTTATTTCTTGTCAAATTCGTCACAATGGACCAATAATTTGCTTTCATATTCACCAATTATTACTCCTTGGTACCCCACCAGCGTATATAGATAGAGACCATTCCATTTGAATAGTTTCACCCAAACCATTAAGTTTAAGTTAGGAGTCTTATTTGTACTATTTTGTGGAAGGATCACTCTTTCAAAGAAAATTTGTATTTTTTCTTTATATTTTGATATAGTTTACTGCACATACATAAATTAAAAAGAAATAAATAATAAAATATAATAAAGTATAGAAACGGACTCATCTTTAGGAGACATTTATTCCAATTATTCTTGTGAAGCAGGAAGTTTTTTTTTAATAGTGTACTATCCTATAATATTTTACCTTTAAAACCATGCGAAATATGTCGATGTAGAAATAATTTAATAGTTTTACAAATTTATAACTTATTAGTGAATTTAAATACTGTAATTATAGAATACTTAAAACAGAAAATTGGTTAGGCAAAATTTTAAACCCGAATTAGAACCCAAATTACACGTACATTTAATTACTTACTTCGAATGTATTTAATTTAGAAAATGACATGGTTAACTCAATAAAGTTTAATGTTTTCTCGGTACTAAAAGAAAGGCAGGTTTATTAGAAAATATTTTCCAGAAAATACGAGTACAATGAAGGAGAAATATAACATTTTTTTCAATAGCCACGGACGTTGCCTTCAAGAAATCCTGGCAATATAAATTATGCAAAAGTGCCGCAGTAACCATAAAAAATCAAGACTTTTTCCTCGGGAGACGTCGAAATGTATCGGGACGGAACTGGACGGACATAAATTTATCATTTTCCACTGCATAAAGCATAAATTCGAATCATTGGTGCTTCCTTGAAGGGCTCTTTGTTGCAAAAATTTTGTTGTAGGTGCTCACTACAAAGTGCGTCATTGAATATGTCAACAAATAATTCAATTCATATTAACAAAAAATCTACCTCATTTCAAGAATTTTATTTAATTGGGGGGAGCTTTTTCATATAGTTGCATACTACAAAGATTGCGTTCTACAAAACAACTCACTTTAATTGTGGCAACGTCAGTTACATGTATTTCGATTTCAAAATTAAACTACTCAATCGATTTTAAAAAATAAATTTCTTTGGGACCAATCTGTAAGTACATTTTTTCTGATAAGATTCTTCCAAATCGGTTTAGAACTGCCAGGAAAGAATAGGCAAATAATAAACTACTTCTAAAATATATACACTAAAACATATACTAATATTAAATAAAATATACAATAAACAATGTACATATTTAAATTTTACAATGCCAAATGGAATGTATTATTGAAAATTGAAAAAAAGAATGGTTGAATAACCTCACCACCTTCGTACAATACAGAGTTTGCCTTCAGCGATCCGTGCCCACTCGTCACACAGGGCCGAGGGTCGAATCTACATAAAAATATCCATATTTTAAATTTGATTTGAGAACTTGTCCATGGATGGATGTTTGCTATTGAAATACAAGTGACGTGACAGAAATTCTATGGTCGAAACGGTGCATAATAAAAGACACAGTCTGTCCTGAAAATATTGATTTATTTATATGTATTCATTTATACTATACTTATTTAAAAAGGGTTTTTCAAAAAGGGTATACTAAGGTTTCTTCAGGGTCGGCAACGCGCACGTGACTCTCCTAGCATTGCAGTCATCCGTAGGCTACAGTGACCGTTTACCATTAGACGGGCTAAATGCTTGTTTGACACCTTTGTGGTGTAAAAAAAATTTGGTACATATCTCATATTAAACTAGTTTTTACTCGCGACGACGTTCACGTGACTGAAATATGTTGACTGATAGTCTATGTTCTCCTAATCCCAATATGCCATTCCAAATATTACAGGTAAATGTGTTAAATTTCATGACGCTTGGCTGATTTTTTAAAACGGAGAGGTAACAAAAATAACTTTTTTTTTAAGTTATGGTAATAGAAAGGCTAATCTGACGAGATTATTTTGTTAATTTCACGAGGAGCTTTAAAATTATGATAGTGACATACAGACTGACAAAAAGAAAATTTGATAAAAATATAAGAAATTGGTACCTATATTTTAATCAACTTGTTCACAGAACTCTAAATGTAGTTCTTTTATCATTGTTTATTCGATCATATAAAATGATTTCATATTAGAGTTATATATTTAGATTAAATGTCGTAAATACAAATTGATATATGTAACATATATATGTTATAATATGCGGACAAAACAGAATGGTTCTCTGGAGATCCAAAATACCAGTGGTTACACGAAGTACCGCGCCCTCCGTAAGTAAATAGTCATGTCTCAATGCCCGCTAATAACCGTCGCATAGGCGCGTCTGTCCCGAGGCGTTTTCCCTTGCCAGTGGAAAACTTTGGACGCTTGTATACAGCATTGTACACATCTGTGCTGGCCGCAGACCAAGTTCTGGTACAGTGTTGCGGTGCTGACGGCTCCCAGATATGTCATATTTGAAACTCCCCCCTTTACCCGCGCGCCGCACCACGCTGTGGACATCTTCTCGTAATGCGCCGACTGATGTAGATAAATAGCGGGTTAAATTAATTTTGATATTTGATTTTGTGTACTGAAATGAAAATAGCATTGTAATAATACATTTTAAATTATTAGAAATTATCAGTATTATGTAGTAGTCTTTTCCACGGTGCTGTTCATATTTATAGACAATGCCTACTTTTTCTTATAAGGTGGACCGTTACCACTGTTAGCTTATTTGCTATTCTAAGTATTGTAAAAAAAAAAATAAGATCTCAACTTGGGGGTTCGATAAGGTTAATTTAGTAAATTATTTTTTCTAATCTATTAATTTTTTTCTAGTTTTCTATCGGGCATAGTTAAATGAATAATAGTGATTCTGATTTGAGTTCGATGTATAAAAAGTATTTCAAATAGAGTTTAGATCAAAAATATTGTTTATTTCTATCATTAAGTAAATGTATTGCATTTACTTAATGATAGAAACTACATTTGTATGTTAATTTAAACAATGGTCTATTTGTATACCAAATATATATATATATATATATATATATATATATATATATATATATATATATATATATATATATGCAATAATAGGTGTATTAGTTAATAGCAAGTAGCACGTTTACTATCAGATGATATAAATTCTTTGTATTAATTATTAATAAGTGCAATCAAATATCAAAATCATTCAAGTCTTGTATAAGATGGCGACTGAAACGAGTTGGTTTGCCCACACTTGGCAAGCAAGTTTTCTAACGAAGACGTGGCATATGTGACCTACTCACTGATTTAACCGTACTGTTTGTTATTTCGAATCCAACAATATGAGTAGTGTACATATCATTATATATATATATATATATTGTATATAGTGTATGAGTATGTTTTTTTAACACGAGCGTTCATTCAAAGGTTATCTCAAGAGATTGTTTTAGCAATAAGACCGCCTTTGGTAATTCAGAAGTGTAATATATATAATTTTGGTATTATTCTTTACATGATACAATAAAGAGTAAATAAATGTGGCCGAGATCCTATATTGGAGTACCACAGTCGCAGGCCGTCGAATTAGCCCAGCCGTACTTATATATAGGATTGGCAGCGACCGCATCCAATTCTCAATCTGTTAAGGATTGATCACCTTCTTCTTGGAAGTGAGAAGCCAGGAAGCATCATTGAAAGTTTGAATAATATTCCCATACGCGGTGGAGGTTCGGATCTCTACTCCTTCCCATTCCTCTGCCATATCAAACGTACTATGTACTATGGTCTTGATAGTCTTAAATAAATAAATAGCTCAGGATTCTAATTTGTAAAAGCTACGTTATTATCTACATTGAGGCAACTATTCTTTTTTTATTTTCAACTTTAACCATTATTTATTAGTAATAAATAAATGTGCATAAATTTTACCAGTTATATGAAATTGAAATTAATAAAATATTAATTTAATAAAGAAAAAACAGGAATGCAATTAACCGATTTATTCACATAACTAATAATTACTTCGATTAAAATCAGGTTTCAAATAAAAATAATCACGTTGAGTTATATACAGAGAAAGGTTTTAATCTTATTACAGCCTACTATTTGTGTTAAGGATTAAAAATATATAAAAGAGCCTATAGGAATATATAGTAAAAAATATGTATTTGGATTTAAAATTTAATGATAATTAATGAATTTTTGTATTCATTTCTCCACCTTGTAATCTTTAGTATATAAAAAATAATACGTACATATGACATGTAAAACATATTATATTACATTTTATTAAGGTTTTTTTATAACATAGAGAGCAAACGACTCACCTGATGGTAAGAGTAAGTGACTACCGCCGCTGTCCATTATTAAGTTGTAGTTTTGTAAAACACGCCTTTGCATTTCTTCTATGAAGCAACAATCATCAATATAGAAAACGTTCCATTTTAAAAACTAAGTACACTCAATAATCCAGAAATAAAAAAATAAAATGTTGTTATTGTTGAATAATAACCATGGAGAGTCATATCGTATTATATTTAATTAATTTCATGTATTTAACTAACGTATTTAACAAATTAAATAAATATACGAAGGAGAAGATATAAGTAGACGAATAGAAATATTTCTCTAGTTCAAAAATATTCATTGGTTGACTAAAAAAACCTATGCTTTAAATGCTTGAATTCCATAAGTAAGTTTACCCCAAAGTTTAAGTTCGAGCGCCATGTATCTACTTTAAAGGCGAGCTGCAAATTCCTGACAATCCTTTAAAATCAGCGAAGCGATCTAGTCTTCTACGTTGGAGTGACCGCATCCTGATTCCATTAATACCTCACCGCCTCCCTCTCCCCACTCCCTTTCTCGATGCCCAAAGGAAAGTATCTCTTAATCTAAGCTGGACATCGCGATAACAATATTATAAACCATTGCCGCCGACTACAATTCGCTTTTAGAGGGGCATTACTAACTTCAGCGCATTTAATCTGAACCCCATTATAGTGTGAGGACCTCGGGGTAGTGGCGCAGGGTTGTACGATTACTTTTCGTGTATAAGTATGTGAGATTAAAGGCATTGATAATCTCGATAATATCAAGATGTACGTGACTGACTGTCAACGTTTTATATTAGCATTTTGGAGAAAAATCGAGAAATACATGTTAAGTATTAGCTTTAGGTATAACTTAAACAAAAAAATTACATTAAATTACTACTTACTGTTTAAGTTTACATTAACATATATAACGAGTATACGAGTACAATATTATTATTAGCACGTAAAGTGACTAATAAGTGATTATAATGTTTTTGATTACGAAATACGGTTTTTAGATTTTTGTCAACCCTATACCAAGGGTCAGAACATCGTCTAGTAATGTCCACCGAAGGATTGTCAGGCATCTGTGTAAAGCAATTAGCGCCTCTAATGTGGTCGGGCTTTAAGACAGACCCTAAGACACGCTATAAGACAGACTGCATTTTCAGTGTCGGAATTCTTGGGACGGGTTGCCATAGACGGAATGTCTTGTAAGTTTTAATGTCCTGAGGGTTTTATGGTCTGTTCCGATTCAGTTTACTTAAAGGTGAGGTTTAGAGATGTTCTACTAAAAAAAAATAATTAGTGTTGCCTACTAATTGATTATCAATTAATCGATATTATTTACCAAGAACAAATAAACTATACAATAGTATTAGGTTTGCGCAATTATATCAAAACGATATAATAATAGGTTATAAATGATTGCAGTATGCAATAATATGGATACTATCGATTAGATTAATGACTACTTAAAAAAAGCTATTTTGTTAAATTATATAATGATTTATATAATCTTGCATGTGTAGTGTCGTGTTTACCCTTTAAGTTAAAATTTTCAATAATCTTTTCCTAATAGATGCTTGTAATTGATTACATCTTATTATCGACTAAATAATCGATTAATACATGATCTATTTGCGGCTCTAATCGTGGCATTGATACTGCACTATTCGAAACGCATGTTCACATATTATTTAATTTTAATTATTTCTTTAGGAGTCTTTTCTTTCTTTTGCTTTAAGCATTAGGTTAAAATTTGCAATAATGCAAGTAATTAAATTAAAAGTTTTTTCCAATACTACATGGGATCTCGCAATTTTTTACAATGTAGAAATTTCTAATCTATATCTGAGACTTGACATATAACAATGTTTATTTAGTAAATATTCTAGTAACTGCTATAAACTTTAAATTAATAATGATAATTCTTTCGTCTTTATAAATCTGTCAGTGCTGAGGAGATCTCTTTAAACTCCATTATTCGTCTGGTCTAACCCTTTTAAATCCACTTTTTTCTATTAGATTACAATTAGTAGGTACGTCACATGTGCATAAATCCTTTTTCAAACGATACGCTACAAGCAGGATTGCCTTTTCGTGTAGTGTCTAGATTATTTACAAGTTTTGATTCATTGATATCTAACAGTTTTTTAGAGATAACAAAATAGGCATGTACTAAGTTATACACATTTAGGTATTATAAATTATTTTATTATTAGCTAAATTTAAATCAAACATAATTTAATGTGCATTATATTACTACTATTTAATATAATATCTGTTATAATAATATCTAGCTATCTATATGTCTAGGTATTTGATATATACGAGAAATGTAAACTATACTAAAATTAGAAAAGTATACTATCTTATTAAAATTTAGACACAGTTCTAAATTATCTATGTAATAATAATAATACTTAGTAAATGTAGAAGGAACTTAAAAGAATATTGACCTTGTTATCAGTGTGCACTTTGACCATTTTAATGAGAGATTTTTGATAACGGCGAGCGAAGTAAGGTTTTCAGCAAAAGCGGTCAGTTTTGAAGTAAGCGAATGAGCGTGAGCTTATTTTTTAAATATTCTTAATTTTAATCAAAATTCTGAATAATATACAAATAAGAATAAGAATATAAGAATAAGAATAGGAATAATACTAGGTTATCCGATCCGGCTGCGCATATGTATATTAACGAAGAAAACATTAAACTAAATAATTGAACGTCAACCTGGTAATTATGTAAATATTTTTTAAGATCTCCCCATTGTCTTATTTCACTCACTCATTTCTTATATGGAGATATTTTAAGCCAAACTTTTTCATATTTTTTGTAAACAATTTCTTTCATGAAAACTTGACAATTATAAAATATAAGAAAAAAAAAACATAAGCCAAATATGTGTAGCCTTTTTGGAGTGATATGCTAATATATCGTAACCTATGTGAACCATACGTAAACTGCTGGTTTACCTCCCTGATAATTATATTATTCCCAAATTCATGTATAATATAGTATATATCATATATGTGTAAGTATATTTGTTATTCATATATATTTATTCGTTTATATATGTAATTTTAGTATGTATGTATATCAATAATTAGTAGTACCGCATTCGAGTATTCTGACACTTCCCTATGGTTGATTGGGAGATAATGCTTTTAGCATTAAGTCCGCCATGTACACATATTTGTACTAATGAATAAATAAATAAATATATTTAGCTAATGATTTTCATTTATACATAGATTCAGAGAATCAATTTCAAGATATAATAACTATAACTTCAAGTATTTACCTCAATGGTTTATGTAGCGTTTAGATAAATTTATTAGATCAATATAGTTGGAGAGGACTAGCCGGGCACCGTAATGGTTATCGGTCTAACGTTTAATTACCCCACTCGAAGACAGTGGTTAATAAGAAACGACGCCTCAGCACTATTCCTTTGATTTATAGAGGCACATTCGTAGTTTGTGCAAGGAGATTAGACGTACTAACAATGTTTATAGGTGTAGGAAATCTATTGTTGTATAATTTATTTGAATATTAGTAATATTGGAGGGGAATTGGCTTATACCAGTATTACGTTACTTTCATGTGATCCGGACAGTATAGTCATACTATTATATTATCTATGGCATAGTTATTGCATTTCAGATGCAAATTTTGAAAGTACTTTTTCAAAAATAATAATATAAATATAAGTTTATAATAAATAGATAGATACTCTTTATTGTTTCCTTCATGAGATTAAGTTAAGTTAAGTGAGATCAATACCAGAGGGAGACTTTGTACAAAAGTCCATTGCTTGGGTACCTCTGTCCCATTCGTGTTTCAACCGTGAAGCAGTTGTGTTTGCATAACTGTGTTTCGGTTTGAAGGGTGGGATATGGCATGAATTTACAGGGTACAGAGGAATAACACCTGAGTCCTCAGGAATGGCAACGCATGGGGGGTATCATGGGTTAAACAGTATACTCTGTTATGTCCATGGTACTGCTCATGTCTATAGGCGACGGTTACCACTTTCCATCAGGTGGGCCATCAGCGTGCTTGCCATTCTAAAATGTATAAAAAAATACAACCAATTAACAAGAAAATATTACACTGAGAAAACAATTGGCGGCCTTATCGCTAAAAGCGATCATTCCAGGCAACCTTTGGATGGAGAAGAGGAATTATAAACAGTGAATATGATAGTAATTTCGAAAATAATGTGGAGGTTGACCTGACAGGATATATTGCTAGTAATACGGGCTGTTAGACCCCATAACTACAATCCCCCCTCCTACGTGTAGGTAGGTTTCATACTGTACATATTATTATAAAGCTAAGCAACTACATCAAAGATATCCAGTGAATATTCAAAAGGATTGGATGGGCATTATGTTGTGAAACTATTGGGAACACCTCGCCATCCTAATTGATTGAAATATATTCAGAGTAACAATTTGAACTAGTGTGGTAGATTTGGTATTGGACAACAGTCTTACAAACACAGAGTAGGATTCAGGGGTATGTTCTAAATTAATACTTAACAATTCAATACTATATATACTTACTCGATTTTTACAGAAGGAAGATCAACATATTATTTTAAGTCAGTCAAGAAAGTTAACTTTCCATGCAAATTTTTGTTTATAATTTATACTTAAAAATATTATAAAATGTGCTTTTTATTAATTATTGACATTTTAATATATGTATGTATATATATATATATATATATATATATATATATATATATATATATATATATATATATATATATATATATGTATTACAGTCATGGGATGTCCTCTCTATTAATCTGTCCGATTGTGGAGTAAGGGCATACGGGTACGCAACCCCGGCCTCCATAGCTACTACAGTTACAAAACCTATGTCCTCTCCGTAGCTGTAGTATCCCCCATTTTTCCTATAGTTCCTTTCCACTTATCACCTCCTTTCCTTATAACCTATTCCTTTCCCAATGTAACCTATTTCCTTTCCCTATCCGATGTTAAGAAGAGCAGTTCTTTTTCAAAATGATAAGAGAAATTAAA
Organism: Galleria mellonella; assembly: GCF_026898425.1. Classification (NCBI taxonomy): domain Eukaryota; kingdom Metazoa; phylum Arthropoda; class Insecta; order Lepidoptera; family Pyralidae; genus Galleria; species Galleria mellonella. The sequence goes on along the minus strand of NW_026442042.1, from coordinate 3,872,243 downwards.
ACGCAACTACCCCAGGAGGGTACCGGCACTGCCGGAGAATCCGTCCCTGAGTGCAACTCAGGCAGTCCCATCGTATCTGGGGGGGACAAATTTCTCATCGACGGCGATGCGTTATGCCACGGGTCACGTCATGTAAATGGCAAAAAGAGGGCAAAGGAATGCCAAATTGCAACGATGAATGTTTGTGGAGGTATGGATAGTAAAATAGACGAAGTATGTGAGATGATGAGTGAAAGAAGAATTGATGTATTAGGAGTAAGTGAAACAAAAAAGAAAGGCTGCTCTATTACTACTTATGACCGATATACTGGGTACTGGTCCGGAGTTAATGACTCTGAAAGAAGCAGCCAAGAATTTGAATTTGTAAGTCCTAGACTCCTCTGGATACGACTGAAAGTTGGTTTGACCCGTATTTTTCTCCTTTGCGCTTATGCCCCAGATATGTCCAAGCCACCAAAGGTCAGAGAGGATTTCTGGGATAGTGTAAGAGAGATTATGACTAAATGTAAGGAGAATGAAAGAATTATTTTGATAGGTGATTTTAATGGCTGGGTGGGAATCCGTCGCGATGGATATGAAAGGAATTTAGGAATGTTTGGAGATAAAAGAGTGAATGAAAATGGTGAAAGTTTATTAGAAGTATGCCTGGAGAGAAATCTGGTGGTGACTAATACTTTGTTTAGTCACAAACTGATTCATATGTATACATGGCAAAGGCAAACTGAGAGAAGTATGATTGATTTTGTAGTTGTGGATGAACGATTGAGAGCGAAAGTGAAGGATACAAGAGTCTATCGTGGTACGAATGTCGGAACCGATCACTTTTTGGTGATATCGAGAATAGGTGGCTTATTCAATAAATGGCGACATCGTCCACGTGTTCGTATGTCAGAAATAGAAAGAGTAAGAGTAGAGAGACTGACAGAAGAACAGGTTCGAAATCAGTATCAAGAAAGATTGAATGAAAGATTTAGAGAGCTACTGAAGAAAGATAACTATGAGATAGAAGAATTTTGGAAGGAATTTAAATGCGGAATCTTTGATATAGCTACTCAAGTTTGTGGTGTAAGTAAGAGGAAGGATGTTAAGATGAGAATGAATGTATGGTGGGATGGCGAAGTGAAAGAAATGGTGGCTCTAAAGAAAAAGGCATGGATGGATTTGTTAGCTACCAGAGCTAATAAGAGAATGCAAGGTAATGTAAGTGACATTGAAAAAATTGCAAAAGAAAAGTATGATGTAATGAAAAAGAAAGTTAAAGAATTAGTAAGCAAAAAGAAAGAGGAATGTAAGGATGAGTATGAAAGGAAATTCTCTAGAAATTTTCGAGCTAATCAAAAGCTTTTCTGGCATTTAGTTCGAACAGCTAGAGGTAAAAAGAGAGATCCGAAAATGGGCGTGATAAGGGATATGGATGGTAATGTTATCACGGAACAAAAGGAAGTCTTAGATCATTGGAAGAGATATTTTGAAAGTTTATTTGAACGTGGAAGTGAAAGAAAGAATGTTGAAAATGAAATAATGGACGAAGAAGTTGACAGTGAAAGTGATATAAGTATGGATGAAGTAATGAATGCAATGAAGATTATGAAATTTGGTAAAGCAGCGGGATTCGATAGAATATCTGCCGAAATGCTTAAAGAAGGTGGAGAAATCATTGTAAACCTTCTGTGTCTGCTGTTCAATAAATGTTGGCGGTCCGGTTGTGTTCCAGGTGACTGGAGCAAAGCTATTATTGTGCCACTATATAAAGGCAGCGGGTCACAGCAGGAGTGCAAAAATTTCCGCGGAATAAGCCTTCTTAGTGTTGTAGGCAAATTGTATGCTAGGATTTTGATTAAAAGAGTGATGAATGAGACGGAAAGTAAAATTTGGGATGTGCAAGCAGGGTTTCGAAAGGGTATGGGATGTACGGATCAAGTCTTTTCCTTAAGGTGCATAACAGAGAAAACCTTAGCTCAACATCAGAAGGTTTTCTGCGCCTTCATTGACCTTGAAAAGGCTTATGATAGAGTGGAGAGGAATGAACTGTGGTCAACACTGGCAATGTATGGGGTGAGCAGCCATTTGATACGGGCATTCAAATCTTTATATAAGGATTCAAATGCCTGTGTCAGAATAAATGGAGTCTATACAGACTGGTTTGGCATTGAACGCGGTGTTAGACAGGGCTGTGTAGCGTCTCCTTGGCTGTTCAACCTATTTATGGACAGTTGCTTGACCGATTTGAAAGGATCTAATTGTGGATTCAGGATGAATGAGTCTCTGTTTAAGACTCTTTTATACGCCGACGACCAAGTACTTTTTGCATCGTCGGAGTATGAATTACAACAAATGGTGACTATAATGAATGAAGCGTATGCAAGAAAAGGTATGAAAATAAATGCGAAGAAGACGAAGGTAATGGTTTTTGAGAGGAATGAAAGTTTAACGGCATTTATGATAGGAGATGAAAAAGTGGAGCAAGTGAGTGAGTTTCTATATTTAGGTTCTTTGTTTACGAGGGATGGGAAGTGTGACAGAGATATTGAGAGGAGAGTAAAAGCGGGAAACAGTGTTAACGGTGCACTGCTCTCGATTATGTCAAGTAAAAATGTATCGAGCAAAGCTCGCCTTGCTATAATTCAAGGAGTACTGACACCAACACTTGTATGGAAGCGAATCGTGGGTATGGCAGAAGAAGCATGAAAGTATAAATGCTGTACAGATGAGAGCTTTGAGAAGTATGTGTGGTATTACTTTAAAAGATAGAGTAAGAAACAGTGTGGTTAGAGAGAAGTGTGGACTGAAAGACGATGTAGTGACAAAAATTGAAAAAGGAATGTTGCGTTGGTTTGGTCATTTGGAGAGGATGGATGAAAGAAGAATTACGAAAGAGATTTATCGAGCAAGAATGAATGGAGATGTCGGTAGGGGCCGCCCTAGACGGACGTATGTCGACCAAATAGGCGACGTGCTGAAGAAGGGCCAAATTAAAAGTACCCGTAACCGACGAGCGTGTATGACAAGATTGATGAATGTGGAAGATATATATATATATATATATATATGTATGTATATGTATGTATTACAGATTTTGATCTTTACTTAAATCTAAAATGATTTCAATTAATTTGTATAATTTCACCAAGTACATATTGATTATATTATATTATATTTATTATTTATATTATACTATTATATTTTTTATACTACTAAGGTGGCAAACAAGCATAACGCCAGTCTGATGTTAAACGGTTACTACAGCCTATGGAATTATTGAAGGAAATCTGATCTAAAACGTAACAAAATACGACCCTGTCTTACCAATGTAGATGAAAGGCTTCTAAATAATTGATTAGCTTTTATAAGACGCTCGAGGTCGCAGTGGAACACCCTAAATCTGTGTTATTCAAATGGGTACAACCCTACAGATCCTTGTAGATTTCTCAGACCAGAGGTCACGCCTCGTAACTATGGTGGTATTTATAGGCTAAATAACGTATATTTATTTTAGTTACGATATATCAATTTATATCGTATAAGTATATTATGCAGATATTTCTGAATATGTATAACAAATTTGGTTTGACATCATTCTTAAAAAATAATATATTTCATATATTACATATTAAATATAAAACAAAAAAAAACAAATAATGAGACTAATTAAGTAAATTTAATAATACTATAACTAGACCGTAACTTTAAATTTTAATTATAAATGCTGTTTTATGTCCTTTGTTTCATGAAGTCAGTGCAGGTGGTTCAGGATGGTGGCACTCCTTATTGCAGTCTATGTGGGAGGCCTATGTTCAGCAGTGGACAAATAACGACTGATAACATATAATAATGGTGATGTATATATCCTATGCAATGCAAAAAATAAAAAAAAATAGGTGATCTAATTGTTGTATGTTTGACCTCCTGGCTTCATTCCTACTTAGAAACATATTTATTTCAAATAAAAAATAACAACCATTTCTCAAGAAATATAAGTATCAGTTTTATCAACAAAAACTGTTATGCGATCTCTGCTATCTTCTAAAGGCAGGGACACATCGGACACAAGCGCCTACATAATCTGCGATCTAATGAAACCGCGCCAGTCAGCTGACGCCGCGCCGCGAAGCACAACTTTTCTTATCTATCCAACACTTTTCATAAGAACGGTGCACCACTTGACTCATGTGGGGTGGTTTAGGGATGTAAGAAATTATGGAGGAGAAATTATAGTACGAGTATTAATATATCAGTAAATACTTGTAATGTATACTGTTGATTTGTGTTGTTATTAATTGGGTATACTGTGAAAAATAACATACACCTTTTTTACTGTCCTTTTTTTGTTTTCACATAAATATATATATATATATATATATATATATATATATATATATATATATATATATATATATATATATATATATATATATATATATATATATATATATATATATCGTATCGGTCGGCGTAATATTTTTCACTCTTTCTTAAATAATTGGAATAAGAGTAGAAAGATGGTAATAATAAAATTATTACTTATTTAACACAATTCTAAACTCGTTATACAAAGGATATGTTTTTTAGTTTATACGTATTTGTAGACGATAGGACTTATATATTTAAACTTCAAAATAAAATTCTCAATTAAATGTTTTTTTTTAAGTTATGTATATTACGAAATCTGTTCGCTTATTTTATTTATATCTATTTGGACGAGTATTTTAAATGGTAATTTCTTTTTTAATTATATTTAATTTAGAATTATTTCATCAAATTAATAAATATGAAACCAATACGGAGGAGTATTTAAACCTTATTGATTGTAAAAAGAATTAATCAATACGAAAAAAATACACATCTTTTTTCTCATTTCGCCACATATATATAGTCGAATTAATATCAGATAAAGTTTTTTTATGTTAAGTAAGTTATTGCTCTGCTTCACATCCAAACAAGACTATTCGCGGATCGAGGCGCATCCAAACTCCGTACGCAGCATTGTTTACCAGTCGCGATCGCTCGTTACCGATAATGCCCGGCGACATCTTGCGTGGCGGTGTGGGCACAGCCCAACGATAAGAGCAAATGAGCGACCAGATAAACGCAATGCTGCCGTTTTTCTTTTGTTTCTGAAAACGCCACATCACTTGTTCTTTGTTTTTTTTTTTCTATTAGTTTACTGTATAGATTATTCGAAGTAGACGATGTAAAAGAGAACAATGGGTTGGAATTGACATAGCGTGCGCTTGGAACCTATGACTTTTAACAAAACATAAATCATTTGAAAATATTATTTAATATAAATGCCTTACAACTATATAAATCGCCTGATCTTCAAGCTACGATATTGACGTATAAAAAATAAATAAATTCTGTATTTTTTTATTACACTTCTGAAAATAATAAAAATATGTTTATATTTATATAATTTTTATTTTCAACATAAAAATCAAAATAATAAACATTTAAAGGTACTTTTTCATTATCGATATCGCTAATAGAACGCCAGGCACTTTGAGTACCGGCCATCTTAGTATTATAGTAGGGTCCGGATTACGTACCTTCGTAGCTTGAAATATTTTATTAATAACTTCTTACTCATACTCAGTTTTTCTTTTTATAAACTTTATCTCGATTGTTCTTGGATTACTTTATATATTATTTGGAGTATATATAAATTCATTTATTCATATTTAAACGCTACGTTCTTGTCGGTGGATTTCTTGCCAGTTAATACTATTTTCAGTGACTCTCATACCTCTTAATACGACACAACACCAACTTTTTCCTTGGTCTGCCTGATATAACTCTGCTCTAGTTTCTCCCTACCTTTCCTCTCTTCCATTTCATCTTATAATGTTCATAAGTTTTTCGTGTTGTATCGTATAGTCCCAATATATTCTCCCTTCTGATTGCAATAATTTTTATAATTTGTCTCTCTTTTTTTAATAAAATACGAGACAATATTTAGTTATATTTATATATAGTCTTCAAGGGAATATTTTTAATTAATTTTGTATTGGAAATAAGCTGAGTGTCCATGTGATAGAAAATTTCTTACATATATTTTGTTATATTTCAGACAAAAATGCAAAAAGATCTGTATGTTTATAATGATTTCATTATACATTAACTAATAATTCCTACAAGTTTAAAGATATTTATTACAGTATTGTTGCATATTTTTTTTTGTTTGCTATATGTGATAGTGGTAATGGTACAGCAGGTAATGGCGTCAAATAACAGTTATTAAATATTGAATTATTAGTGAGTATTTAATTCTTTTATTAAAATATTTTTTTAATTTTTAATCTTAATGTTTTCAACACACATTTCTTTTTTTTTCTTACGTTTTTCTTTTTTTTGGTCCGTCACATTGCATCGTCAATTATATTTTCTGTTATTCCTATCTACACTGGACTGGTAAATAATTATGGTGGTTACCCCACCATTTATATTATAAGGACATTTATCTTCTAACAAACTTATTATTTCTTAGGTAAATATACCTAAGAAATAATAAGTTTGTTATATTTATTGGAGGATTGATAGTTGCAGACTGTTGTGTAGATGAACAGAGTTAAGCGAAGACAGTGCAGCGGCCTTCATATTAAATTTGATTATTAGTCCCACAAACTTTGATCGGTGAGTTGACCCCGACGGGTTTATCGATCCGCCGCGACTTTCACCCGGATCATAAACTGAGCCACCCACTTTCAAAACTGAAAAAACAGTTCCCAACTCACTTCAAAACTAAGTCTTCCTAATCACGCGGCGCGAACAAACTTCGGCCAAGTTTTTTCCAAGTTCAGTTTAACTTCATTGATGTGGAGATCGTTCACCCTGCTAGGGACACTTGCATACGGCTCCGGTCGGCCCATTGAAACAAAATGTGGAGCAAGGTTGGACGGTATTACTTTCGACCCAACTTTCCGCCGATCGATATGAAAGTTAAAAGTTTATTATGGTGCTGCGACACCGCTCGTTAACCACCAGCCCCCGGCGCCATCGCGAATATTCCATTTACATAGCTATTTATAATGAATCATCAGTTTACGACGCAACCCGAAACAGCTGCTCCGTTACATAAAAGCCTTAAAGAACCTTTATTTACTTTACATATCAGCATTCGTAGCTAACGAGCATAATACCTGCTCAGCATTCGTATTCACAAAAGGTTTTTCTACCTACGCCGGCGACGGGCGTAAAATAGGAGGCGAGCGGGAAGGAGGCACAAAGGAGAAAATAAAATAAAGACGGAGCGAACGGATGCGAGGTCCGCGAAAAAAGTACAAGGAAAGCGGGCTTAATGGTGTGCGCAGGTGAGGTGGGCGGGGTCGGTGGGTGGTTTACGAGGATTGGTCGGCGCCGCCCAGCCGAGAGTACGCCCCGTGCCCCCTGCCCCTTCCCCCGGGCGCCCCCCACACCCGCGACCACCGGCTATCGCCTGGCGACCACCTACAGCCACCCGGCGCAAGCTATGCCTGTGTCGGGAATTAGTTTCCCAACTCGCTGTCTATGGCGGTACTGTAAGTATGGACGACTGGCTGAATAATCGATAAAGGTGTTTATTGAAAACGGGTAAGGACGAAGCTCTTTATTGCTTCTTTATTATTAAAGTAGGCGCTGGGATACTCGCTTAAGCTGAGGAAAGGGCGGCCTCGATGTAGTACTTGAAACACTCGATGCAGACGTACTTAAATATCACGAACAGAACTCCTTAATTTATGGGTACACTTATATATTGGCAAGATTTATCTTCAATCAATATATCGAACAATATTGAAATGTTTATCTACCATTATCACCAAGCAATCTTCGTGCTAGTTCAGATTTAGTTTAATTCGTGCTAGTTTAGTTAGATATTTCGTGAGACCTACGCTTGCTGCCATCTTCATTTTCCTAATTACATTATTTAAATACTTTTTATATTCATAATTTTTACTTGAGATACAGTATTGTATTAGATGTTATTGTTTCACAGGATAAACTATTCAAAGCGAACTTGATAAAATCACAAGTATGGGAAATACACGTGACATAAAAATTAATATGAGGTTTTTTAATGGACGGTAATGAAATGGTATCCCCGCCTGCGCTAACGGTATACAATACTGGGGCATAATAGGTGAGGATGAAAAGGCAGCTCATCGTGATGAATACACCTGGAGTTCAACACGGTCGTTTCCAGGGGAAATCGATCTGACAGGGTATATTGCTAGCAATGGGACTGGTAGTCCGTATTACTAACAATTACCTCCTTAGTTATTGATATGGAATTATTTAATAAAATTTGTAATTTTATTACCAGCAACCTATAGAAATGGCTATGTTTGAAGTTTCACTAGATAATATAATCCAACAAACTGCCAACAAAATGTAAGAACAAAATGTTGCTAGTGACTAGAACTTTTATATCACTTTATATTACCTGACTATTAAGATCATTAGAAAATAATCCGTTAAATCAAAACAAACATGGTAAGCACTATTCATGTCTATAGGCAACAATTACTACTTTCTATTAGGTGGGCTGTCAGCTTGTTTGTGATACAAAGTTGCATAAACAAAAAAGAAACCAAATCCTTGGAATTGTATCCCATGCAATTGTATGGTAATTAAAGGGAAATCTTGTTGATAATTTCAATTCCAATTTGTAATATAAAAATCTTTAGATTATTTAACAACAAAAATAGTGTTATGAAGTAGGTATACTTCGTTCCAATTTAAGTATATTAAATAAAAAAAAAATCTATTGAAAGATCACAATACAAATGGTGAATTATACGTATTGTCAACATTTTACTGCATATACAAATTAAAGTCAGAACGTATTTTCTTCGCCGAATTTTCTCATAAACATATACGAGCACGTATATGACTCGTGAACTATTACAATATTAGTGCTCAGGTACAATACACGTCATAGCGTCTATAGTTCCCCTTAAAGACGGGGGCGACAACCACAGCGCCCTAACATGTTTATGTAAATTCTGCCCATGCCTGCCTAGTCTTCACTATAAGGAGAAGTACTTACCACACAACATGAGGTTTAGAACATCCTTTGACTAATTCGTTAAGAAAATTGGATTATTTTTACTTTAAAGTGAGTGGTTTCATTTACGTAATTAATTAATATAAATAAAATAAATAAGTAAATAAATTCAATAAAAATAAATCTGTGTGACGGCGGTTGGTTCGACTTCTGATAGACAGGATTCCAATATGTTAGCAAAATATAGCAAGTTGAGTATTACGTTCACTACAACAAATATTGATACATGAAACACTTTGTACTTCTTTTTACGAAAATTGCATGAACGGAGGAGTATGAAATTTGGCACACTTATAGTTTATATATAGAAGGAGTGCAGAATACTAATATTTTTTTTTTAAATTATGCATAAACAATATATTAAATCAATAAAAAAATACACTCACTCCCATATATTTGACACAAAAACGCATATATATTCTTTTGTTTATTGTTAAAATCTGTGGATAAATTGAGAATAGATTAATAGTGTTTGTCTTTAATATTATTTATCTAAAGTCTTACTGAGTGTCAAACATAATCATAATAAATTAATTTATTATATGTTATAGTCGAATTTTGACCACTGGGCGATCTCTAGTCAAATATAAATACAGCTGACATTATATTCTGAGAATATTTAACTTTTTATTCTTATAAAAACTTTTACGATAAACATTTACTTTTAAAATCTGTGCTTTTTATGTGTGACAAAAATATTGGATTGTTACGTTATTATCTTCATAGTTCTTATAAAAAACAAACTCATAAAGTATATTACACTCCTCACTATCAGCTCGCAAGTCCGTCATGGCGGCCATCATTCATTATTTCATGGTACATTTAACACGAAATTCACACGAGAGGGAGTTTTTGTATAAGACTTCCTGAACAAACATTTGTTATTTGTGACAAATAAAACTATATTTGAATTACCTTAATTTAATTCTCAAATTATAAAAATATAAATAATCTTTAATTCTCTTTTTTTACTAATATTATAAACGTTAAAGCGAGTTAGTTGGTTTATGAGTAACCAATAATTATAAAATTTTGTATTTGGGATGGAAAACAATACAAGCTACATTTTATTGCGTACATTTAATTGAACGGAACCCCAGGTAAAATCTAGTATCTTATAATCTAGTAACGTGTTAATAACAAGGCCGTGTGGTTCCAGCATAGAATAGATCACTCCTTCCTTTCCTTTGTGTATTGTAAGAGTTGACTAAAGGAATTGGTAAAGGAATGGGTGACCCTCTTAAGATTTCTCCAAAAGTCTAACTGGAGTTGGCAACCCACCTATCAAGCGTGGCAACTACTGGCAAAACTCCTTTTATAACAAAAGCTTATGTTCAACAGTGGACAGTTAACGGCTGAAATGATGAACGTGTTTATAACATGAAAGTTTGTTTGTACAGTCCATATTAACATGTATAGTTCGATAAGTTATATGTATAAATAATGTGCGAATTACAGAAGTTTTACTTCAATCATTTCTCATATGAAAGAATCATATGCCATTAATTTTATTTTGGCATAATTATTTACACTGATTTATTTTTATCTCAATCGAATTAAGGTCAAATCGATAATACAATCAAATTATAAATATAAAGTTCATTTGATTTATATTAGATGAAACTTCGATTGAAAGTCAGTCTGCAGTTCATTTACAAGCAAAAAAGTTTAGTCTTACAATTTAAAAGGATTCGATGCTAGCCAGTTACGGAATTCGAAAAATGCCGATAAAAAATAGAACATAATATCCCCTACCATTGTCCGCCCGGCACAATGCCTTTACGACACCGGGTAAATAACATTGCGAAAAATGTAAAAAAGTACACAGTTTGCGGGTTCCGGGTAAACACGTCCTCGTACCCCTTATTGAGTTGATCTGGCCATTTGAACGGTCCCTCGCCCTTTGCATTTTGAAAAAAAAAGGAATTCGGTTTGCGAATTCAATTTTCGATATTCATTTTTGACGTTCCGTGATTAGAACTCAGCTTGATCGTTACCCGGGTATGTTTTCGATGGCCGTTAGCTATCGCAAACGTTTATTTGATCCTTTTTGGTTTTAAGTGAATTCGACAGTAGATATGGTTTCCATGGTCGGTTTTATTAAAGGAAGTATCTCTCCTCTGTTTGGAAACATTCTCAATATAGAATGTGCATGGTTCTTGTTTTGTTTTGTGGATATGATAATGTTACGTTTTTATGCACGAAAATTTATTTACACAAGTATTTATTTCTAACAACAATCTGAACCATTACAATTTTATTTTGAAAAAGTTTTAAAAACAGAAATGACTTTTTTTTCATTAAATCAATTTTCGTTCATTAACAGTGAAGTAAACGTTGTGTTATTAATTATTATAATTACGTTTGTTAACGTATATAGAATCATTATACTATTATACATTAACCTTACTCGTGAATAATGCCATCACTTTTGTAATATTAATGAGTATATATTTTTAACTGACTTCAAAAAGAGTAAAAAAAAATCTATTGGACTTACAATGATACCATGGAAATTTTATCAAAATCGGTTCAATAGTTTAGTTTTTAAAGCAAAATGACCAGATTTATTACAATTGAAGTCGTTTTTTCTTTTATAGAATACAATCTTAAATTATATTAATTATTTAATATAATTTTAATATTTTTAACATTTATAAGTTATACAGTAGATAAATATTAACACACTAACAATCAGTTAAAGTTTCGTTTATTTATTTGTAATAAATTTGTTGACCATTTATTACATAGTTCAAAAGACAGATTTAATACTGGTAGTAGATGAAACCAGAAATTGTTATTTTTATATCTTTGGTAGTATAGCGGTTCAAGGTATTGTCTCATCTTCTGATGATGGCGAGTTCGTTTCTAATATAAATAAGTTCTACTTTGTTTGGGAGTTAGAGGTGGTGATCAGCAGTGTTATTCATTTATGCCAGTAAATATTATAATGAGAAAGTTTGTAATAATGTTTTTATGTTTGTTACTCGATCACGCTTAGATAATTGAATAGATTTAAATGAAATTTGGTACACGTATAAGTTTTATCTTAGCATACATACATTCATTACATAGAATGCTTTACAAATTGATTCGGGCAGGATCAAAGCTGCGGGATATAGCTAGTTATTACTGTAGCTGGGGCTGGCTGGGCTGTGCCAATCCTAGAATTGTCTAGTTCCTACCCCAGAATAAAGAATGGAGGTTTCAGTTATAGGCAAAAATATGTCCGAGAGAACATGTGTACCTTCACCCCTTCCTCCTTTATGTTTCTTCAATTTATGAATGCATCGCATACTTATTTGTTTGTCCAATAGTTGATTAGTAGAGAACATTGTCCAGTTTTAAGTCCGCCAAATGAACATACATTTCCATTGTGCATTAAAATTTAAATAAATAAATAAGTAACTATAGAGTATTAATAAATATAATTAATATTTTCCAATAAATTAATAAAACTATCTTCTAATACATCTCACGAATGTCTCCCAATTGTCTTGTAATAATAAATATATCATAGTTATACCCGAGGGGCGAATAAAAGGGAAAATAAAGCAAATCGGCCCAAGGAAGGGACGAGAAAGAAAAGCGATTAATATTAACTGAAATTGTTATTGCCTCTTTATAGCGTCGATTTAATATTTTTACTGCCGCCTTATGAAAGAGTTGAGTCTTTGAATTAGATACTCGTTAAATTGGCAATTATTAGAATGGCACGGTTGATGCAATGTATTTGTACCTATATATAATATGTTTTGTAAATAGAGATGAACGAAATAAGAAAATATATTACGCTAACTCCAAATAGATGTGGGAAATGGGTAGGAAGAAGTTACTATGTGTTTTGTATTATAGAGTGAAATTATTAGATAGCATGTTCTTACGTCGTGTGGTCCCGCATAGAATAGGACACTCTTTATGTTCTCGTGGGTGTCGTAAGAGGCAACTAAGGAAACTTAATAGTCGAGGGATGGGCAGCAGGATTCTTCTTAAAACCTCACCAAAAGCCGTACTACGGTTGATAACCAACCTGCCAAGCGTGGCAACTATTGGCAAAACTCCCTTAATGGGGGAGGCCAATTCATGTTCAGCAGTGGACAGTTAACGGCTGATATTATCATCAACATTTCAGCCACTTAATTAACCAGCTCAAATTTCGTAAAATGTAAAATGATGATGACCTTTTTAAGGAAGTATTCCATAAGGTGCATGTGTTCAATAGAAACGTGGGTCGAAATACGACAGTAAATTTAAAGCTTCCCTTAATTACTAACTTGACAACTGGATACTCTGTATTGGTATGGAAAGGTCAATATTTTTGAAGACTATAAATAAATCATTTACATATATTTCAATTCTAATTATACCATTCTAAGTGTCTATACGAAGAAGCGGAACAAAACCAAGAATGAGAGCAAGAAAAATGAAATATACTTTAATCAAATCTCAGTCCATAAATACACAAAGCAAAAAGAGTCAATAGTGCCGCGGACGTGAAATTATCCCCTTAACGAGCGGTACCGTCACGGTATTCTTGCATTAAAATGTAAACATTACTACCCCTTTACTGCCAAGTCGATGGAGGGCCGAGTCGTCATTTTGTCTGCGACATTAAATTTGGCCAGTTCGGCGTTCGAGACGCTGCGGTTTATAATTGACTTTTTTGTTTAATTTTAAATTGCGACCTTCAATGATAATACTTTGTGTTAATAGAACACATTTGGGAAGAAGAGATTAATAGTAATGTGGACTACTATTGTTAGCAATATTCCCTGTCAGGTCGACCTCCACGTGGTCCCCCTGGATACCATCATGCTGAAAACCAGGTGTATTCATCACGATGAGCTAACTAACCTGCTATCCCTATTGTTCTTACCTACAATCCCTCACTGGTGTGCCAGTATATACCGTAAGTGCGGGCGGGTTTGCCATTTCATTATCATCCATTAAAAAAAATACCACGTCATTTGTTCGTATAATTGAGACAAATATTTGTGGTTGTTGTGTATATATAAATAACACTTTAAAAAAATTATATCATGTTAAATTAAGAAACAAGTTGAAATAATAAATGTAAGTAATATTTCTCACTATTCTTTACATATTATTTATTTATAAAATTATTTTAGTGTCAATAAAATAAAGCTAATAATGTATCATTTTTATCTAAAAAGAACTAAATCGATTTACGAGTGTTATGCGATTTCATATCTTTTGAATAAAACGTCGCGTGAAAACAACTCGTGTACATTGTCCCTATAATAAGAGGGTCTCATCTAAGCATAGAAGCTCCAGAGTGGTCATCTCAGTTGGGATCACTCCCATGGGTGCCCTAGACCCAGGAATCCGGGATTTATTCCGCAGGAATAGCAGCGCGCCAACGACACCGTTGCGACTCTGAATGTTTTATGGTGCAATGTGAAAATGTCTTTGATTTAGATTAAAATTGAAAGTGTAAAACAAATATTCACGATATCCAGATACGAATACATAATGTCTGTACATGTCGACAATTAATTTGATTCATAAAAAAAAAGTTTGTTAGTAGAAAAAGAAATCTGTTTTGTAGGAAATAGGAAATTAGTATGTATATCATCATCATCATATCAGCCCTTAACCGTCCACCGCTGGACATAAGCCTCCCCCTTGGAGGGTTTAGCCAGTAGTTGCCAGGCTTGGCAAACGGTTTGGCAGCCGCAGTCAGATTTTAGAGATGTTTTAAGAGGAACGTTGCTGCCTATCCCTTGCCGTCTCTTAATCGTCTTTTATGACACTCACGGGAAAGGAGGGGTGGCTTATTCTATGCCGAGACCACACGACTAATATGTATGTATATACTCGTATATAATATCTATAAAAACTGGGCACGAGCCTTTTTTATTTATTTAAACTTTATTGACGAATAAAATGTGGTATAACATGGTCTTTCCTCATAAAATACCTGTAGCTTACTATTTACTAGTGCCTAATATCTATAGCTTACTATTTACTATTATAGTTAGATGGCTTAGTACAGGATTTTATTTCAATTATAATTTTCTTTTATTGGTGTATCGTGCTTTGTTTTCTTAGTCGTCTCTTACGACATTCTGGACACAAAAATCTAAGGTGATAAATTCTTTTTACTCCGCCACTACACAGAATAAAACAAAAAAATGGTATAAAACCAAGTTCTTGTAGCATGCAAAAAGGACCTAAACTTAGTAAGTAGTTGCAAGTTTTAGTTTAAAGAAACAGTCGTGAATTTTATTTGCATGCAAAACAAGTCTAGACGTAATTGAAATCATTGTAAAATTAGAATACTAGAAAGATATAGATGTAAACAGTGTATACACGTATATGTTAGTGTTCTTATTGGATAGTATTGTTATAATCAAATGTTTCAGTTTTGTTAATAATAATTTATTGATGATTTGGTGATTTCTATTTTATTTGATATCTTCTGTCGTAGTCGGACATTAATTTTGTTAACATTCGATTTTTTAATTAAAATAATTATATTTAGTTCTTACCTACCAAATACTTTTGAGACAGCGAAACTTTAGATTAAAAACACAATTCGATACATCAATAAAAAAACCTTTAATTAAAAAGACACCATGTCACAGTTTAAATATATTAAAAGAAGTTCAGTGCCCAAATCAAATTTGCGAAGTTTCGACCGGTTCCTTAATTCCGTCTAACGACTGTGAAGACGGTCGAATTCTTTAATTATTTAGCTCTAATGGCGCCCGGGTTTGTCCTTTGACGTCGCCCGGTTTAATTTGAGATTCCTCCCCCAAATTAAAAATATAATGAGACCAAAGGCGGTGTTAATTGGAAACCGATCTATTCGAGCTTAGTTAAAAGTGTCCCTTATCTGATCGTCAGAGCCATGGTTTCCAACGAAATTGACAGCGAGAAATATAATTAAGACAGCGAATAAGTAGAACTTTGGAATTTTCTTAGAATGTTCTTATTTTTTTTTTAGAAGAAAATAAGAAAATATACTCCCGACTACAACAATCCCTGTCAGGTTAGAGGCATTTGTTGACTATTATGGTTTTAATATTTATTTTCTCTTAAGATTTAGGTACAAATCATTTAAATTAAGAAAGAAAGAACTCTTAACATCCACTTAATATCTATTGTTGGCGCAGTGTAATCTATTGAACATCAACTGAAAATAAAAAATCATTCGAAACTACCTTCATTTTATATAATAAAAATATATGATGGAATGTCATCAACATCATTTCAGTTATTATTTGTCCATTGTGAACATAGGCCCCCCCACATAGATCGCCATAAGGAACGGTCTGAGCATCTGCATCCACTGACTCCCTACAATGCAATTAAGGTGGTCACTCCATCTAGTGGGGGTGGGGGTCGTCCTACACTGCGTTTGCCTGTACCAGGTCGACATTGAAGATACTTTCTTTCTCATCGGTTGTGGGTTCTTAGAGCTATGTGATCAGCCCATTGCCGCTTCAGTTTGCTTATCCTTTGCCCTCGGTTACTTTGTTTTTTTTTGTGGATACCTCATTCATCACGCAAAAAAACTTCGAACATAGCCTTCTCCATAGCTCACTGAGTAATTTGTAGATTTTGCATATGGGTAATTGTGTAGGATCATGCTCGATGGAATGTAAAGCGACTCAATACAACAGGCCATTTACAATGTAAGAACAGTATTTACAATCTTCGACTTGTTGATTATTACCATTATGTGAATGTAGAGACTAGAAATATTCACACACGACTTCGCCGAGCATATATTGTTCTAATTGGTCATGTTGTCCCGGCATAGAAGGGGCCACCCCTTTCTTTCCCGTGGGTGTCGTATGAGGCGACTAAGGGAACTGAATCGTCGAGGGATGGGCAGCAGTGTTCCTCTTTAAACATCACCAAGGTCTAACTGCGGTACCAACCCGCCTACCCTGAGTGGCAACTACTAGGAGGGGAGGGGCTATGTTCAATAGTGCACAGTTGACAGTCAGAAAATTTATATTATATAAAATAAAGAGTATTTTTATATTTTCATGTAGTTTCCAGAATTTACAAATTAAATTCTAATAATTATTTTATAGTTTAAATATAATGTATTAACTCTATCTGATACTGAAAAAAAAGTCAAATGCTAAAATTATACTTTAGTAGAAAATATTGCCATAGATAAATAAATGAAAAAAAAATGAATAAGAATAAAGGTTTACAAGGGGTAGATACACGGGTAGGCCATCAACGCTCGTGTTTTTTTAAACCATTGACATATTTGCGACTTGACGTAAGTAATCGTTCTCATCTGTTAACTGAGCAGATGGTGTAAGCGGAGACACGAGATTATCGCGTTTCTTAGCTTTTCTCTTTTTTTTTTTTGAATAATGCTCCGTGAATTTGTAAGGGGGTTACCTTGTCAAATGTATCTCGGTGACACGTGACGAATTATAAGTCGCATTTAAGAAAATTCTTTTATTTTATTTTTTTATTTTATTTAATTTTTCTGTTTATATAATTAACGTTTCTTGTGTTTTGAATTTCCTAACTACCTGTGCGCTGATTTTTTATTTTTGTTTTAGTTACTATTTATTAATAATAAGCATCACACAGTTATGTCAATCGTCTTGTCTTCAAGTTAGAATATTTCCTGTTATGAGGAACTAAAACGTAATGTATTATTTAACTAGTACGTGTTTATTATTATTGTCTTTTTGTGATATATATTGTTATTATTACACCTGCCGGCGTGAATCTGTACATTAAGTACATGAGGGATACTAAGTTTGATGCGTAACAGAGTAATATATCCATCCACCATTACAAAATTTCACTTTTATTGTATTAATAGGATTTAGGATAACAAAGACATTTTTATTGTTTTTATAACACTTAACTAGTCGCAGGAATGACTAGTCGATTATATCTGTATGTACATATCTGGCGTGAATTCGTAGGGTACAGAGAAATAACACCTGAGTCCTCAGGAATGGCAACGCATGAGGAGTAGGATGGGCGAAACAGTATACTTTGTTATGTCCATGGTACTACTCATGTCTATAGGCGACGGTTACCACTTTCCATCAGGTGGGCCCGTCAGCTTGTTTGCCATTCTAAATTGTATAAAAAAACACATAATTTTATTAAAATTTGTTTAGCCATTTAAATTGGATTTACTAACCTTCAAACATTTTTACAAAACTTCCCATTTTGTAATATTAGTAAGATGTTGAAATTTTTATTGTATTTATTAAGAGATTTAAAAAAAAAAAAATATTGTATATAAATGATAAGCCTTCTCCTAGCACTCGTACTATGGATTCATTTAAACAGTAATATAGACAATACGACTTTTGGGGGACAAAGGCGTCTCCCAAAAGTATCAAATACCTTCAGAACTAGCGACATTCATATTCATAGGGCCGGTCGCGTCGCAAAAAAACAGTAATAGATTCAGAACAAAATCCATCAGACTGACATCGCGTGACATTGGATGTATGTGGGCATATTGTCATTCTGATGTATACAGGCTGTTTGTTTTTATACGTTAAAAAAAAATATAAAATATAATTTGCGTCGTCGATCATTTTGTTTGATCTTGTTCGTATGATGCAATTGGATAAATTGCCTATTTGTTCATGATAGTAAAATTAAAGAATCCAACACAGAAACAAAGATCATTAAGCAAAAAAATGGAAAGAAAAATTTTCCATACGAGATGGACATACGGATGATTCCTTGTTTGTTCTTTTGTCCCGTAATTTTAATTTTTTTTTATTTATTTTTTATAATACAATAAAAGTTTGTATAAGTAGCTAACTTAATGTCATATAGAATTCTCTACCAGCTAACAGTTTTTTGTTTTAATTTTTATGTTTTATACAATGAAACAGAGTTACCTACTTGATTTATTTTTCTTCGCTTAGATACTTTACTAATATAAAATAACATAAATTAATAAAAAAAAAATAACTATTCAGGAATTCCGAAATTTAATTTAACTTGAATAAAAATATTTCTTTTTTTCAATGTGTAAAATATTTTTTATGTATTTTTGTGCGTACATATTTATATGTATATATATAAATAATATTTATTATTCATATTTCTATATGTACAGATAAGATCTCTTGCCAGTTCTTCTCAGTTGACATTAGTATCTGAACTAGAAACATTATGCCGTGATGCGTGGTGGTTAACACAAGCCTTTAAATTGGTAACAAGTTAATGAAAGGCGACCGCTTGACATCAAATTAATTTATTGATTAAGTACCATATTCCCTTTCCAATTTATAATTATACTTTAACGAACGAACACTAATGCGAGGTATATATATTCATAAAACAATCATCCCGTAGCTACCGTTTGTCTACGCGGGCACTGCAATATTTTGCTCACCTTTGGGGTCTCCACATTATGCATAACTGATAAGCTCGATTTTGTATGCATGCGATCCTTGGCCTCCGAGCGCTGTACGTTGTGGTAATGACGTCGTGGCCCCTGAGAATAGTGTTTTTGCTAGACCTTGTTTGACTTCTTCACTTGCTTGTTAGTAGTGATCATATTTAATAATAAACAAAATATATTTTTTATACAATTTGGACTGGCAAACAAGATGATGGCGTACCTGATGGGAAATGACAGACATTTACAGAACCATGGACATAAAAAATATACAGTGATGTTTATATTAGCTCTTAGGGATTTATTTAAAATTATGTTTATGATTCTAAACATACGAAATTGAATGAGACAACAAAATCTTGCGTTTTAATCTTTCTCGTGTATGCGGTAGAGTAAGAAAAGTAAGAGTTGTTTTACAAATTTGTCGCTAATCTGAAGAAATATCAATTATCATATATTGCGTTATACCAATATACATACACTAATTTTCATTCGCTTCAAATTTTCTATATTTTATCTATCAATAGATTTTATATATTTGATACAAAAAAATCGCAGTGTAAATAACACTATGATTATTTTTTATCTACTTGTCTCATTTTTTCACAAAATAAGTTTAATCCATTTTTTGTATTTCCAAATAAAGACAACAAGCCAGTATCAAAACAGGACCGCATTTGAAATTCCGAGCCCGTACCAATCACAAAGCGAGTTACATTCCCGGATATTCAATTCGTGGACATGTCCGAACTAGAGCGAAACAAATATTTATCAAAACCTGTAAGGAATACGTAAAACGACATAAAACATGTCAGGCCAGGACAAACAAATAACCGCCCGTGATAGATTATTGCAACTGACCGCCTCTATTTCCTATTGGAATAAGAAATTACCATATGCGCCTCCTGGGCCGTGCGACCTACGGCGTGATACTATGGAGATGGCGTTTGCTATATCACATTTTTTGTATTTTTTGAACAAACTACAAAGGAAAAGATACTACGGCCAACAAGCATACGACCTTAAGAAAAGTGGTTACCATCGCCAATAGATATATGTCCATAGTGCGCTTCACGGAATATACTGTAATCACAATATTACTCTTTTTGCATTGCCGTCTTTTCCATCTAATGGAAGAAGGTTACCGAGGATTATACTTTCTTATATATGTAACTGTAAAGAAATCTTAATTTCTAAGAATTCCATATTGTAATCTCTTTGAAAATAGGTAACAGATACACAATATTTTATATATATTGAAATAATATAGTACCTAGTTGTAAATAATACGCTTCTAATTAAAATGATCTTTGACACTGTGATTCAATCAGTCAGTTTACGTAAATCGATTATAAATTGCATGCGAGTATGATCAATAATAAGATAAATAGTATTTTAATAAGTTATTTACAAAGCCATGAAAATTAGATAAACAACACAATTACTATGGGATAATACCAGAGTAAATCCTTGTGGATAAAAAATAACATCAAATATGGTTTTAAAATAGGCGAAAATAATAAAATCAAGTAACATTCACACACAAAAATACACTTATTTTTTAATTATTCCAAGATTAATAATGCTATAATTTCTTAAAAATGAAATAACAAAATATTTTTGTAAAAGCCTCTTCCATCCAAGCGTAGCATTCATCACGTTGGTCTGGTGCGGTCGGCGTCGTGCCGGAGTCCGGGAGACCCTTCAAAAAGTTTCATAATAACACCAGCAGTGCCGGGGAGCGGTAATGTGACAGCCGATACGTCGCCACCAGCCCGCCATGGCCACCGCTACTGGACAATTTAAATTTCGAACCTTCATTTGTTGCGGCCAGTACCATTTTTGCTATTTACATGTGGGAATTGAGGTTGAGGAATTGTGGAGAATTGTATGAGGTTTTATGATAAAAAAATCTTTAATTTCCTTAAAAATATATCTAGCGCCAGTTTCACATGTTTTTTTGTATGTTAATAAAATACAGCCCATGTTACTCACTAATAATGTGGCTTTTTGTAGGGGAATTTTTTAAAAAATTCGATTAAGTGGATTTTGGGTTTATTCACTACAAACAAACAAACATACAAAACATCTAACCTTTTTTTTTTATAATATTATTTCCGATTCTGATTATAGTGAAATACGTGTCAGTATGAATTAAAAGAAGTGTTGGCAACCGCAGTAGTGGGCTGGGTTGGGCTTTGGTGATATCTAAAGAAGGACACTGCTGTCCACCACTTGACTATAAAGATCCCTTAGTCGCCTCTTACCACACGGCAATTACATTGTAATAAAATTATAGATTGCTAAATTTTTACCACAGATATATCTTAGTATATATATTTATATAGGTATAATATATGATGTTAGTGCGCCTCTTTTATATATATTTTTTTTTTTTTTTGATAGGTGAAAATGGTAAGGTAACTCTGCCTGCACTAACGGGATACTCTGGCGGGGCACCAGTGAAGTGTGATAGATGAGAATGAAAACAGGCCAGTTAGCCCATCATGATAAATTCATCACGAATTAACCATGATAGTTTCCAGGGAAAAAAAACAATAGGAGGTCGACCTGGTTGGGTATAATAGCAATGGGATTCTCAGTCTCCATTACTAACAATCCCTTGATCCCTCCCAATATATTAATATTACTTCAATATCCTTTGCTAATAGACAACATATCAAACACTTCATAATAACCACTCTGTTAAAAAAAATTACAAGAATGCTAAACATTATCAACATGATAAAAAAAAAACATTATCTTTACCCACGTCTCATGATACAATAGATTAACCGAAGTAATAACAAAACTTGATCTCGCAAAAGAAACGCGGAGACGGCAATGACAACGCAGCGTGGTAATGATAAATGAGACATTCATGAGGTGTCAGCCGACAGCCGTGTGGGATTACACATGTCGTTGGTGGTGTAATGCAGTGGAAACCAGGGGAGACACTGATGACGTGACCATACTGGGATAAGCGAGGTGGATGAAAAAAGGAATGAATCGTCACTATGCGATTATTTACTAAGGTAATAATTCGAGTAATTATTACGGCATGGTAATGATATGCTAGCGATAATAATTAGACAAAAAATGTAATAATAATACAATGGCTAGCATGTAATGATAAAAAAATAACATCTATGCGATTATCTTTTATTACTGAGGTAATAAATAATTTAAGTAAATATTACGGCATGGCAATGATATGCTAGCGATAATAATTAGACAAAGAATGTAATAATAATATAATGGCTAGTATGTAATGATAAAAAAATAACATGTATGCGATTACCTATTATTACTGAGGTAATAAATAATTTAAGTAAATATTACGGCATGGAAATGATATGCTAGTGATAATAATTGGACAAAGAATGTAATAATAATATAATGGTTAATATATAATGCTAAAAAATAATTGATAAAGAAAATAAATTGATATTATTTAATGAGATAGTTTATGATTTTTTAAGTATAATTTCTTAGAATTATTATCAACTATAACGGAATACTAGGTACTTCTATAGCCAATAGATACTGTGAATGAAATGAGGGCTACGTTAAGTTACTAGAGTTCTAAACTATTGTTATAAAGACAATATTTTTGATTTATGTTTGTAATGGATGAACTCAAAAAGTATTAGGCGGATTTTAAATATTCTTTTACTTATAGTAAGCTATGTTATAAGCAAGTAACATGCACTGTACTGTATTAAAAAAATCCGTTTAGCCTCTTACGTGAAATGAAGTCTAACTGTCTACCCGATAGAAGCTGGGGCGGCTCATGAGTCTAGTCTTTTCTTATCTAAAATGTCAAAAATGAGAATGTAGATTTGAAATAAATCTGTACCAAATAATTTATTATTTAAAAAATGTAACTAGTAAGCTGTTAACTGTCCACTGCTGAACATAGGCCCATAACCCATAAGGGGGGTTTTGCAACCGCGGTTAGACTTGGGTGAAGTTTTAACAGAGACGCTGTTACACATCTCTTGACATTAAATTCTCTTAGTCGTCTCTTACGGCACGTACGGGATTTTGCTTAATACGACAAAATATAAAATCAAAATAGGAACAAAGTTAATCGATTTCAATAAAATGACCAAAATCTGTTCTGAGGTAGTAAAGATATCATATGTCACACAAAAATAAATACGAGTCCAGAATTTTCTCCTATTAAAAGTCATTTGAAAATATATACTATATATCTGTTACTAAAACACTATTAAAATATGTAAATCATATTCTAATATAATTATTGTGTCATTAAAAGAATTTCAAAGCGGACGGTGTATGAACCCACACCAATTAGGAACTAGCACTATCTTCAGTGGCTGTGTGGTTCCGGCAAAGAATAGGCCACCTCTTCCATTCCTGTGGGTGTCATAAGAGCTGACTAAGGGAGGAGAAGAATGGCCAGCAGCATTCCTCTTAAAACAGATCTAAAGCCTGACTGCGGTTGCTAATCCGCCTGCGTAGCATGGAAATTACTAGCAAAACCCCCCAAGAGGGAGGTTTATGTTCAGCAGTGGACAGTTAAAGGCTGATGTGATGATGACTACCTTCAGATAGTAATTATAAAATTTTCTCCTTACTTGTATAATATTAGTCGCAGACATAACAGTATAACTCCATGTTCTCAAGTACCTATCTATTCGGTTGACATTTTGCCGAATCTGGTTTAATTTACTGAAATATTCAATTATCTGTCGCCGTATCAGGGCAATAATTTAGAAAGTTGTACATATGCCGACGAAAATACCTGCGAGAAACGCACGAAAACATTATGTTTTCCACGTATCCACTAGTACGGCGAATGTCGCAAAATAATGCTTGGTGATTCGTGAATTAATTCTTTTGGCAACTTACCAATTTATTGGTGTAATAAAAAATATTGTTATGTTAATATAAGAAATGAATTATGGTTTACTCTTCAGGCATATAAACATCATTTTTATGATTATGCTATTTTCAAACATGCCACAGATCGATAAAATAATAATAAACACTATTATAAGATGGTGATGGTGACGATGACGATGACGATATATATGTAAATATACATACATACAGCTATTTAGTTGATTTTATTATAGGTTATTGTATTTTAGTAGCAATTTGTGCAGTGCAAGGATAAAAAAATAAGTATAATGACAATTGTGTTAAATGTACTATTAGAACTTAATTTCGACGTGCACCACGTGGTCACAATAAAAAGTAGGTATCCAGGTTCTATATACCTGCAATTTTTCATCGTGTTAGGTCCCTATAGGGAATTTAAAATATAGGTAAACAATACAAAATTTTAAAATTTATTATAATGACAATATTTGTTGATATTAATCACTTATATTAATTTAATTTATAGATCAAT
Organism: Galleria mellonella; assembly: GCF_026898425.1. NCBI lineage: Eukaryota > Metazoa > Arthropoda > Insecta > Lepidoptera > Pyralidae > Galleria > Galleria mellonella. The sequence continues at coordinate 3,847,439 of NW_026442042.1, read as the reverse complement.
AGAACATTATCACTGCTATACTGTAAAGATTCGCATATACATACATATATTCAAACTTCAAGAAAACATTACCTTCGTATGACATTTGAGTTAAAATAAACTATTTTATTTAAAGTTTGTAAAGTATAGCTTTATGTTAAATCTTAAATAAGGAACGAATCTTCACTAATTTCACAATTGAAATAGCGCAAATCAAGTGTCTTACTTGACATTTACAAAGGTTGAGTGATGCGTTGTGACAAGTCAGATGCTAATCAGTCAACCCTTCAGGTCGACAAATCGGAAATTAAGGACGCATGAGCGCTCGCGGGTTAACCCTACTTCTACCAAACCGGGGTCTTTTCTACCCGGGAGGCTCCCAATCCTGTCCTGTTCTTTGAATATTTAACACGACACAAATGCCGTTTCACATGAACAACGGAAATGGACGTGGAAAAGTAGTTTTAATCCATGTCGGGAGGTTTCACCCTATACGTCAACTTTTGTACTCAGACCATTCATAACGAAGTGTTGCAACGTCGCATTTACCTGTCAATTTTAAAAAACAATTAAAAAATAGTCAATATTTCTGATTGATTATTTAAAAAGCGTTCTGCACTAAAACGTTAATTATAGAATACGTTTTTTCTTGCAATCAAAATTCAAATTTTTGGTCACAGCCTACAAAGTATATTATTGCATGATTAACGTTTTAGTTAAATAACAGAGTATTTTTAAATAATTAATCGGAAAAAATGGAAGTTATAAATTATTTTTGAAAATTGACAGATAATTGCGACCTTGCAACACTTTGTCATGCTAAAGTTATGAACGCTCTTAAAATGATAAAAAGATTGACTAAAAAAAAAAAAAAACAAAAAAAAAGTCCAGGTAGATGTTATAGGCAACATTATTATAATAAAAGTTAATAGTAAAAGTATTTTCATAAACGTTCAATATAAATTCATAATAGTAAAAAACAAATAAATAATGTCTTTTAATAGATAATTACAAAATAAAACAATAACGTCTTAGAAAAAATCATTTTTAATATAAAATGTATGTCGCATGTGATGGAATACCAGTCAAAACACCTTGGGTATTACAGACTACACTATAAGATCAATAACGTCTCTCATACATTGCCATTTCTAAGGATTCGACCTTATAATGTACCTAATAATTTATTTTTTAATACATAATAACTATTATAGAAGGACTGCCTAGAAGCAAAAATATTTAATCAAATAATTATACTTTCATTGTAATGGATCCAAAAATTCCACTAAATTAATTTAATTAGTAAAAGCAGGCTGATAATTTATAGATATCTAAAGGCGATGGTAACCACATTCCATCAGGTGAATTATTAGTTTGTTTGTTATGTTGCGTGCAAAAACAAAACATTGAATGCAAAAATAAAGTTTGTACGCAGCAATTGTATTTTTGACTCTCTATTATTTTGGTCAATCCTATATTAAATCTGCACAGAAAAATGAAAAATAAATATGAAATAGAATGTAAAACAAATAAAATATAAAAATACAAAATATAATATTAAATTGTATGATTACTTACTTATACAGGAAATATCTAAGAGAATTTATCTATACCTAATTATGTATTTGTAGTTACTTCCCATATTGTTTTACTTTTTACTGTTGAATGTGTATTTGGTATTTCTGTCTATTCAGTGTTAAATATGTTTTTTTTTTATTATTTTTTTATACAACTTAGAATGGCAAACAAGCTAACGGCCCACCTGATGGAAAGTGGTAACCGTTCGTGTTCTATTTACTTGTGGAAATTTTGCTAATTTGTATGTTATTTATATGTTAATACTAATTGTTTTTTTTTTAAATATAAGAAATACTGGCTGGCTAAATTGCCAGCAACACACATAATCAGTACATTATATAGTTAGATTGGAATGTTATCTACTTTGATCTGGTACCGTCGATCGTGGGCGTATTTAAAGAACCATCGATTTAGGTGTTTGAACTTTAAAACGACTTCGGAAGACTTTATAAACACAAGTCTTTGAAGTTGCGTTCATAATGACTGGTATCGTCTTGCAAGTACCCGTACTAGTGTTATTTAGTGCTGTACGAGTATATACGCTTAATTTAACAGAATAGGGAACAATACAGTATTATTTATTTTTATAATAATTAATTACAGAATAATTAATAACAGATAATTATTTTTATATTTGTGAGATTTATTATAATTAACCGACTCCAAAAAGAAGGAGGTTCTCAATTCGGTTGTATTGCTTTATGTTTGTGACCAGTTCTAAACTGATTTGGAGATTTTTTTTAATTATTAAAAAGGATTTTTACTTTACGGATTGGTCTCATGGAAATTTTATCAAAATCAGTTTAGTAGTTTAGTACTGGAATCAAAATAACTGGTTTTGCTACAATTGAAGTCTTGTGAAACACAATCTTTATTTACATATAATTGGACAACGAGAATTTAATGAACCTATATATATTTGTCATTTCCGATAAATATTTAAAATATTAAAAATAAATAAATATTTTTTTATTATATTTTATTGTTTACTAGTTTATTACGATAATTATAATAAAAGTAATGTGAATCATACGTTTTTAAATAGGTTATATTTTTGTCAATTCTTATCCGATTTTATACATTCTTTTAGTGTCCCACAATGTTTCCATATAAACTTTATAACGATTGCAGTAGATTTTTTTATATAACAAAATCTTATTTTTATTATGATAATAATCGTGATATAATGGCACTTGATGGGACTTTATACACATATTGATAATACAAATGTGGAAAAGTAAATGTGTTTTTCTAAGAAACAAATTATTTGTATAGAAATATTTTACTAATATAATAAATTTGAAACTGGACGATATGGAAAATATTAAAAAAAATCTGTTAGTAGTTTTTTTTTATATCCAAAGCCTAACTGCGGCTGTCAACCCGCCTGCCAAGCATGGCAACTACGAGTACTAGCAAACCCCCCAAGGGGGAGACCTTTGTTCTGCAGTGGACAAATAATGGCTGATATGATGATGATGAGGGATTTTAATCGGAGCAACAGAAGCCATAACGATAATTTTTAGAAATTTGGTCTTTCTGCCTGTCTGTATGATTGTTCTGGTATCACGCAAAAAGTACTACATCAAATAGAATGCAATTTTCACTGTTGTGTTCCAGAAGGTTGAACTTAAAGTCTGGTGTTTTATATTAATATGATACTTAAAAATGGTGTATTTTATTGGTAGCAAAACCTGAAATTCGCGCGTACCAAGTAACAGGCAAAAACTAGTAAGTTTTAAAACAAAAAATAACTGAGTTTTAATTAACAACAACAATACTTTAGACAATTTTATTTATTGTTTCCTATTTCGAAAAGAATTATGACAATATTAAATTTACAACATTAGAGTAATAAATAATTAAGAGGACAGTACAATATGCAAACACATTCCTTGATGCCCAGATGTTGGCGGATATCTTAAATGGCGACCCTTTCTTCAGCTGTTGACTTTCTTCCCTTTGCCCTCTCATGTGGGGTTCATATAATTAATAAATGACCACCACAGACCCTTGTATCCCTGTGTAGTAAGAAACTCTAAGTAGTATTTTAAAATAAAAATTGGCTAAGAACAGGTTGGATGCGTATTTCAAGAGTCCCGTAGCGTAATCTGTTTTTTATTTTATTTAAATAGCATTTGATTACAATGTTGTGAATAGAAATTTATTATTTGGAAACAGTAAAAATTTCATTGTCAAATTTCTAGCGTTTTAGATAGATAGAAATACTTGTGGTGACCCCTATATTAGTTGTACCATAAAACTGAATATATTATATAGTATTTTCATCGGAATTTATTGTTATTTTTTTATAACATGCAAAGGCAAACGAGCATGCGGTTAACTTGATGGTAAATGATTACCACCGCCCATAGGTACCCGCAACATTAGATAAATTATAAGTGTTTTGTCGGCATTTTAAGTAGAAATCTACTCTTTTCTTGTAGATGTCAATGAAAATCTTAACCTAAATAATTCCTATATACATTGCTTTTTTGGAACTTGAAATATTCTACTGATTAGACATAAACTGATGATGCAACTAAAAGAAATATCTGACGAATATTTTAAACATACGATCGCAATAATCATAGCATAACGATCGAGATACGATCTTAAACGACCCGCACACACCCACAACACCCATTAATTACTTAAATTTAATTCATACGAGGGCCACCACTATTTACATTCAAAAAGCAGCCCACCGCGCCCGCATCGTAACCCTTGCCAACAAACTTGGCGACCCTAAGACGCTAACTCCTAAGAAGACTTTCTTTGATAGTGCGCTCCGCTGGTTCTAAATAAAGGCCATCGGGTCGATAGAGTTTTGATCTGTAATTTTATAGCTTTGAGGCCGCCCCTAGCTTACGCTCAGAGGATTGTGGCATATCGATCTTGTTCTGTTTTTGTTAAGATATTAAATGCAGTTATGGATGAACTATAAGCCTATACCTACAGGTACGGGGAATACGAAAAATAATATATGATTGCGAGTGCATTAATTTACTTGATAGAATTTAGAAATGTTTGCGAATCTTGTCTTCGCAGTCTTTTTGAATCCAAAATTGAATGACACATTAAATATATTTTTAAAATGTTGTTTCAAATTTTTTAATTTGTAAAATAAACCTATGGCTCACTACACGTTTTGGGATATTGTAAGTGTGATGAGTAATTTATAAATGAATAAAAGTAAACAATAAATTTGAATAGATACAATTTAATTATAGTTATTTGTAACAAAGTTTTTTTGGTAATTTAGTTGGTATAAAGTAATGATTTATAAATTACTTTTCTTGTTTAATATGGTTTTTTTTTACAGTTTCATCATTATTATCATCATATCAGCCATTAATTGTTCACTGCTGAACATTGGCCTTCACCTTGAGAGGTTATGCCAGTTGTCGGCTTTGATGAAATTTTAAGAGGTATGCTGCTGTTCATCATTTAATTATAAAATTCCTTAAGTCGCCTCTTACGTCGCCCACAGGGAAGGAAGGGGTGGCCCATTCTATGCCGAGACCACACCGCGATGGCGTTTTAAAGTTTAAAGTAAAAATATATTTTAAATTCGAACTGTTTTTGAATAAGAAATATTAAATCATGTTTTCATTCACATACAAAATCATATTGTTGATAGGATTACATGTTAATATAAATTTGAATAATAAATGATAATTTACAATTATCATATAAACAAAGTAACAGAGGTTCCATTGAGCGATTTGATAGAACGGTATATAAAAAAAAAATACTTAGGCGACATAACTATTTCACTAGTGAAGTGCTAAACTCATGTGAATACTTCTTAGTGTCACGATATCTCAATGTAAATACCTTTAAAATCTAATAAGAAAGATCACTGCCAAGGAAGGGATAAGCTTTATCGCAGTGCACGTAAACCGGCGATACTTATATGAGTGGCCCTTTTATTGCATTATACGGGAAGGGTTGCTTCCCTTAGTAGAATACAGGAAGAATTTATAAATAAGTTAAAGCGGGGGTCCTTATTCTTCGCCTCAGCGTCTTACTTTGTTTTATCATATTTAAATTATTAGAGTCAGATGTGGAACGTGTACCTAATTGCTGTACTTTGTTTAAGATAATGTACCTTTGGCGCGACTCCACTTTTGTTTTGTTGTTGTCGAGATATAAATCCAGTAGAGGACGGCCTAACTTCGCAGTTCTGTTTTTGTGGACGCTCCTTTTGGCGGGAAATAAAATTTGTTATGCAGCTCCAGGTTTAAGGTGGTGGTAACCTCGAGATTTCGTCGAGTAAAATTAAGAGATGATTTCGAAAGTTTTCAGACGAATGAATTACGGTGTGCAGCGGTTTAACAATGAGATGCAGGTAAATAACAATGATTATTTTTGTTGATAATGGCTGGAAATATTTTGATATATAGACTCTGACATAATTTTAAAATTACTGGTTCGATATTACATTTTGTTTTCTTGTCCTTCATTATTGTAATAAAAATACACAATTCTTTTTGAATAAATTTTTCTTTCTAATAATCACTATATATTTCATGATTTACAACAATTCTATTTATTGTTTTCATATTTTGTTCTTAATATGCAATTTTATAAAAAAATGCATTGCAGATGTAACTCTATAACGAACATGTCATCAAGAAATATTGTTAATCAATTATACTTAATTAGCATTTATTTTTGTCTAGTTTTTCCTTCGACATCGTCAGTGTCACCGGGATATATTCATTTACTGGTATGAAAAGAGCTTCAGTTTAAAAGCCTATGCTCTTCTCCATCCCTTATATACATGTAAAAATTCATGACGTTGAACTGTTAAAGTGCAACGAGATAATAAATAAATAAATCCACTTCACATTTATAATATTAATAAGGTAATAATATTTAATTTTCATAGGAATAAGTAAGTATTAATAAATAGTGAAAATTATTGAATATATTCTAACCCTCGTTTGTTTCATTTATTTTTCAGTGACGTATGTATTAAGTATATGTTGTGTATATTTTAAAATAGTTAATATTATATATATTATAAAAATATTTTTTAACATATTAATAAATAAAATACAACTATCTTATATCACCACTAAAATACCATATATTAAACATTTTAATTTACATTTTAATCGGAACAAAACAAACCTTAATTTAGTCAAGAAAACAATATCTCATTCATATTATAATATATTTAGCTTCATAAATCAAATTTAAGTGTTATTTCATTTCCTTGGCCCCGCATGCAGCACACGCATCGAACGAACAAGTAATTGAAACGAACTTTTGATTTTACGAAATGATTCCACCCCACGGAATCTTGTGAAATTATTATGAATTTCCCGTTTAGCTGCCTACTACATGGGCACGTCTTAAGATAAATGGCTTACCTTTTCATGTGCGCAACGGGAAATTTTCTTGCTTGAAATCATGTTATGAGAATGTTAAGTGAAAACAGGTAAAGGATTAATGGGGAAGGTTACCCTGTGTGTTTGACTTGGGACTGAAATGTAGAATGACAGTGTGGAATTTTTAAATTAATAATAGTTTCCGCGGCAAACATTACTTTGCTGCCTTAGATTATATAGATAGAGCATCGAGTCTTAAAAATAAGTCAACTTTTTGTCAGCTAAGTATCAAATTAGCTAACTCGTTTTTTTATCAGTTTTTTTACATACTTACGCGTACAATGTATCTTGACATATTATTTAATAAATAAAATGAGTTAAAAAAATGCAGGAATTATAAGACAATATAAATGAAGTTATAAAGCAATGACTTATAACTATTTATCACGAAAAATTATATAAAAAAGTTGACTCATTTTTTTTTGCAGCATTTGTATAGAGACACTCTATTTATATCATCTAAGTTTGCTCTATACCACCACCACTAGGTTAATTGTTCTTATCAAGATCTATCTTATCTCTAAGTTGGAATAAATAATACGTATTACTGCGACACAGTCTCTGTGACTAATGCAGTTATTATCGAACCTAAAAACAAAACTGTAAATTAAGCTAAGGATCCCAAATAAAAGTATTTACAAAATTTCATTAAAATTAGTTGAGCGATTTCGTGATGAACATCGTGACACGTGATTTTTATATATGTTTTTGCTGATACAAGTAGTATGATTGATTTCTTCGTACTTAATTTACATGCTTTTATTGAATTAATTTTAAAATAAAAACAAATTATCGAAAACTTACTTGTATTTTTCATTTTTGATCTTTTTAAACAATTGTAAAATTTATTAAGTATTAATTAAGTACTGAACTTTCTTTTGTTCTATATTTTACTAACTAAATGTACAAAATATTGTATATTCAATAAAACACAACACTATTAAGTTACTTCTTACAACTATTGGCCTGAAGGCTTGATGACAAGATATTGTCGAGACCCTCCGACACTAGAGCTTGTCAACAATCTTGTCAGATACCATTTGAATGGCACAGCTACAGGAAACAACAGTAAAGTTGCTTTTACATGTATATACAATTTAGAAGTTAGAATAAAATTGGTATATTCTATTTTATTTACTTTTTAATAAGAATTAAATTAAGAATTATTTAGGAAGAAATGAACGAGAAAATTTTGAAGGGTCTACGAATACAAAATAGAATCGATTTGTGGGCATACATAGTATTTAATATACAATTCTATTTTTTTCTTTTTTTATACCACAGGTGACAAATAAGCATACGGCCCACCTGATAGTAGGTAGTTATAATATGAATCTATGAACATCTGCAATATCAGGGGCATTACGTGCGAGTTGCTGACCCCGAAAAAACCTCTTTATCCCTTTTTTGAAGAACCCCATGCCGTAGTTTTTTGGAAAAGCCTTGAGATTATTTAGATTGTAAGTCAGTTTATCTTAAAATATACTTAATAATCGATTAGTTGACTATTCGATTACGATTCGACGTTAAGACATTCTTATTATTCCGATTAAACTCGTTACAACGAGCAAGATGTTTGCAACACCAATAAACAACTACAGAACGCGCGCGCGAACGCCAAAAGTTTCAAGCGCGCGGTGAGTGCAGAGGAGCCTTAATGAGGGTTAGAAATTTCGGCACATTGCGGCCCAAACCGCACCCGGCTTCTTGGCTTATTATTAATTCCGTAAGACGTGTCCCCGATGTCCAAGACGTGCGCCGAGATTCGAGACAAAAGTCACAAGGGCGGAAGGGACTCCATCCCACCACCCCACGTACGTGTGGAGCGTCGACAAGTCGACAGGAGTGTGGGATTTACAGGTGGTTTTAATATCGGCTGCCACTAATGTCGCGTGATGAATACTTAATGGACGGATCATCGCAGGAGCGGAGAGGATTCCACGAAGACAGTTCACTTGACTAATAATAAAGGATGCATTGCTAAAATGGATGATAGCTAATTAAACATAAGGTAGTTAACCCCAATAAATTATATAAGACTGAACATACATATAATACTGAATACTTATAACTAATATTACAGTGTAACTGAAACTTTTTACTTTGAAAGAGTTTGAAATGAAAATGCAAAAAAAACTTACACTTTTCAGTACTCCATTTCCGTTCATATCCATTTCCAGTAGACAACAATTTAGTTACAAAGTGCAAATCCCTTTAAGATGGCTTCCTTGTCAGGGGTGCTTTCAAAAACTCGTTAGGCGGTTGGCATTCTGCGGTGGAGGGTCACGTCTCGCGATGCTCCGTGGCCGCTTCCAGACAAAGTGTTACAAAGTTGATGGTATATTGTCAAATTTCAAGACATTTATACGTTACATAGCTACTACTGTAATAGCATATGATTTTCATAGTATACTCTGTACTTGAGTGAAACTTTGTAAGACTAAATAACGATAACTCGTATATATGTGACTATTAATTTTAGGTATTAATTAATCTGTATAAATTAATCTGTATAAATTAATCTGTTCGATTAGCAGTCACAACTGAATGAGAAGTCCGAAGAACCAGCAATCGGAAAATCATATTGGTACCAATACCTTTGAAATAATATTTAAAACAAATTTTTACATAAGTTAAAGAATCACTTTCGAAATTCCAATGAAGCAGATGGCGAGCTTATAAAATAAATTACCAAAAGTGTTTCCTCTTTTTCTTATTTTACTAGATTTATTTTAGTGAAATAATGTATAACTGTGACACCAAAGATATGGTAGTATTTTGTTATATAATTTATTTTTATATTTATTACTAGATTTTTTCTTCAAGAAAAGCTCTCTGAATAAAATATTGGAAGATGTCCTTCCACGATTTCATTACTTCCTTTGATATTTGATGAATTTCCTTGTTTGATCTTTACAAACTTTCATTTTTCTTGTGACATATAGAGCATGCTCGTAATTTTTAAAAAGTATAAAAAAACAAATTTGTAGGCCGTATTTCCAATTATTTTTAAACCACGCTATTGTTTTCGATACGCGTTTCACTGTCATTTACGTGTCAAATGTGGGGTGAGTCATTATTAATATAACACATATTTCTAGCATTATTAACGAGAAAATTGCCAATAGTCGATAGGTAGGTAGTTAGATTGGCACTGGCATGAGCTCGTGAGTCGCACACATTACGACCGTTTCCAGCCAAGTGCCCACCCGGGAGCTATATCCAACGGTAAAATGTGCAATTGTAACTTATTGCGACAAGATCTATAGGTTCGCGTGGCCAACGTGTAACTGATTGTCTTGCCATTGAAAAGTTTAGTGAACACTTTAAGGAGTTATAATGGTAATGTGCACGCATTTGACGTTATGGAGTCGAGAATTTATTATTTCAAGGTTTTATGATTTTGTGTGGTTTATATTTTTTTTTATACAATTTAGAATGGCAAACAAGCTGATGGCCCATCTGATGGAAAGATAACCATCGCTTATGGACATAAACAGACCATAGACATAACAGAGTATATTGTGTCGCCCATAGTACCTTTCATGCAACGCTATTCCCGAGGAATAATTATTACTTATTAAGTTATTAATTTTTTTAACTTAATTCATTCAATTATTTTTCAATTTTATGACGACAAGAATATATTATATTAAATCAATAAAAAAATGAAGCCATGACAGAATTATGTTTCCTATGTAAAATGAATTCTTTGTATTATTAATAAGTTTAAAAAGAAATTTGTTTATTTGTTTTTTACCTCATGACAGCGAAATGTTCATGAAATATGGCATATTTTATAGTGTTATTTTAATATGGTATTAATTCATATATTTTTTGGGATGGAACAGGACACAGAATACTTTCAACTAGATTTTATCCACGTTACAATGTTGAAGTCCCGGATAAAAAGCAATCCCTACTATTATATTTCTTTAAAAGTAAAGACGTGATCAAACATCTACATATAAGTGTTTTCACTCAATAAATAACAATTAGTCGTTAGATTTCAATCGGACAGTCGTACATTACACGGGTAGCGGTAAATTACCGGCCGAGGCGCGAGGTGGACGGCGGAAAGAAATATCGCCGTCAGCACCGTTGCACTTGGCCTAGAGATGAACCGTCATATTAGAAGTCTTATATCGATATCGATAGTTAATCAAATCTTTTTAATATAAGTATTCTTTGTTTGTTCACTACTTTATTCTTGTGACCAGTATAAAAATCTCTATGTTCATCATCATTCAAAATGTTATATATTGTATGTCAAACTACATGCGGATTAAACGAATCATTAAAGCGCTAAGACAACAATAATAAATAAACAAATACTAATACACGTCAAGTCTGGATTGTGTATCTAAAATATTTATAATATTATTAGTAATGATATACTCTCGAAGAACAGCAGTAGTCTATTTGAACACAGAAAAAAAAAAACCTAGATTTCTAAGTGTAATTATAATTTTTGACAACATCTTCAGTGATAAATTTATTTATATGACTAAGATAATTAGTTAGAGAGATAACACTAAGGCTGCCAGTATCAGACTGTGTAGGAAAATAAAGCTACCTTCATTTCAACTGTAATAGTCTCTGACTACATACCACAATACTTTCATAATATAATATAATAATAATCCTATCCATATTATAAATGTGGATATTTGTAAGGATGGATGGATGGATGTTTGCTACTTTTTAATGCAAAAACTATTAAACGGATTTCAATGAAATTTGGTAAACATGAGTTATATTCTAACATAGCACACATGATACTTTATGTACTGATTCGTGTAGACAAAGCTGCGGCAAATAACAAATAGGACATAATTATGTTGAAGGTAATTTATGGATACAATTAACTCCGATAGGACTTTTCAGCAGTTTTTAGCAGTAAGTAACAGTATTGAGAATTGTTTAATAACCATTTCTCGTACATTAAATTTTTATTGATTTTATAAAAAAACCTTCCCAAAATTAATTATTGTTCATCGATATATGATATAAAATAGTTACCTCACTAATAATCAGAGCTTTTATAACTGTTTAACAAATCGGCGTGTAAAGACTGCCGGGTTGCCGGCCACCCGCTGAGCGCTTAATCACTTAACACTCACCGGATTAACGAAAATTTATTGTACAAAAATATCCCTGTATATGTAACTAATGCTAAACTTTTTGACGTAGGCAATACAAACATATATAAAATATATTATGTCATTGTTTGTTCTATAGTTAAAAATAAAACAGTAATTTATTATGTTAAAATATAAAAAGATGGTCATCTTTTTTTATATATTGCCCTTGCAAGGTATTACAAGATAAATTATGTGATGTTCATACACTATACGTGTGTAAAAATACTGAACACTGAAGCAATCAACTTATAGTTAAAAAAATAAAATGAATCTCATTTACATTTGAACATACGAATATGTGTCTATTTGGAATAGGAATTATTGTTGCTTTACCTTATTACCCGATAAAAAAAAAAAACAAGGAAGAAATATAATTAAATAATGAATACGTGAATTTACTTAATAAAAAAAAATTACTTGAAGCAAATATCGTAACATACTTGGCTATAAAATGAACATGTCTTCCTAAACCACGTAGTAACCGAACAAACAAATCACAGTGAACTTTGCAATGACAAACGTTGACCATCAATCTCGGACACGAGATATGTGTACCCTCAAAAAGACATTAATTCTTACAGGAATGAAATGAGAGAGCAGGCGGACAGGGGACGGCTTGCTTTATACGCGAGCCCCGGAGGCCGGAAAGAAACCCTTTTTCTCAGACGTGAGGTGATATATGGACATAACTTTTATTTATTAAGTCGTAAGATACTATTAATAATTGTGTATACCTATTTGACTTTAGTATGTAGCTAAATATTCATCATCATCATCGTCAGCTGAATATTATTTATTTTAAGAGGGACGCTGCTCCTACCCACGAAACAGGAAGGGGTGGCCTATTCTATGCCAAGACCACACGGCAAATATTATATATATATATATATATATATATATATATATATATATATATATATATATATATATATATATATATATATATATATATATATATATATATATATATATATTAAAGTAATAATGATAATGACAATTTGACAAATATGATTAGACATTATACCTGAAAAGGTATGAAGAAATGAATGTTTGTGATGAGTTATATATAAAAATCCTTCCAAAATTTCACTAGGATAAGTGTCACATTTAATTTCCTATTTTAATTTGTAGAATCCATAATATTAAAATAGTCCATATTAAATAATCTATGTATACATATACTATGTATTCTAAACAACTCTATGAGTTGTTAGAATACATTTTACTTAATTTAGATAAGGTGGTGCTGTATAACAATAATAAATAAACATCACAAATTGAACAAATTATGTTCTGCAATAATAATAATTTATATATTAGGCAATAAATGTTAAATGTCTATATGGCAGTTGCTAAAATTACACAACTAAATTTAAAATATGTTAAAATAGTTTACACTGACTATTGAAAAATAAGTTGTCTCATCCTCATTATTCTTTCGTCACCCTTTACCAAAAGACAATCGTATATTTGTACGAGATCATCGGGTGATCAAAGCGATCGCCCAATAAATAAATAGTTGATTTGCTTCGTAAATAAATACTGAAAAGTTACGCCGGATAGTTTGACAAGAATTCGGTAGGGTACACGGGCAACTAAGGAGAACTAAATAGATTTGCTTTTCAGTACGGAATTCCTTTTTTGGGTAATTCGTTTGAGAATCCTTGTCGTTTTTTGAAAATTTTTGTCGTCGTAAATTTATCAATTAAAAGAAGGCTACAGTAACCGTTCAGCATCAGACGGGCTGTATGCTTGTTTGACACCTTCATGGTATAAAAAAGTATATAAAATAGTATAAATAAATAAAATATTTAACGGTAATATCATAAAAAATTATATACAAAATGAACAGATTTCATGTTTTATTTTTTAAAGCTTTAACTTTTATTCATTTTACAATAAAACAGTAAATTTTGATGCTAATCATGTTAAATTTGGTTGCACCAAAAGCATCTTAAATATTGTAAATTTGAGTATGTGTTTTTTTATAAATTTAGAATGGCAAACAAGTTGACGGTCTACCTGATGGAAAGTGGTAACCGTCGCCTGTAGACATAAGCAGTACCATGAACATAAGAGAGTATACTGTTTCGTCCATGATACTCCCCATGCGTTGCCATTCCTGAGGACTCAGGTGATATTCCTCTGTACCCTATATTACCCTATATGTAAATTCACGCCATATCCCAACAAAATAACTAAACACATAAAATACTTCGAATAAAATATCGAGAGCGCCATCTAGTCGAGGGTAGTAAAACTACGAGAGGCTTCCCGCCCTAAATAAAGCATTCATTCACCGTTACTCACAAGGCTAGCCTACGAAAAGCAACCAAATGGTTCGTTTCTAAGCCAATATTCGGCAAACACGACATTTCCATACTTCTAAGAATAAGTAAACGAATAAGATTTTACTATCATGTTTCTTTATACTACTATTATATTTATTATTTTATCGCTTTAAAGAAAAATATAAACAGAATCATTTTATGATATTAATTATTAATAAAACTGTTTCTTAAAATAATTATTACATAATTTGATAAGTAATAACACAATTCTTACTTTTAATGTGACAATGCCATCTAAGTGACATAGCAACATAAATGTCTTAAATACTTATTATGCTTATACAAGTCACAAGTGGCGCCACTAATAAAGAAATTGTACAGAAATAATGAAGTAAGGAGTCGATTCTAAGGAGCTATTTCTTTAAATTTACCTCTAAAATTTTAATAATGAAATCTTTATTGTAAGGACTAATATGGACTAATTTTCTAATTAATTTACATCAAAATTTTAAAGTAAAATAGTAGTTTAAGTGATAAATTTAGATAAATGACACCTCAGAATCGGTTTCAAAATTAAATATGAATTGCTTGTATATTTTATTTAAATTGATTTTTATATTGGTAATATAATGGTAGTACTTAAATTGTGATAACTTATTTCATTTTCGATAATATAAAATAATTTTTAAGTTAAAATTTGTTGTACCTATATACAATTACATTTCTCCGAGCATTGAAATAGTAGTCATACTGCCTTTTTAAAGGAAAATTTCACCACAAACCTTGGCACAAAACATTTTTCTCAAAAAATAAACCCCTTTCAAAAAAATATTACTAGGAGAATTTGATGAATAATTTTGATTTTACTATATCTAATCTATATCTGGACGACTAAAAGTGTGCTGCATTCATTACCAAACTACGCCTGGTGAATGTAGTAACTTTAACAGCTAATAAGATTTTTTAGCAACACGGGCTAATCATAAATATTATATTGAAAAATTTCACTTCGCGATTGCTTAATCGTCATGATTCGAATCCTCATTATCGTCTTATCCGGATGAAGTGCTTTCTCTGTTATACCATGAAAGGAATTATTAAATGAAAATTTTACGTAATAATGTAATTTACACGTGTAATTGTGAAATCAACCTGGACTAAACTGAATATTCATGAAAATTTAATATTCAGATATTTAAAAATTAATCCTTCACTCTTTTGTCCGAGCTAAAATAATCTTTGTTATAATTAAAGTAAATAACATTATAAAGAGATGAAAAAATAGTGTTACTAATATCTAGAGATACGATTGAATGTAAATAAGATGTAATAAATACTTATTTATATTCGTATGTGATATCACCTACGAATTTCTTTATGAACTATTCGCTTCGATAAATCAATAAGGAACAATTAAAAAAAGAATACTTTTATGTCATAATTAAACGCTAAAGTTCACTCGAATTAATATTAAAAGATAAATATGCGTATGTTTACTCCACGGAGCAAGATAGGCCAACGTATTGTTCTAAAATTTACTCCAATCAGTGCTTTAAGGTCGTGCTTTATCGTTTGTTCATTAATGCTTTATCATTTATCAATTAATTCATTAATATCGTGGATTAGGATTATAAATAAATTAAAATAATATTATTGGCACAAGATTATTTGTTTTAGGGTATCATCATCATCACCATCACTTTAGTCGTTAACTGTTCACTGCTGAACATAAGCCTTCCCCATAAGGGGGGTTTTGCCAGTAGTTGCCACGCTCGGCAGGCGGGTTGGCAACCACAGTTAGGCTTTTAGAGATGATTTAAGGGGGACGCTGCTGCCCATCCCTCTACTATTAAGTTCCCTTAGTCGCCTCTTACGACGCTCACAGGGAAAGAAGGGGTGGTCTATTCTGCCGAGGGCCACACGGTGTTTTAGGGCTTATTATAAATTAATAGCATAAAGGTAAAATAAGCATTCGTATATCTTGATAAAAATATTTATTTAGTAGTCATTGGTATCTCCATGGGAGTCCCACAATAGAATTTTATTTATTAAAAAGACTATGTAGTTTATTCCTAGGTAAGTTTTTTTATTTATAAGTGGATGCCAGTACATATGAAGTAATAATTTTAGTTATTAATAGATCTTACTTTGTATGTGTATGTGGTTTATAACACAGATAATACGTTTTACAGCTGTTACAAATGTCAATGACCTTAGTCCAGCTTACAAATACACTGACCTTGATACAGGGTCCAGGTGGATGACCAGCGGGGGGACTGCGCGGCGCATTTGGCAACTGTAGGAGGTGACGAATGCTGTACCCCTGACGGGACTTCCTTGACATTCTGCAAAACATAAAAATCATTTAAACACAAACATTTAGTCGAATTTCTTTAACTCCATAATATGTGTTTGAAGAAATATATGATATAAGTTTGTGCAAAAAACTACCTTTCGAAGACATGTAAGTAGTTAATTATGTAAATAGGTGAAATAGATAGAGAAATATTTATTTATTAATTCTTTATTGACCACATTGCAAAAAATGTTTACTACATACATACATCAAACAGTCTCATAAGAATATCATAATGAATATGTTCACGGCTATAATCTGTAATGGGGTAGTTAGAGATAGTCAACTGTTCGTTACGGGGAACGTAACATTCGATATGAGTACATTTTTATGAGTGTATTAGAATCCAACATGCCAGGGGGCTAACCTATCGTCGTTACTCAGATTCATTAGAAAAATAAAACATTTATAATCATCTTCCTACCCTTATCCCGATTATTGTTTGGGGCCGGCGTAATATAAAGAGAAAAGAAAAATAAAACATGAGTAAATATTGAAACGATATAAATAAAGACAATAATTAAGAAGCACAAGCAAGCTGTGGTGGCAAACTGATAACCGATAAGGAATAAAGATTCTTAAGTGGCAACCCAGTAGGGGCAAACGCATTGAGAGATGGCACCCCACTAGATGTAGTAATAATCTCTAATGTTGTGCAAGGAGTCAGTGGATGCATGTGCTGATGGACCGTTCCTTATAACAGTCTATGGGGAAGGCCTATGTTCAACAGTGGACAGATAACAGCTGATATAATGATGATGAAATAAATAAAATAATAAGATATAAATGAGAGAATAAAGTACAAGACTGACGACACTAGAACATATAAGAGGCTATAGAAGAAATCCTAAAATAAAACCTTTTTTATCAATACGACTAGGCAGCGTAGTGACACTTTCACTTCTTCTTTCGCGTAATTTCTCGTAAGTTTTTCTAGTAGGAGTTTTGTCCATCAGGGACGAAGTATTGAAATTACATTCCCCTCCTCACACAAATAAAGGACGCTCAGTTATATAATTTACTGAATTAATTATTATGTTTAATACAAGTGAGTTAAAGTGATTTCAATCGTGACCTATTTAAACAATAATACGGGTCTTTAGAAAGAAGAGACCTTGCCTAACTGGATGTAAATAATTGGATCCCAAACGAAAATATTATAGTAACATTTACCTTAATTTATATTCATTAAATACATTAGCGGAATAAACTTCGATATTGTGTTTGATTTGATACGAAAATGAACTTTACGTCGATGAATTAAGTCTTGTTTTAGAATGACGTATTATAGTTGATCTACGGGCTCTGAAGTCAACGTTAGAAGCTGTTGAAAGAAATTAAAATTTAATAGCTTGCAATAGAATTCGTATAGATCTCCTTGAAGTTTTTAGTATTCTTTGTACATTTCGTTTTTAATCTGGAATTTCAAATTTACATATTTGTAAATTTAATAAATCAAAGTTTAAGACTAACAATAATATTGTTTTCTCTTAAAGTCAAATAATTTACAAGTTTTATCGAAAAATAGGTATATAAAACATACGAGACATAATATAAAAGGTTTTGCTTGACTACTTTGCTGTTTAAGTAAGCTTCCGGTATTCGTATTAAGTTCATCATACATACAGATATATTTATACAGCACATTAAATTGAAACATAAATAAATTTAAACGTTTAGACTTTTATGCTGCATATTTTACGGTTTAAATAAAAAGGGGAATTAACGCGATTATTTAGGCAAACTATGATATCTACTTTACGACTAGGTTATGCTAATGTCGGGTTAATTCTGGTAAATTGTCACAGTTTACTTAAATGATTTAACGCGATAATTTTTCATCATTGCATGTTTTTTATTAACAATAAAATAAATGTTAAATAGAAAATGATAAACATATTTAAAACAGTAATTTTTATCACCTATGTAATACTTAAAATTTAAAAAATAAGGCGTTATATCATATATCAGTAGAGAGAGACTGTACAAAAGTTCTTTGCTTCGGTACCTCTGTCCCATTCATATTTCAACCGTAAAGCAGTTGTGTTTGCGTTTGGCTGTTTCGGTTTGAAGGGTATGGCAGTGAACTTATAGGGTACAGAGGCATAACACCTTAATTCTCAGGACTTGCAACGTATGGGGGTATCATAAGTGAAACAGTATACTCTGTTATGTCCATGGTACTGATCATGTCTATAGGCGACGGTTACCGCTTTCCATCAACTGGGCCGTCAGCTTGTTTGCCATTCTAAGTTGCAGAATAAAATATAAAATGATACCGAATTGGCGAAGATATTAAGCAACATACAGAAAATAATAATAGATTATTTAATAATTAAATTAATTTTTTTAAGGTGTCCGGTGGAAAGTATGTATAAAAAATTTACAATATATTGAGAATCTTTTCTTTTTAAAGTCGGTTGCTAATTATAGGGAAAACCGAAAACAAAGCCAAGTAGACAAGAGGATGTCATGACCTGGAACAGATTTAACAATGCTTTGGATGTATGTCCAGATCAGTGGACTGTGATGATCGGGATGTACCCACACACCTTGGAATGCCGATTATTCTTTATGCTGGATCGATAACAAATACCTAAAACATAAGAATAAATAGTCTTCTTCTACACAGAACCTATTGACAATCATATACTATCATTTTTGATGCAGCAATCTCGTTAAAATATATCCTTTTTTCTTACAGACCATGCGTAGATCGGAAGGGTCGTCACAAACTTTTGCACAAGCATTTGTTTATAATTTAATGAATGTGTGGCGACTCAATTGACACAAGTATGAGTGAGTGCGATATCTATCGGTAGCAAGCCCTGATTTAATGAACGGAACATGAACGCGAGCCGTCAGTGTGCCATTCAAAATTTCATTATAGATTTCATAAAAGTATCAAATACATGCATCAGAATCGGTGCTAAAAACTGATTCGTATAAATTACAGAAATTAGCCGATTAACTCTAAAAACATCCATCGAGTAAATGCCAATATGAAAGTGCTTCAATGATTTAAAATCAATAGACATGATGATAATATGCTTCCGCTTAACATTGTCTTGTCTGTCTTGAGTTTAGAGTCAATAACTAACTCAATATTAATCTGTTCCAATGTCATTTTTTTCTCTTTCTAATATTAGGTTTTCAAAAAGATGGAACAACGATTTTAGGCTGTAATCATGATAAATGGGATATCGATTAAAGTTGTTATTAAGAGCTAAGATCTTATCGAAATTTAGCGACATCATCTCATCATAAGAAACGTTCACAAATAGAGCATATTCAATTCCAACTGATGTATTGAACAAATTATGTTCTTATATAATAAATCCTTACCCACACATGTAGATATAATAAATGTAGATACGCACACATACATTGTGAGAAACGAATCAAAACAAGATGAAGGTCGCATTTAATAAGCATGTTGTATCGGAAGTATTTACTGTCAAAGGGGACTGGAAGTTATGGATGTGGTTATTAGAACTTTCACAAATAAGTTGACAAGGGTAGATTAAGTATCAATTTCAAATATAGACCTACTCCATGCCATAATAGCATGGTTGATTCGTGTCGTTAATAAATCAATATTATTAAAATTGATGAACACATTTGCATTTATAACTATTATTTAAATATGAAATTATCCAGTAATTTAAAAAGAAATCGAAGCGGTCAGGGTTTGAACTCGCTCTACTAGAGCTAATAATAAAAAAATATTGTCAGTTAAAAAAATGCCAAGTCTCAAATAACAAATTTAACAATATTGTAATAATTAGCAAATTTTTTTTGTTTTTTTTTTTATACAGCTTAGAATGGCAAACAAGCTGACGGCCCACCTGATGTAAAGTAGTAACCGTCGCCTATAGATATGAGCAGTACCATGGACATAACAGAGTATAATATATAAAATACAAAGTCTCCCTCTGGTAATTACCAAGTTACTGAAATTATCAAGTAACTAAATTAATGATATAACATTGTGTTTATTTTAACTATCTACACCTAGATGATTAAGAAGACCTAAACAGGTGTCACATGGAATCCATCTCCGTGGTTCTAATTTTAAATTATCACCTTAACTATAACAATATCATTAATGTACAATAATTACAACTAAGTAGTATCTTGTATATCTAAAATAATTATTTCTATTATTTTTGATGTAATGATTATTATTTATTATGCTTAGTTATATTACACACACAAGTTTCCCCTGACTCTTTTAAACATGTTAAAGAAGTACAAGTATATGTATGAAATAGCGTTCTAATAGTTGTTTTATGACTTGTATAAACTGTGGTAACTTGGTTATTATACAACACAAAAACTAGTAATAGGTAGGGAGTTATTATTTAATATACTTATATAGGTATATACAGCTTAGTTCCATTTGTATGAAGTTTTTGCAACTATATTGACATAATTTGTAACAGCCATAAATTTAGAATGGTTATAGAGAGGTATATATACAATGTATTTTTTTTTCTACAATAGATCTAAGCATATAACGCTACAAATAATTTAA
Source organism: Galleria mellonella (assembly GCF_026898425.1). Lineage (NCBI taxonomy): Eukaryota > Metazoa > Arthropoda > Insecta > Lepidoptera > Pyralidae > Galleria > Galleria mellonella. The sequence continues at coordinate 3,826,152 of NW_026442042.1, read as the reverse complement.
ATGTAGAAGTTTTATAAAGTTATATTTGATATAAGCATTTTATGTCCTGATCTTTTATGTTACTTCGATAACATACAATATACTAAGCGTATTGAATAAAGCGTCTTTAAAAATAGAAAAATTTAAGTGCAGATTTATAAAATAAATACGTATAAGAGCTGCTGCATCGAAATAGAGAATCATACTCTTTTATTGTTTCATATTGTGGTACAAATTTTCGTCTTTCTTTTTGTTACAGGTAATTTATATTTATATTTTTTGTCTATATGTTAAATATATATGTCCTTCTTGTTTCTCTCTCTGATCTGATCCTTCTATATATATTAGTCTTGCTTATTATTTTGGTGATCTCATCAAACCATTCCATGGATTGCCTTCCGAATTTCTTTGGACTAAACTTCGCCTTTAACATGAAATATTTTATTTTGGTCTCCTTTGTTTAATTTTCTACAAAATAGTGGCCCTTCAAGCCGTATACATATATAAGATGTAATCGATATACAATCTACATAACAATAGCATTTTTTATGCAACTTAGAATGGCAAATAAGCTGACGGTCCACCTAATGAAAAGTGGTAACAGTCGCCTATAGACATGACCAGTGCCATTGACATAACAGTACAATGTCTTGCCCATGATACCCTCATACGTTGCCATTCTTGAGGACTCAGGTGTTATTCCTCTGTACCCTGTAAATTCACTGTCATATCCCACCCTTTAAACCAAAACACAGCCATGCAATCATAACTGCTTCACGATAGAAACACGAATGGGACAGAGCCGCCCAAACAAACGACTTTTGTACAAAGTCTCCCTCTGGAGCATAAAATAACTTATTTGTTTTCCAATAAATGGATTTATTTGATGACATTATTACAAAACTTACTACAACTTTATCATTTATTAGTTACATTACCTACGTATATATAGGGTACTCTGACCTTACAGTTCTATTTCGCAGACTTATTCCCTATTCATGAATTATCCAATAAAATCGAAGGCGGCCTGTTTATATTCGCATAATATAGTTAAGTCACGTACCTATACAAGGCGGTTATATAGACCTGAGTCATTTATTGTCGAAAGCAAATATAAAGAAGTGGAAGAAAATTTAAGCTACGAATAAAAATGTACAAATAGCTGTTACATAAAGAAAATTGAGATCTGTGTAAACAAAATAAGGCATAAAGTGGAATTGTTTTGTATAAGTCATTAACGGAGTTCCTATCTCGACTGCGTAATTCAGAGACTAATGATGAATTATGAATATTAGTTTAGTATGTCGTGTATACGAGATATATAATTTAATTAAAACGTTACGTGATTTATATTATTCCTGTTTAAATTAAAACAATTCTAAAGAACGCGGTGAGCTTGTCCATTGGCGGATTTTAATGTTCAATGAAATGTGGGTCAGTGGTGTTTCCGTTCATCATAATATGTTGCTGGCAATTTGGTCAAATGGCCTTTTTTATATATTTGTATTTTTATATATATTTTTGCATTACTTTTTATATACTTTTTCGTTAGCTCAAATAATTATGTACAGATTTTAGTATCGTTGTATATATATATATATATATATATATATATATATATATATATATATATATATATATATATATATATATATATATATATATATATATATATATATATATATATATATATATATAATACCTGTCCCCGTAGCAATTAATTTAATACTCGTCTAAGCATATATTATGTTAAATCATTATATGTTAATAAATACCACAGAATATGTGTAATATTTGATTCACAGTACAGGTATATAGCAATTAATAAAGATGCTTGCGTAGTAATTCCGCCCACCGCTTATAGCCCACTAAATATATTCGTATCTGTAATATTTCTCTATTGGTATAATTAGTAAACAAAATTAATTAATGATTAATAAATTTATCTTGTTGTCCCGGCATAGAATGGGCCACACCTTCTTGTCTCATGCGTATCGGAAAAGGCGACTAAGGTAACTAAATGTTCGAGGGATAGGTAGCAGCGACTTCTTAAAACATGTCCAAAACCTAACTGGGATTGCCAACCCGCCTGCCAAATTCGGCAACTATTGGTAAGACCTCACTCAATGAGGGAGGCCTATGTCCAGCAGTTAACAGTTAACAGCTAACAGAAAAATAATAATAAATAATTTTGGCAAATCTATACTTAATACACTTTTTTTAAAAAGAATATACATAGAGGTTAAAAATATTAATCACGAATATCTACCAGAGGGTGACAATATATAAAAACCAACCGCATGAGTACTTCTATCCCACTCGTGATTCTGCCTTGAAGCAGCTGTGTTTACATGGTTATGCTCCGGTTTGAAGGATAAAACGTGATATTAAAGTTAAAGGGTACAGAGCAAAGTATAAATCTTATTTCTCAGGAATGGCAACCCATAAGGGGGTACCATAAATATCACAGTGTGATCATGATGCTGTTCGTGTCTGTTCGTGTCTATAAGTGACAGTCATCACTATTCATCATCTGTGTCGTCAACTTGTTTGCCATTGTTTGTTCCATAATAAGTATATAAATTTTAAACGTTATTTTAGTTATCTCAGTGCTTTAGCGCCGAGAGCGATGTGACTTCAAGTTACAGATCTCAAAGGTCGTGGGTTCGGATCTCGTCAACTACCAAATTTTTTATGTACCTGTTTCTGATCCGTTTAAATTACTGGTGATGAAAAACACTAATAACAATATAAATACTATGATATATATATTCTGATATATACAACGAAATGAGGGGGTGTTGAAATGAGGGGAATGTTACGAAAACGGCATTAATCGACAAATATATTTGATTACCTCATTAGGAATTTTAGTCGTGGATATATTTATTTTTATTTTTTACGTTGTTTTATTATTACCAAAAGAACAAGGAATAGATACTGATATAAAAAGAATTCTCAGTACCTCTTTCTTATGCTATTACTTTGTCCAAAAATAACATTTTAATACAATTTTACATAAATATATTCATGGCAATCTAAAGTGACCTCTTGCTCCTTTTTCTAAGAAGAGGATGGAAGTTGAGTATATTTTGTCTGCAAAATTTTTATGTCGAGCGATATTTATTGATTCTCTCATTGTACTCAGTGGTTTCATTAAGTATTTCTGTTGCTAAGGATTTGCGTTTGGAAACGAATGAAACTGACAGTTTTACGATGTAGACTAACTTTTTATCGTTTTTTGCAACTGACATTGTACTTTGCTAAAATGAAAAAGTAAGATAGTTGAGCGAATACTTTTAATAAGTATCAATTTATGCAATGGTGCCTTTGTCATCGCAATAAATTCAAGAGTTATTCAACTGTGTTGCAGTCATAGGTACCACCGAGGCTATTGTTTTGCTAATTTTTTTAATTTCTGTTACATTTTAGGAATAGTAATCCCCTTATTCATAAAAATTAAAATCCACTACAAATCTATTTTAACTATTGAAATGTTTTGCCACTTTTTTCTAATCGGGAATGTAGCGTAAAAGAAAGAGATAAAACAGTTCAACAGCTAAAATAGATTAATGAGACATTTGAAGATTTTAAGAGTAAGAGCTTAAATGTTTGGAGTGTGTACTCTTCCTAAAATATTTTACTGAACTAGGTGTTATCTTGAAGTCTATGTCACTGGTTATTTGGTTCGAATTATTGTGTTTAGTTCTACTACCATTAGTATGTGCATGACTGCCAACACTCGAAGATCGACCTCCACTTTTACTACCATAAGTTCCACAAACTTCCATATTAGCTACGAGTATCAATCTTCGATTGCCATTGTGTTCGCGCTCGTTTCGATAAAATATTTGTAATTCTATAATTTACGCCTTTTAAAGTGACTTTTAAAAAAAGAACGTTCTCGTTTCGCCTGTACTTTCAAAATTTTTTCAAGGTCAAAATAAAAGGTTAAATTGGTAACACTCTGGGTTTGTTGCACGCGTCCGTGTAGCCTTACTTCAGGTTGCAGCTGAAAATCAGTGCTTTGCTTTTAAGCAAAGGTATCACTTTTTTTTGGGTCACTGCGACACACTTGCTGAAAACATATCTCCAATATTAATTTTTTTGTTTTATATGTTGTTTTATATTTGAAAAAATGAAATAATCGTTCTCGTTGTCGTCTGTACTTTTTTGTGTATTATGCAATTCAAAACAATTTTTTTTTGTTTTTATTGTTTTTTATGTTCATTCAGTTTACTAACGTATTAGTCCCATAGCAGTTTTGTTATGCACATTTGTAGTCGCTGTTTGTTTTTTTACAATACATCTACCTGTTATGATATTATGTTTGACGTATAATTCCATAGTACTTAATTAAAATTTAAAAACTAATCTGAGATTAATGTAAGGACACAAATAGCAATGATAAATTCTATTGTTGTGTAGGGATAGAACTATTATAATATCATTAATTATATTGTATAGCATTAGCCGTTAACTGACCACTGGTAAACATAGACCTCCCCCGTAATAACGGCGTACCAACTTCTAACAAACATCCCATAATGGGGGTTTACCAGTAGTTGGTACGTTTGGCAGGCGAGTTGTATTGTGTAAATTATATTACATAACTTTTAAGAGTACCATGTAAATTAAATAAATCCAATAGAGATTTTATAAGTAAATGTACCTACTATAAATCAACCAGTATTATGATCAGATTTATATTTTATCTTGCAAAACTTTTTTATTATACTTCTATCGTGGCGTTAATTGAAAATCCAATTGGTTCTTGGTACTTATACATACTTCTTTATATATGTATATTCCTGGTGCTTATACATAGTTGCATTTATATTTTATGCTTGGCACAGATTGCTATGCGACGTCGAATTGCTCTTTTTTATCTAATATGGGCACTACATATAATGTATTTTTTTTTATATAACTTAGAATGACAAACAAGCTAACGGCCCACCTGATAGAAAGTGGTAACCGTAAATAGACATGTACAGTACCAATGACATAACAGAGTATACTGTGTCGCTCATAATACCCTTCGTGCATTGCTACTCGTGTGGACTAAGGTATTATGACTATGTACTCTGTAATTTTATTGCCTTATTCCACCCTTTAAAGTGCAAGAAAGTCATGTAAACACAATTACTTCACGGCAGAAATATGAATGGGACAGAGGTACCCAAGCAGACGACTTTTGTAAAAGTTTCCCTCTCCATCAATGTAGAGTTTACTTTTAAAGATACTAAGTTGATAGTGTATTAAAGTTTTAAATAAGTCTTTACCTAAATATTGATTTGAATCACGTCTCCAAGCAGTGCCCAAATTGTGGCTCGTGTATTGGCAGTGACTTACTTAAAGTACATTGAAACAAAACCTTAATGCGTTGACATAAGACTTACTTTGGTCCCGTTCTGTATATATCCCGGTCGCTAAACCGGCATAGAGATCCCTGTTAACTCCCGATTGATATTGAATCTAAGTTGTATTAAGTTACACAGAGGTTCATAATGAGTTAACCTTGCCGATTTCAATATCCGTTGCGAGCCAAATAATGTTTGTTTAGGTAGATAAAACACAACTTGAGTAAATCGTGGCCTACTATAAACTGATAATAATTTCTGAGAACTTTTGATTGATTTTGATTATGAATTCTATTAATTTATTATTTGTTTATTAAAAGCTTATTACGTTACATTAAAATTTGTCAATTTAATATTATAGTGACTGACAATATATTTTTTATGAAATCTCGTAACTTTTAACTATACGTTTTCGATATTGTATTTAATAATGTTATATTTTAGCGAATTATATTATTATAAACAAATAAATATTAAAATCAAATTATACATTATAAATAAAAATAGAATGAAAAGTTACGTTATCTATGTGTGTGTTTATATATGATTATATTTTCATTTTTTTATTAATCCCCCTCCCTTCTCCTTTTTCCCTTTTTGAGAAAGATCTAACATAGATCCCTCTCAAAAAACGGAGACAGTAAACGGCTGATATGATATGATAATATTTTTATTTATTGTAATAAGTAAGACAAAGGAAAGTTTATTTGTAAGCTCCAATAACACATATAAAATTATACATAAGAGAATATTTAATATTATAAAAAGCAACAGAACATGAAAAATTATACGTATAATTCTAATATTATATATGTAGGTATAATAACTGATATAGGTAATAAATGATGAAACAAATAAATTAAGCAATAATAACAAAACTGAAGCATTTATCTTGTTTATAAAACAAAAAGCTAGAGAAATGAATTGTTTATAAATCATTATGTATTATAAAAGCTTCTATTAAACTTCTCTACTTTATAGAACTGTCAAACAGTGATTACATCATAAACTCAAGATAATTTCGCATTGATCACACAAAAACATCAGTGAATCGATACACCCATAACACAGCTGCAGACGACGCCATTTTGAAGTGCTTATTTCCATTATAACATTGTACTAACTACACTGAAATGTTCTACAAAAGTTCGCGTTTTGCTTCGCGAAGTCCACAACTTTTATCTTAGCCAGGCGCACTAACTCCCCAATTGGCATTACGCAAAAACAACGTTTATTACAAGCCAGTACAGATTGAATTAGCTCGCGGTGAAATTCCGCTTACAACTTTCCGCAAATACGCCAACTTCAAGTTATCTGAAAAGTTATTTAACAAAGTTTCATAGCTTTCTTGGGCGTCGCGCGAGACTACGTCCTAACTTGTTAGAGATTAGGTTAATTATTGTTTGAAGGTCGTACTGTTGATCAGACCTTTTGGATTTAAAGCGCATCTGCGTTATCCCATCGAGAGCCGTGACTGTAGAAAGATTTTCCTTCTACAATGGACTGAGACTGGGACCGGTTGCTGAAATGACTTTGTAATGGCGTCCTCAATAAAACGATCCAATATCGTAGGCCTTTTACTTTATTTATGACTTAGTGCCGCAGAAATATCTTCAAGGGACATGTAATTCTGAGAACATGAGACTTTTTTTATGAAATATGACTTGTTTATATAGTGAATATTATGATTGGTGAATACATTACAATGATTTATACTTTTTATTTATTACTAATATTTACACGAATAAAGTAATGTGCCTATTAAATATGCATGTTCAATGTATAACAATAATTTACTTAAGTAGTTTGAAACCACTATAGAGGGGATCGCGATGTAATGTATGTACGAGTATTCTGTAGCTATGTAGATAACTTTTAATGAACTCAATTCCAACTTAGAGTTTCATCTAACACAATTTGATTAGTTAAATTCATACAAGAATTATTTACTAAACTATCAAATTAACTTATACTCGTACTTTGTACTGTAATACTTATGACAGTTATTGTCATAAAATATAATAATAGTAGTAAATATATCGTAATATTATTTAAAGTAAGATTGATTAATAAAAAAATATTAATTAACCAATACGCCAATACAAGGTTATATCTTCCACAATAAATTATTATTTTAAAATTTCCTTTCTGTGATGCTCATAGCTTCGAGACCTGTTTACTTTGTTTCGTTTAGAATAATTTATTTGTTTTCGATTACTTTCTTACTTGTTTTACATGTTTACAATATGAATAATTTAATCAAAATGTTAATGAATTTGAAGCCGTTATTTGATTCATTGATTACATTAGCAAAATAAATATATTAAATATTAATGTAAATATAAAAGTAATTAATTTTCATATACATCAGGTAATTATAATATTAACTGAGATAGGTGCATTCGCTTACTTAAAAGCAACAATGAAACGTACATTAGGTTCCGTCAATTAAACTCTCCCCACTTTGTTATCGTATGTGTTTTACACTTATGTCACTGAAGTAGAACTCGTGAATACTTTTTGACTGAAACTTTTCAGTACCAACTTTCTTGTGTAGGAATAAACTAGTAAAACTAAGTTTCACTCGTCACCTGTCACTTATCCTTGTGTCCGGACCATAGGCAAGGTCAAAAAGTGATCGCAGCGTCCCCCTTACAAGTGTTGAAGTAAACACAAATTACAAGAGCGTCATCCAACAAACGTCACCTGAGTTACACTTCAAAACAATAGCTGAAATCGGCACAAACACTCGTATCCGACATGTACACAGTAACTATAACACAAAAACAACAGCACCGAGTTACCAAAACGTCTTTCGTCTTTCAGCATAACCTCAAAACATCTTACTGACACTCCGCGACCCACAGGAATTAATAAAAAGTTTCTTTATAAAACAAGTGGGTTGTGAGCATGTTCCAAAATGGCGGAACTTTGCGTTAACTTCGGAACGTAGAGCGACGTGAAGTTGTAGGGTGCGCGACTCGCGCCGGCCGCGGTGCCGTTGCGCACTCACCCCTAACTTTTCTCATAATACCTAACTCACCGAAAAAACTTGCCAACACCCGGTTTATCGATAGAAAAGTTTTTCAGTTGCGACAAAAGTAATTTTAATAGTGTATAAATGTATAAAAGTAGTTTGGAGAGCGTCTACGGCGAGTTGCGAAGTGGTGTATCGCGTGGAAACTCCCTTGCAAGAGCGCGAGCCGCTTAGTCGACAGGGGTTCGGTCGTAGAAAATCAATAACTTACGGCCGACTCTCTCCGCCGCTCTCCGCGTTTAATCATACACTTTGTGAGCAAAACATTAAAACTTGTCCGTTTGTTTGTTGGAGGCGGATCGTCTGCGATGCGAAGCGAGGTAGCGAGATGGACGCGGGCGCGGAAGCGACGAGCGGAGCGGACGGCGGTCGGTCGGAACTAGCTCGTCGCCGGCCGAGAGTTTACTTCGTATAAAGTTTTGCGAGGTGTTCTTACAAAGAAGTACGCTTTTGTACTGCAATGTGAGAAGATTGGCGGCGGCCCCGCGCCCCGCGGCCGGCTGTTTAACTTTGGCTGCATTGTTATCGGTAGCCAAGTTCAAATTAAAAGTTTGTCGGTTGTTTAATAACTTGCCGTAGTCGCTGGTACTTAGAAGTATTACTTTCGCGTCCCACTTTTAGATTAGTTTTTAATATGCGTGCGTGACTTGTAATGTCACAGTGGCGCTTTAATACGTAGAAATGATTTTGCTACGACGATGAATGAACATTAATTATTTGCTTAAAGAATTAATTTCCAATTTAATCGTATGAAAATCTGTTTGCATTAGAGAAAAATTCTCGTGAAATAAATTATAATTTAATATTCATAGAAATGTATTATGTAACTATATTCAAGGTTTGTGGTTTAGCGGTTCAGCAGTCCTCTTCAAAAACCTCTGCGTCATGAGTTTGAATCTAACAAATGAACTGATTTTGTTTTGTAATTAAAGGATGTCTATTTCTAATATAATGAAAATGATACTTTAACAGTTAATATCTACCTTAAAGAGCATCAGAGAACAAAAAGTTTCTAATATTGTATTAGTGAATGTGAGTTTGTTTATTTATTTGTTCCTTTGTTATCTTCCCCCACTTTAACCGCTTACCAATGGTAATAAAATTTAGCATATACGTCGTATTTAGGATAGAGGATTTACTTTTACTTTTGATTACTTTTATCTCAGTTAACTAATATATTTCAGTTATACGGACGAACTCGCGGGTAGAACTTGTATATAAGGTGTACCACACTATAATAATTGTAAACACCATACTATATTATTGTTGTTGTCGTATTTGTTGTTTGTAACAATTATGTTGTCTAGTCATTGTGTGGTCTTCTATAATCGTATGTAGACTAGACAAAGAAAACCGGGGTTCTTAGAGCATAATTCAGAACTAGGTAATCTACTATAACGAAAATAACTCTAAATCACCAAAATTCTAACTTGGAATTACATAAATTGACCAAAGTAAATATCGCCCGAAGTGATTTAATTCAGTTAGTAGTGAAAACAAGTTCGTCCTTAAATTATTGCTTTACCACATGCCTTCGTTGTATCTTCGTCAAACATGTCTCTAAAGAAATCTACAATCTAGATAACCAACATTAATTGACCTGCAATTCCTCCCTCGGGAGCAATGATTTGTAAATGTAATAGAGACGAGTAAATAAACTTGTAGAGATCTTATTAGGGTGGACGTTTTGCTAGACCGGTTGCTCGATTAGTCTAGTTTAACAGAGGAAAAGTCAACTCAGTCCAACAACATCAGTCTGTATACAGTATTAACAAGTATTTTACGAGATAAATAAGTTAGCTTAAGAGACTGTTGATATTTGTACGAATAGAATGTAACTTAATACTTACCTACTTTTGAATGTTATGTAAGTAATTCTATGTTTTATGTTATCAATCTTTATTATATACTTGTTTAGAGAGATGTGGAGATTATATAATTCTAAGGCAACGGTTATGTTCAACTTTTCTGTTTTACAATTAAAATATTAAGGGTTTTTTTTTGCAAAAAAAAGTAATTGACTTCAACTGTGGTAAAACAAGTTATTTTTATTTTGAAACTAAACTACGGAACCGATCTTAATAAAATTTCTATGGGTCTAATTTGTAAGTATATCTTCTCACATGACGAAAGATTTTTTCAATTTTTTTTATGTAACTTAGAATAGAAAACAAGCTGACGGCCCACCTGATGGAAAGTAGTAACCGTCGCCTATAGACATGAGCAGTACCATGTACATAACAGAGTATACTCATGTATATAGTGAGAGTGTTTCGCCCATGATATCCCCATGCGTTGCCACTCCTGAGGTCTCAGGTGTTATTCCTCTGTACCCTGTGAATTCATTGCCATATTCCACCTTCAAAGCAAAACACAACTATGTAAATACAACAGCTTCAAGGTAGAAACAGAAATAGGACAAAATCTCCCTCTGGTAATTAAAAATTAGTTTATAATCCACGGATTTATGATGAACGAAGAAAAAACACCGGAATTGAGAATCTTCTTTTTGAAGTCGGTTAAAAATAAAGGTTTACTTTCATCAATTCAATTCTGGTAATAATAAAAAAAAAGAACTATATTGAAATACAATATTTTTTGTTTATTAAAGACAACAAAAAATATTTTAAAATGCGGTATATTAATAAACATTTTCCTTCAGATAATATTTTTTATGACATACTACAAAGCGTTGTCTAGGCACAAAATAGGCAGTACTTCTACCATACGTACAAGACAATATAATCAATAAATACCTATTTATATATAACGAAGCAAGAGGAAATTAATGAGAAAATGTTAATAAATAAAAGTTAAAAATAAATAAGTTTAGAAAGCATTAAAAATACTTATTTATAAATGTAAACGTATTACTCTGCCCACACGTCTAAAACGCTCAAATCAATAAAAACAGACAGAAATATGAATACAAATATTTGTATTGTGTGGGAATTGAGCACGCAAATAGCAGAGGTAGTGCGTTAAACTGCTGTACCACCAAGGTCATATATTGATACACATATCATAAAATCCTAATTTTAAGTCCTTATATCACAAAAAATTACTCTTTTTTATAAGTTACGAGTGAATAACATATAGATATGGCTTTTTTATTAATAAAACTGTACAGTTTATAATAATGATATATTAAAAACGAATTATTTAGTATAATACATAATTTATCTCGACTTATAGCTTTTATAAAGTACTATATTTATTGACGGGATAACAAAATAGTCTATGTCTTTCTTCGTCTCAAATTATTTGTAAAAATTCTTTTGTAAAAAATCCATAACGATAAATATGCCATTTAAGAACCAAAAAGTAGAAAATAGTTAAATAAACAAACAAATATGTAAAGATATTTTTTAAAAGTATTCTTTTATTAGATAATAAAAATATATGTTATTACTATTTCACGAATAATAATTTAATATACATTATTAATAATTTAATACAAATACAAATAATATGTGAACTGACATATCAAACTACAAGGGTTGATTGACACGAGTTTCAATTCTGCACGAAGTTATGAAGCAGGGACTGAACTCGACAATAGTTTTGTACGTAATATGATGCAAATTAAATTAAACTGTCCGTTGTATCTCGGTCAGTTGTTTTAGGTTAAAATATATAATTATTTTCTCGTTAACATTCCCTTTATTTATCATTTAATTTTAAATATTTTTTTTTTATTACAATAAAAAGATTGCCAGCTAACATAGTAGATAATTCATTGTTGTTCTTTTTAAATAAACTTATTTGTCAATAAGACTAATTTACCGATTATCAACAAATGGCTTTTTCGAGGCAAAAAAAATATATAAATAAATGATTTAAAAAAAATATTTTATGTAAGGAACCATCGGTATGTAACTTCAACTCGCACTAGACTGTTTTTTTTTTCTACTATAAATATTTATTTTTAAACATCCAATGATGTACTACGAATTTACGTTGATCCGTAGCGAACCGTAGCTACGCCTACGCCACTTGAAATAACGATATTATCTCTTACATTATGTTCGTCGTTTCAAAATATTAATTTGTAATATAATTATTTTCCATTATTTTAAGGACATGTTTTAATAAACCTGGCTACTATTTGAGATTTCATAGAACGAAACTAACTTGACAGTATAAGTTTAGTGACCTTATAATGTCAAGTTTGCTTTTATCCGTATGCCACAAAGTGTTAACTTATAACGTTTCCAATTAACTTCAAAAAGAAAGAGGTTCTCAATTCGGTTGTATTTCATTTATTTTGATTACCAAATAACACCGTCATTTTTTATTCGATTTAAAAAAATATTACGTATTGGTTCAACAGAAATTTTATCAAAGTCGTTTCAGAAATTTGTTTTAAAAAAAAAACTAATTTTGCCACTACTAAAGTTAGTTTTTTTATGAAATTAAGATTGTACCTAATTTTGTTAAGTTACATTTGTATGATATCTCATAAAAATATTTTTAAAAGATAATTGTCACAAAAGTATTGATTAAAACAAATTTACGTGGAAACAAGTGCAAAGTTTTAGAAATTAATACACTATAATTAACCCGTGGATTTTGTAAGAGGTGATTAAGTGAACTTAAAGGTCGAGGATTTAGCAGAAGCCTCCCTCTTAAAACATCACTGAAACATAACTGCAATTAATAGGAGGGAAAGGGATTGTTAGCAATGGAGTTTGACATTCCCATTGCTAGCAATATACCTTATTTAATCGACCTTCATGTGGTTCCCCATGGAAACCATCGTGAACAATCCTTGTTGAATTCATCACGATGGGCTAACTGACCTGCTTCATCCTCACCTATCATCTCTCACTGGTGCCCGGCCAGTGTATACCGACAGCGCGAGGTGGGGTTACCATTCCATTATCACCTATAAAAACAACTGCAATTGCTAATCCGCCTGCTAGACGTGGCAATTACTGGCAAAACCTACCTTTTAGGGGAGGCCTATATTCAGTAGTAAATAATAAACTGCTGATATGATATGATGAATTAATATAAAACAGTACTATTATAATATTATATATGTAAAATTTTGGAAAGATGTTTGTATGTTTGTACTCAATCACGTTTAAACAGGCAAGTTATATTCGAACTTAACACATAGTATAAGTTCATATAGACGTGTGATCCCGGCACAGAATAGGCTACGATTTCCTTTCCCTTGGGTATCGTAAGAAGCGACTAAGGGAGGGCGAGAGATATGCAGCAGCATCCCTATTGAAACATTTCTAAAGCCTAACTGCGGTTCTCAATCCGTCTACCAAGCGTAGCAACTACTGGCAATACCCCTGAAAGGGGAGGCTTATGTTCAGCAGTGGATAGTTAAAGGCAGATATGATGATAACTTCATATACTATTCCATGAGCAAAAATTGCAGTAAACAGTTATTTTAAAAGATATCTATCAATAACGTTTGTACACAATATCTTACACAGTATCTTCGCCATCCTGTAAAAGACCTGTCATGAATATATAAACACGGATAGAATCATTAAAATTGTATTAGCCCACAATTAGTCAAAATACGCCTATAGTTGTTTTTAAATGAATTCAATACTTAATTCAAGATTTTAATACTTAATTTAGGAACTTAACACGTTTTCCCTTTTCCCCGATTTTGTTTCCTGACAAGTGACATTCTTTAACCCTTTCACGGGTCATATTAAATATCGCCCTTTAAAATATATTCTTTAAAATGTTAATTAATTATGTATCACCCCATGGGATGGTCGGCCGAAAATAAAATCCATTTGCCATTTTTGAACCACGTTCTTTTTTCGTCCACAATTCCACACTTTATAGAGAGAAAAGTTAATTAAGATTTGATGTATAATAAATGCGTTAATTTAAACAAATGTTTAAACTAAGATAATCTTGGTTCAAATTTATTATATACCAAAATTCTTGTCCATAACTGAATAATATTATTTCATACTTTTCATTTGATAAAGTCGCAAAATATATCACCAACTCATGATGTTAGTATTTTGCGGTTTATAGATTATCGGAAGTTTAGATTGGGTTAACAAATATTTGCTTAAAAAGTAAATAATAATAATAAAGGTGAATAAATGAACTGTTGAACCACCCAGCAGATCACCCATTTAATTGTTGAGTAAAAAATATGTGGCCAACTATATTTTAAGTAACTTTTATATTAATAAATTAAATATCTATGTATATAAACAGATAAAGCGTGCAAAATACATAATTGTGTAAGTAAATATTACAAGAAAAATAAAACTATTTTTAACCCACCTCTTTCTTTTTTAAGTACATTAACAAAAATATTTCTTACTTTTTGTACAAGTATCATTGTTCACGTTTCAAACAAATACATTAATATACTCCAAACATATGTCTTATTTCTTATTGATATATTTTATTTGATAAGAATCTTAAGTTAATAACTAAAGAAATCTAAATTAAATTATAGTATATAATTTAAACACGATTATAGAATAAATTGTACTGTACAGATATAAATATATGGCCTCTCACCCTGGGAAAGGTCATGATTCTTAATCTGTCTCGCGTTCTCAATCCGGAACTGTAGATTACTAATGGCAGAAAATAACACCTTTTAGTAGATTTTTGTATCCAACTAAAATACTATACGTATTTGCAATTTTGGACATTGTTAGTGGGCCAGATACAGGAGGACTATAAGAAGGATGATGTTTATTTGTATTCAAAGATTACGTAACTTAGTGAAAACATCTAGTTAATAGTTGCTTGTACCTACTAAATTTATACTTATGTATGAGATTATTATATAGCTCTGTTACTTAGACCTGTTTACTATTATCAACGCGAAATTTGGTAAGAATTGGATAGATAGATGTTTGATATTCTTTCACGAAGAAACTATTGAATAAAATTTGATACACGGACATTATATCTTAACGTATAGGATACTTTATATATTGATTCATGTGGGTAAAGGCGTATGTTTATAATAATAATAATAAACTCTTTATTGCGCACAGTAGAGATGTATACAAGGAGTATTTATACAGAATGTACATATACAAAAGGCGGCCTTATCGCTAAAAGCAATCTCTTACAGACAACCTGGATTATAGCTAGTTATATATTTATAGTAATAGTTTCTAATTACCTAGTAACTTTTCTACGAATGAAGAAAACATAAATCAGCGTAGCACTTAATAATACGAGCAAACAGTATTCTGTGATCTTTGACTAGCCCAAATAAAAGTATATAATAAATAAATCAGCTAGTAGTAAAATAATTCCAATTTCAAAATTATATGATTTCACGAGTTCTACATACCTATTTACAATATATATGTAAGTAGTTGCATGAACTGAGAACGTACATCAGCTTGGAGCCGTTCGGTCCGTCGGAATCTATTAAGAGGATTACTAGATGCAGCCAAAAGACGAGGGTCGCATCCACGTCTCATATGAATTATGGACATCCATTACACCGACACGTAATGTTTATATATTTATCTCTAGACGGTAAACGTTAGAGGAATTACTTACAAAACAATTTTGTAATTGAAATTTTAACAACATTCTTTATGTCGCTTAAAAACAGATATTTTTTTTATACAACTTAGAATGGCAAACAAGCTGAAAAGTGTTAACCGTCGTCTATAGACATGAGCAGTACCATGGACATAATAGAGTATACTGTTTCGCCCATGATACCCCCCATGCGTTGCCATTCCTGTGGACTCAGGTATAATTTCTCTGTACCCTGTAAATTCACGCCATATTTCACGCCACTCTTCAAACCGAAACATAGCCATGCAAACAAAACCGCTTTACGGTTGAAACACAAATGGGACAGAGGTACCCAAGCAAACGACTTTTGTACAAATTTTCCCTCTGCTAAATAATAAAATACTTTTAAAAAGCGAAATAATGGTTAAATGATTTACTTTATTTGAATGGTTTTAATAATAAATGAATGATTGTAATTTGCGGATATAAAAGTACATTTACTATAGCTATGTATTTAATTACCTGAGTGTATTATCTGATGAAGAAAAATTGCCGCTACAGGTAAAAATAATATTTACCATCATTTTAAACGGTCAGCATCTTTTAATTTTATCACTATGGATATTTCGCTCGTTTTCTCACAAATTAGACATTATTTTTTCTTTATTATAGATTACAAAGATCCATTTTTGTTAGTAAAATTTGATTTAAACTATGTTAGTAGAAAAAAAAATACAAAAATCATTTTATAGCCCCTATAATAATTTGGACCCACAATGAGAGGATTGGGCTATAGTAGGTATTTATTACACAATGCCTACTTATTCATATTAATAATATTTTACGTACTCGTATATCTATTGGTGCGAGTTGTGACCACTTACTATTATTGTGAATTGATTCCTCAATATGAAACCATAGAAACGTATGGCAGCTCTATTATTCCTTTGCTTGTTGATTCTTCGATTAGGTACTTTATTTCTTTCCCGGATATTCTTATTTCGTATTCACACAGTGAAACTATGAGCATATTATGATACATAGCTAGCTACACCATATGTACTATCATACATAGCTAAGCAGATTGACGTTTCCTCATATTTAGATAAGCTAACAATGGCAAGCATTTATGACATTCCATTAACGTCCCACTATTAAGTATGGGTTTTTTCTCACGTGAGCAAGCTATCAGCCTAATATCACCACATAATTCAAGCAGCTTGGAAGTAGGGTTTTATTTCAACTTATCCCTTTTTCCATTGGTATGTTGCATTTTATTCCATTTGTTGCTTTTGACCACAACCTGGGAATGTAAATGAACGTATTTCTTATTCGTCGACCTTGACTTAGCGGAGGGGCATATCGCCTTACCATTATGGGTTCGATTCCCGTACAACACAAAATATCTGTGGTCTGTTGGTCTAGGTATTTTAATGTAAATGTATAACTTGTTAGTATTTAACAAAAAAACGTATTTATGTATTTCTCTTAGTTATCTAAAATTCATAGATATAAAATATATGCTTAGTTAGGAATTAGTTGGCGTTGTGTGATTTGTCCAAGAGTATTATTATTATTCCTTCATTGTACTTATAACCCTAATGTTATATATAATGTATAATCAATGACTAGGGTAAAAAGTAGTCTTACTCCATCAAATATAATACATATGTACTAAATTTACATAAACAAACTCACATGTATATTAATAGTAATGAAATTTAAATGTAATTTGTATAGAAAACAGTATGATTGTTGCACTACACTCTGAATAAAGTCGTCCTTAATCCACTGTCGGCTAAATTATTTATGCATTTAAAAGGATTTACTCTTTAATATGAAGTGTAGCAGCGCGGTCACGACTTCCCCACTCCACGTCGGCTACGAAAAGTTAATTAGGGCTGCCATAATTAATGTATAAAAGTTACTACTACAGCTGTCAAGTTTTTGTTTTATCCGATTATTGTTATAGAAAATTCTACTACTTATAAGATGGAAACTAAAACTCAATTGTGAGAAAATTGTGATAAATTCGATTTAGGAAGAGACCTAATAGAGCGAAATTTTTTCTCATGAATATATAGTGGGAAGTAAACGAATAAACATAATATTTTAGTATTAATATAAGTGGATATTTAACATATAGAGAAAATATTTAAATAATATTCAATTATATAAGAACATCATCATATCAGACGTCAACTGCTGAACATAAGCATCCTACTGAGGATTTTGCCAGTAGTTGCCACGATTGGTAGGCGGATTAGCAACCGCAGTTAGGCTTTAGAGATATTTTAAGAAGGACGCTGCTGCCCATCCCTTGCCTTCCCTTAGTTGCCTCTTACGACACTTACGTGTTGTAAGTGTGCAGTTACGCTTTGGAGATGTTTTAAGAGACCCCTTCCTCTTATGGTACTGACGGGAAAGGAAGGGGTGGCCTATTCTATGCCGGGACCATACAGTCAACATATAATATACCAAATAATATACTAATCGATTACTACAAAATACATTATCACAAAATACCACGCGATATACAGTAAAAACACTTACTCAAAGTTACTGTACTTATACAACTGTCTTACTTATATATGTAACTTATATAACTGTATCATTACATTTATTAATTATCATGCTTTTTATAACGGAAATAGGCCACCTATTCTATGCCGGGACCACACAGCCAACATCATTAATGGTTGATATAATATCAACCGTTAATTGTTCATGGCTGAGCAAAGGCCTGCCTGTACTGGGAGGTTTTGCCACTATTTGCCATGCTTGACAAGCGGGATGGCAACGTTAGGCTTTAATGACGTTTAAAGAGGGACACTGCTGCCCATTTCTCGATCATTAAGTTCCTTTAGTCCCTTACGACACCCACTGGAAAAGAAGAGGTAGTCCATTATTTAAAGGGTGGTCCCTTTATAGATCTTAAATCTATATATAATATAAAAATGTGCAATTATTAGTAACAGATTAATATTTACACGTGCGAAGAGGATTAAGAAGTTTCTATGTAACCTGCGCTGGCTAATTTGTAAGCTACGCGAGCGAATCTGTAAATTTTCTATCTAGTTACATATTGAAATATAAAAGAATTTTATATACAAATAACACAGCGAACAATCTATCACCACCAAAAAGGGTCTCGACATTTCAATACAAGTTGAAGCAGACAGTTTCAGTCACCCGGAAATTGGCAACGGGAACGTTTTCAATAGCAATATATTCCAAGAATAACAGATACAATATTTTAATAGAAGTTCATTAGGTACGTCTATACCTATGTATGTATGTACATAGTAGAGTGATAGATAAAGGTAGTAATACCAATTGATATCGACATTATTAGCATCCCTTTATTGTTCTTTTATCAGCGAAACTGAACGTTTTTCAACCGACTTTAAAAAGAAATAGGTTCTCAATTCGGTTCTATGTTTTCTTTAATGTTTGTTACCATGAGGTTATGTTATGTTATGAAACTCTGTCAGTTGTAAACCGACGTTATAAATGGAAAATTATTTTTTATTTGAAAGGATATACTTACAGATTGGCCATAGAAATATTATCGAAATCGTTAGAAAATAAACTACTGTAGTTTTTAAATCTAAAATAATTGATTGTGCCACATTTTTTTTTTGGAATATAATTTAATTATCCTGAAGGAACTTGGGTGCAAAAACTACAAAAAAATTGTCAAGCACTATGAAATTTGATATATACGTACGATATAAGATAGAGACACGTGGATGAAGTCGCAGGTAAAGACTAGTATTCACATAAAGTATATTAAGAAAATTAAAACAGTAACAAACATATATCTTATGTCTAGATTAAACTTTTTTACTTTTAGGTCGAAACAACACTGGCTGCGTTATTTTAATATAAGAAATTATTGCTATAAGATAGAAAGAAATAAGATGTACTACACTATCTTATTTCTTTCTAACTAGTTTAAGTTAAGTGAACATGTTTATTACGAGTCTATTTCCTCTATATATTGACATAAAATAATAACACAAGAAAATAATCGGAATCGAATAGGATAATCGAAAATAATCTCTGATGGGATGTTAAGTGAAAATTTTTATGTCGACTTGATTGGAATTTATGACCTTTGTGGTTATATGTTGGAGTAGTATCGCTAGGCCACAACACCCTCAACATACCTTCTACCACTTAATAAAGTAACGCCTACAAAAGACAACAAAAAGAAGCCCAACAACAATAGAGCAGTAACATTTTGTTCAAACAATGCTGAAATGTTTTAAAGCAATTCCTAATGTTACACAACGTGGCCTTTTACTTTTGTTGCGTATGTCGCCCGCTCGACGCGCAGCTATTGTTCACCTCGTTAATAACTGCGAATAGCGTCAACACCAATTATAAAGTTGGCACACCTTTCAAAATGGTAGGTAACGCGGGGATACAAATTGCCTTCGCACTTCCAAGTTGCGTCTGATTGACATGTTTTCAGCGAAATGTTGACAATAACTCCGAAATGTTATTGTCGACTGAACACTGAGATTGTACAAATTCTATGTGTATGATTTATTTAATACTAATTTTTACATGCGGCTTTGCCTGCATTAATATTGATTATTGATAATTCTTTCAACAAATCAATTTCTAAAACAATATTGTTGGTATAGGTAGAGATAAAATAGATACAAATATAAATTCATCTTTTTAAAGAGTAGTTTGAACAAAGAAATATGAATATTTTAATTATGCATCGACATGAAACAATAATTCTGCAAAGTTTAAAGCAAATCGGACGACGCAAAGTTTCATATTAAAATTAGTCCTTCCTCCCCCCACTCCTATAAGTTTTTCGCAAGAAAAATTAGCCTATAACTGTTTCCAAATCATATCTATCTCTACACCAAAATTCATTATAATCGATCAAGCGGTTTAAGCGTGAAAATGTAACAAATGAACTCGCTATTACCTTTATAATATTAGTTAAGATTGTGGGAAAAATCTTCTTATTTGATATTATGCTGAGTAGGGTTTCAGGTGTGTACAAATTTTCCTGTTTAGACATAAACAGGAAAATCTGTAAGGTATCATAAAGCAAATCTGATTGACTGGTATATTATTATTTTATCTACGCCGGCATATAATATTTAGAAGAAAAATTACTGTACAATCGAGCTATAATAATGGAAAGAAGTTTTAAATATTCATTTGGTAAAAGTTTATTAGAGAAGTTAGCAATTTATGAAACCATTGGATTGAAAAATCAATTTATCAGTTGTATTTCTGGAAGTGTTAATACTACTGTTGCTAAGTAGCTTGATTGCATACTGTCGTCATTGTTATCATAATTTTAACTATTCGTTATCTATTGTGAAATATAAAATTTTTGAGTATTCAAAAAGTAAGGTCCTAAGCCACTTGCATCCACTGATTTTCTGCACATGCGATTTCGTGGCTCTATCTAGTGGGAAGATTGTCTAACAGCTTGTTTACCTATACGTGGTCACAATTAGTGATAATTTCAATTCTATCATTTGCTAAGTTATTCTCTACCTACAGATTCGTCCTTGATATTCTGATATATGTATATGCGTATTGTAACCATATCATAAGAACCCATAACCTCTCAAAATTGAGCACAAGTCTTCGTATTAAAGGAAGATATTTTCACGATGGCCAAATGGCTTGGTATACCTAGCCTTCTGTTTTGAGTTCACACTAATATACAAATGATTAGGTAGTGATGAAGTAGGTAGGTTGCACACGCAGTCGTAGTAGAACATAATCTCATTCACTATGAGATTATGTTATATTTATGTTATATACATATTATATCACTGTCGTTTTTATGTATATTACTTGTAAAAAAATGTAACAGTAAAATAGACATGACATTATGAATATTCTAAAATAAATTTATCGACTTGTTCGTAAAAACTATAACATATGATTTACCTATGTTAAGTACTACGGACTAAGTAAATTTGTTTTGTCACTTTCTTTCTAAGTTAGGAAATATGTTCTAAATAATAAGACAAAAAATGTGTATTCTAAATAATCTACATCATTTAATTCTCATCAAATCAGACCTCAACACTTAACCGAACCTTTTTAAATAAACCGCAAACCACAATATACCCTTCGAGATTTAAAACAGTCTTAACTCAACCGCAAACGGGGCAGACGAATTCATTTCTTCTTAAGAGTATTAGCAGTAAGATTTCTTGGGCTCGCAAAACTAAATTTAAATTGTGGAAATATTTCAAAGATAACATTGAGGGCATTTACTTACTTTTTGTAACGAGATTACATACTT
Organism: Galleria mellonella; assembly: GCF_026898425.1. Taxonomy (NCBI): domain Eukaryota; kingdom Metazoa; phylum Arthropoda; class Insecta; order Lepidoptera; family Pyralidae; genus Galleria; species Galleria mellonella. The sequence continues at coordinate 3,803,978 of NW_026442042.1, read as the reverse complement.
ATTATAATTGCTTCAAAAACTAGTAAAACATTTATGATTTCGTATATGAATGTGTCTGTAGATAAATAATTCAAATAGAGAGCTTTGAACTCCTAATAAGATAGACATATAATATACTCATATTTATATATTACTCTATTTATAACTAAGGTAGGCAGACCGTCGATTCTAACAGACCTCTTTTCATCGATAGAATAACATCTATGCGTTAGCGTTTTTTTTTTTATACAACTTACAATGGCAAACAAGCTGACGGCCCACCTGATGGAAAGTGGTAACCGTCGCCTACCGTACGCCACCGACACGTAATCTTTATGTATTTATCTCTAGACAGTAAACGTTAGAGGAATTACTTACAAAACAATTTTGTAATTTTAATTTTAACAACATTCTTTATGTCGCTTAAAAACAGATATTTTTTTTTATACAACCTAGAATGGCAAACAAGCTGACGGTCCACCAGATTAAAAGTGGTAACCGTCGCCTATAGACATGAGCAGTACCATGGACATAACAGAGTATACTGTTTTGCCCATGATACCCCCCATGCGTTGCCATTCCTGTGGACTCAGGTGTTATTCCTCTGTACCCTGTAAATTCACGCCATATCCCACCCTTCAAACTGAAACACAGCCATGCAAACAACTGCTTTACGGTTGAAACACAAATGGGACAAAGGTACCCAAGCAATCGACTTTTGTACAAAGTCTCCCTCTGGTATTGTTATTTAACATAATCTGTGTTTTACCACAGAAAATAATTATGATATTACTTTTAGCTTAGCTAAGTTAAATTCAGTATCATAATTATTATACCTAATAGATAAAAAGTAGTATATGCCCTTCTCCATTCCATATAGTATAGTATACATTTCGTGACGAGCTGTTAAGTTGTTAAAGCAACAAACAAAAAACAAACTTACTTTCACATTTTAATTTTAGTAAGGATATTAGCAATAATAGTATTACATAAAAATATTTATTTCTTAATATTACAATATCTGTATTTACAGTCACTCACTTTCAGTCGGTAAATAAGTTGCAACCTTTAATTGAGAATGCCGGTTTTCGATGGTGACATTATTTTTGATACGGTGGACGCGGCCGTAGGCGTCTTAGCAAAGTTTCTGCGACCGGCTCACGGGACTAACGAATAACTTAAAAGTTGTCGTCTTAAGTTGGCCTCTGCCGTTAGTTGTAAACGTAGTCAGTTTTTTCTTTATCGGCGTCTTCCTCACTTGATCCAGAACGTGGATTTAATTTTGAGAAAATATTCATGAGACTTGTATTTTATACCTATAAATATGTATCTATTAATGATAGATGGTAAGTGCTATCAATCACCAACCACATGACTCTCAAGCTAGGATACTTTGTGTTAGAACTTCGAGGATTCAGATAATGAACATCAAAGAGTACAACTCAAATTACTCAGACCTAAACCAATTCAGAAAAGTTCGTTTCCTAAATTGGCCCGCCCGAGAATCAAACCCGGGACCTTATTTGCGTAAAGCAACGTGCCCTCCACTGCGCTACGGAGGTCGTTGACATATTTGTTCCACTACTAGGTATATTTCTTTTTATCACAGTTATTCTAGTTTTTGTTCTATGCAGAAACCTGAAACTTCGCAAAACCTTTTCAAAGGTTTCGTTGAAATAACATACGAGTTAGTCTCAAATAATAAGCATTATAAAACAGCTTTATATGTAAGTAGTCAGTACAGAAACCTAATACAGGATTTATAAAATAATTAGCTATTTCCTGCAGCTTTGTCTACGTGCTTTAGTATAATAAAGAACACTATATATTATATTAGGATATAAACTGCACTTGTTTCAAATTTTAATTTTAATTATTTATTTATTTAATTATAAAATTTTAAAAATTACTTTTTCTCATGATAGTGTAAGAGAAAGAAAACGCGATATAAAATCGATATAAGGATAAGAGTAAGCAAATATCCTTCTTTTTTGGGGAGAGATCCATGCCCACAAGTGGGACCATAATAAGTAAGATATATAGGTATACCATACTATAACAGCAGTTAATTGTTCAATGACGGACATAGGTCTCTCCCTATTGGGTAGTTTTATCAACAGTTGCCACGCTTGGCAGACGATTTGACAACTACAGTTAGACCTTTAGAAATGTTTCAAGAGGACGCTGCTGCCCATTCCTCAATTAAGTTTCCTTAGTCAGCTCTTACGACAACTATTCTATGCCGGGTCCACACAGCAAGTACACGGTGTATAAACAAAAAAATATACAATTTTTTTAATAAATACTTATTCATTGATAATAATAAGCTATACCTAAATATTCAAGTACCTTTATAAATGAACATTGTTTGTTAGCGACACAAAAACAGACTCCGTAATCGCGCCGAGACTCTGTAATCTAATAAACAAATAATAACAGAACAAAAGGAAAGCACTCAATCAGGAAATAATGAGTCGGAAGATTAGATAAAACGTTCCGAAGTAAATTCCATGGGACAGAGGCAATAAATCTCTCAGTACCAATTATAAGTGTATGATTGTAGCACGACGCAGGAATCGAACGTTGTCCAGTACAATGGCCCTTTGGGGAAATACTCGCGACAATTGGGGTCGATCTAACCTCGGTAAGGGTTAGATTCTAATATCCAGGTTATTGGAGGTGTTGAAATTGTATTTTGGTTGTAAAGGAATAAAATTTTCTTTAAGATATGATATATTTAATAGGTATTTTGTCTTTCAATAATAGAAAAAGATTTATCCTTATTGTAGTTTTAACTGAATCAATTGTTAATAAATTCATTACTATTTATTTATACTTTATTAATAAATACAATAAAACTTTGCACAAGTGGCGAGCTTAATGCTATATGGTATTCTCTACCAGCTAACCATTAGGTATAAAACAGAAAGCGTTTGAAGGGCTTTATTGGACATTATTCAATTGTTAATAAATTCTTTAATATATTAATAATAAATAAATAGTTACACTAATATATATTAAATGTATACATACATATACATATAGTAGATATTTAGAGTAGAAAACGATGACATGACATGAATTGAACTTTATGACAATAAGTTCTTGCTTCATCATCATTTTAGCCATTATCCGTCCAATGCTGGACATAAGCCTCTTCCATAGACTGCCATAAAGAACGGTCCTGAGCCACCTGTATCCACTGACTCCCTGCAATGCAATGCATGTTCTTGCTTAAATTCTGTTATTAAGATAATTTGTAAAAAGTTTCTACGCGATTCTTATTCTTACGCAATTGTAATCTAAAATCTGATAATAACTATCATGAGGCATAATGTCTTGTGATTATTTATTGTCAGCTTTACTCATGTTTTAAATTCATGGATAATAGTCACCACAACTATGTTGTACTGTTCACGATACAGCCGTGAGCTGTATTCATGAATAAAGATATAAGAGTTCCTATTGTGTTCTAATAATTTCATCATAAATAAATATAATAAAATCCAATATACTATGTTTCTAGTTAAATACGCAGATCTCAGATATTTAAAAGGTATATAAATAATTTCATTTTAACAAAATACCAAAATGGTATGAATAGTATAGGTAGGTATATAACTTATTTTCACTTTTTTATCTTACAACAATAGCTATGAAATAGTTTCAGACATAATACAAACAATATAGTACCTACTTATACACAAATAAACATAATAAGCAGGCAATAAATGAGAAAGAAATCATAATAAATCCACCCCTGAATAAATGAACTAATCAGAGCCAAGAGGGCAGAATGGGATTTTTTCGCAGTCCAATAAAAAAAACAGTTCGCTGTTCGTAAAAAAAATCTCATTATCCTTTATTGCAGTCGGCCTAATTTGAATTGAGTGCTATGCAGTTATGAGTCAAGAGAGTGGATAATTTTAAGTAACTGCGGACGGGGAAAGACGTAAACAACGTTAGCTGGGCTTAACATTGGACCCAACGTTGGCACCAAGTTAGGAAGTAATCCATATTCCGCCCTAATTTATTTTCAAGAAAATTCTCTTTAAGTAACTGCTGATTTGTAATTTTGCATTATAATTTATCCAATTCAAAATTTTGCAGAAATAGATAAGTATGAGTTTATAAATATGTTCTAGCATCTTCGGAAGCTTTTTCATGTGGCTTTGTTCGCAGGAAACTGTATATTCATGTATACTAGTACATTCTAATCTTTTTTTATTTCTATAACGAATTATTAAGTAATTTAAATTATGTTATTAGTTTTAAAAGTTCCATAGTTTCAGAGACAAGACCACTATAATAATAAAACTCATATAGAGCATTTCATGCACGCATAGTCTAATATTAATACCCTAATTTGCAATAAACTTATCATATCAAATGATAATTGTTTCGTAGTGACAATAAAATTTTGTTAAACTCCAGAGATTCGACCCGGATTTATAAGGGTCAATAGAATTTTAGAAATAATATATAGTTTTTTTTTTTATACAACTTAGAATGCCAAGCGACGGTCCACCTGATGGAAAGTTGTTAGACATGACAATAACTGAGTATACTGTCTCGGATCCCTCCAATTCCTGAGGACTCAGGTGTTATTCCTCTGTAAAAACATAGTATATGTTATTCCCTGGTAATGTAATTTTCTATTATACATGAAAGAAGTTTTAAAATCGGTTGAGTAGTTTTTGAGTTTATCTATTACAAATTTTGAATGTTTAATCAAATCTTCCCTTTTTATAATATTAGTATAGACTGTTGATCCGGTCCGGCTTCGCACGGGTTGATAAAATTTACTTGGGCTCACCTTGACTGCAAATTTAGCGTAAGTGGTACATGCTCAGGATGCACCAGGTTTCAGGAAACCACGCTTCGTGAATGTCACAATGGCGCGCTTTAATTTGGTCTACTCGTAAAAACTACACTATATACATATATCAGGTAAACAATTACTCGCGATACTTTGGAGTAATCAATAGGGAATGTCCCTGGACATTCATGAATTCTCCACACAGTAAGAAGGTTCTTGATGAAGGTAGGCACAAAAACAGCAACCTAATGCAGAGTGTTACGCGGTAGACTGGGGCCGACCATTTGTCTGTTCGTCTTAAGTCAGGGAATGCATAGAATATTACGTGATTGGAGGGTATTATAAAATTTATAGGGATGTGACTTTCTTAAACAAATATAAACTATTAATTTTTTATTAAATCAGAATCTTAAAGAATAAATTTATTATTCACTTATTTATGTTATCTATAGCTATTTGTTTTGATATTACGATTTTAGAGGGGTGTAAAAGTAGAGCACCTCAAGGCGACAGCATCCAACTCTTGTCTGGACCCTTAATTTATGTGTGCTAAGATAAGGCTTAATAAATACGCAGCAGGAATAACGTTTTAAAATAATCACCATTAAATTGCCGTTCGAGTAAAACAATAAACGCGTAGAGATGCCTACCTTTTTTTTTATTATTTCGACCCGTAAATTCAAATAACTTTTGCGTGATATATTTTTGTCACAAAAATACCTATAGATGTAGTATGTATCTAAATCAACGCTTACAGTTATAAGAATATTTATTTTGAACATTTCAGATCTATTTTACTATAAAATCGAATAGATTGAGTTGGATTTTACCCATTTTGTTACAATTAGAAAATCAGATAATTATACAAAATTTTTATTTCTATATGTTATCTTATTACTTATAAATGCGAAAGTTTTTAACCGACTTCAAAAGCAAGAGGTTCGACTGTATATTTTTTTGTTGAGGTTTATTTGTTCCTCTTTCACGCAAAAATATACTGAAAAGACATGAATAAAATGTGGAGATTGATTCTATTGTAGTATAGAAGCCAGGATATTTTATGTACATGTAGTTAGAATTAAAATTATTACGCTATGGGGGACTAAGAGATAGGTCATTTCTATTTTGTAAGCTACAAACCAACTAGCAACTCAGCAATAATCATATATTCATGGAAATATTTTACTAAACTAAGTGTTATTTTGTTGAAATCTATATCACAGATTAGTTCATTAAAAATTATTTTGTTTAACTCCGTTACCATTTATATGCGCACGACTGTCAACACTCGAAGATTGACTACCATCATTAGTACTAACCAGAACTATTCATGGTTTTTGTCATTGTATATACACATTCCTTCGGTATATGCTCATCAGAATTTATTTAGCACAGGTACCTAATAAAGAGGGTTCCAAGACATTTCAGTAACATAATTCTGATCGAGTCGAAATTTTATCTTAGTTATAGACAACTACGACATTATCTAATAAAGTTCAACAAACGTTGATTACATTTGTAACGTGCATCTTCATAAGTTTTACAAGCTGGCTATATCCGTCATTAATTGGGATTACTAGATAGTTAGCCAAAAATATTTAAAATATATTCTTACAGTTTCCTAATAAATTTAAAGACTTAATTTTCATAACAAACAATATATTACGTAGACATAAACCAATCTAGCACCACTCCATTTAGTGCTCTGTTCCATTCGTCTTAATTTTAAGAAGAATGGTTGCGGAACGAGTGCCCGCGGCGTTATAATGTACTATTAGGTTGTACGTCTGGAAAATAGAACGGTGAACCAAGAAAATCTTGGTTACATAATTTAAAATGTATTATGTAAAAGATACCTTATATTATAATAGTCATTTAGGGTTGTCAACACTAAAATATTCTTTTCACATAATTTATGATAACATAGAAAACATAACAACGCATATTCCTTAATAAATATATGCAAAAACTACATTAGCGTATGTAAGATTATTATCCAGGGAAGGCCAGGTCCCTTAATAAAAGTTCATATGCAGTTTCAGTATGTTTTTGTAAAGCTTTGCTCGCATCCTGAGTCGGGTAGAAGATGATTCTGGGATGGGCACGACCAATCTGTTCCTCCCAACCTAAATACGCCTATAAAAAACTATGTACAATAAATTTTCAAACTTATGGTTCTTCATATGAATTTACTATTAATTTTACAAGTCAAAGTGACTTGTAACATTAATAGCAAACCAATTCTACGAATGTGAATGGACTTACTTAGCTACAATTTATTTAATAGCCCATTCAGCCATTGCTTTTTGGTGCCTACTAATTTACTAAGTGTTAAAAAAAAAGTAATTGCTGTATTTGTATTTTTGTATGTGGCAACATTATTCTGTTTCCCGCGTTTTTTACAGTTTCTATCGTTGTACCTATTTTTTTATTATGTGTTTAAACTATATTAAAAATAAATCATAAACGAAGGTTAATTGTATAAAATAAATAATATAATATAATAATAAATATTCCTAACACTAAGTACTCGTATTTTATACCCATATAGACGTAACTACATATTTTTTATATATTATGTATACAAAGTTACATTATGTAATACCTATTTACAAATAAAAATACGAAGAGAAAACAAAAAGAATCAAGATTAGAACTAAATTAAAGTAACGCTTAAAAACTTCTCCGAACTCGTGAAACTAATCAAAGAAAAAAGACAGCAACATAAATGCGAAATAGGTAAAGTTTCTCCGGTCTTCGGGTGCGCGGAATTTAATTAACATTCCGGCGTGAGCACCACCGCCGTCGCCGGACAGTACCGTCGGCCGCGGCCGCCCGTTCTAATTGCGGACTGTCGCCACCAGACTTCGCTCACCCTACTCCCAGTTTTCCACGTCAAAACCTTTAAACTGTACGCTACGGGTTAAATTTGTCGTTAATAAATAAATACTATCCTTTTTATTCATAAAAATAAAACCTACAAACTTATTTACTTAGGCTTTGGTAATGTTTAAAGAAGGACGCTGTTGCCCATTCCTCGACTGTTAAATTCCTTAATCTCTTACGATACCCACAGGAAAGAAAAATGTAGCCCATTTTATGCCGAAACCACACGACGAATCTTATACATAAAAATCTCGTATTATTCTCGGTGGTTGTGACCTCCTTCGAAACGGTTCGACCGATTTTTATGTATTTTTATACATATATTTGGTAGGTGTGGGAATAGGTCGTAAACTATATTTCATATCGCTAGATGATTAGGGTTTCCCTAGTCAGAAAAAAATATTTATATGAAAGAACAACGTTTATCGGATCAGCTAGTGTGTATATATATAATGGGAATTTTTTAACTTACTATGAAATCGCATTCCTCGTATTTGAGGCACCATTAAAGTGATAAACAAGCATACAACCTGCCCTAGGGAAGTAGTTTTTAGTCCTCATAGGCGCCTGCAATACCTGGGGTAGGAAATACGTGCGTATTGCTCTCTCTCTCTCTCTCTCTCTCTCTGAAGAAATCGTTCGGTTTTTATTTTATAGAAACTTTAAAATTTCACTATTTCTTTTTTTTTAATACAAATATTAATTATCTAAATATTAAAAGTCAAGTTTATCTACAATACGAGTATATCTGTGCTCATTAAAACTATATTCAAGCGTTGGGATGGAGCATAAGTGGTACTTTTAATGAAATAGAATTTCCAGATATATAGAGAGTGTATCTAGTACCTACTTACATATCTATTTATAGTATAGGTAAGCAGGTAATGTTTAAAAAGTAGTAAAAACTCTCCGACATTAATCCGGTAACAGTTGGCAGGTGAGAGCCGGTCGATACTTGAGGATCCCCTTGTGAAATTAAGAAACTTCCAATAACAAGCTTAAATGTTCACCAATTTTAGGGGTTTCTTTAATTTATAAATCCGGGGAAGACCGACAAAAGTAAACATAAACACTGGTAATATACGTTAGCTCAATAATTGATTACTTTCAAATAAACAATAAGGTCATTTATTTATTCAAATATTTATATCACTTTCCGTTTAAACTTAATGTTGCTGGTTTTTTTTGAGTCATAGATTTCTATTTGCTCTTCTATTACAATTAATTGTTAAATATAGTAATATTTTATGTATTTATATATTTATTTATTTAATATATTATGCGTATGTTTATATTAGTTTAATTATATGTTTATATTATATGAAGTATTATTTTATTTTTCTTCTATTCAATAATGCACAGCCTACTTGTTTCTCGGTTTTCCCAATGATTGATTGGTAAAGAATACTGTCCGGTGTTAATTTCGCCAAATGTAATAAATGTAACTTCATTTGCGTGACCAAATGGTTTTTGCGTGACTGAGATAAAAAGAAGTCTATGCTCTTCTTCATTCTGAATTACATGAGAATTGGTCGAGCCAAATAAACTAACTTCAACGTTTATAATATTTATAAACAAGGAGAGAATCACATCTCGTCTACACATAATGGTTAAATTGAAACCACTCAGCTGTTAAGCATGACTGAATAACGAATGTCCAAATATTTAAACATCTAAACATTTTTAAATTTAAATATATATTTTTAATATTAATAGAATTATAAATAATATTTGTTTATTTATTTAAATAACTTTATTGACCAAAAGGAAAATATGGTACAAAAGGCAGGTTTATTGCTAGTAGTATTTTTCCATACCAGAATTTTTCAAATCACTAACATGTGTAACATAGGTTTAACAATTCATTAACAAATTCTGAAATGGAAAATTCAAAGATGTTATCTTGACTTACCCATTAATTAACTGGACAGATGCTGTTTCCGTGTTGTCCATAAAACATTATCTTCCGCCCTAAAACAAAGGTTTATTAAACAGTCGTAAAGGCGAGCACTGCAGGGGATCTCAGATACGATGCAACCAATAATGATACCCGTAAATGAAATATGCCATAAAACTGATAAAATCTTATATTTTTTATGAAACAAAGAGTTTAAGCTTACGTAGTTTCTAGAAGTGCTTGGTATAAATTAATTTTAAAAAAAAAAAACTGAAATTATGTGACCATCCTTATAAGAAAATGTGGAATAAGATATGATTCGTAAGACTTCATTCATGACTTCGTATCTTATTATATTGCGGAAGTAGGTACATATCACTGGTAAATTAAATTGAATTATTCTGTTTAATGATAGCGAAATTAAACAAAATCATTCTATTCGACTAACCAGCAACATGTAATATGTAACTCACCTGAGAAGTTATTCCGATTACTTCTTCTATACTGAATATAATTAATAATTCGTAGACCCTCGATTGTATAACCGAAATACCAAAGTGTAAACCTCATCTTTTACATTTAATTACATTCATAAGAGAAATTGATATAAAATCTTATTGTACTAATTTCTGTCGTGAATTTGGTAATTGTTGTGCTTTGATGTGAAAGACAAGAAAAATATTTCGTTGATATTTTAGAAAAATATTTTCCCACAATAACATATATTCAAAAAAGTTCAATTTTGCTCTAGTTCTTTTCCATGCAATCAATTGAAAAATGGCTGCAAATTATCAGAAATAGGTTCAAATATATATCATATAGTTTTTAAAAAATGTAATATTAACAGAATAGATTAATTATTTAATTTGTTAGAAATAATTTATCATTTGATCTATCCCGTATTCAGAATAATTAATTATTTAATATACATAAAAAAAACAAATAAACTTTGGCTGTTTCCGTACCATGTAATAATCGTTTGTACATTGCGATATTGAAACTAAAAGAATAATTTTTAGAGCTCTATTGCTGTATGGCATGAACGGAATGTTGAAAATATCATACCTGTCTTACATACAGCATTAAATAGCATTACCTATATTTTTAAAGCTTAATTAGATTTTCAGAAATTTTCAGCAGATGCTTCAAAAATCTAATTGCATAGGTAATCCATTAAACTAAATAATGTTTTACATTTTGGTAATAGATATGTTAGTACAAACCATTAATTACACCTCTAATTAGTACTCGAAACATGTAAAGCTGTCTAATAATGAATTATTAAGTACGTACGTACGATTGGAATTTCTACACAATAATTTTCGAAATCCCTGTTCACAACTCACTTGGCCTATGAAATTTTGTAGCTACACATACATTTAAGTTCACGAACAATAATTATCGACAACAGTTCACTCCTCAATAATTATTAATAGTATTTATATTCAATTCAAATTTGAACCTTATTCCCACTAACATGAAGTACACGAATTATTCATGTAGCATTAACCTTAATTACTAGTGAATGTCGCATGGGAAAAGACCGAACCATAGAGTGCCTACAAGAATGAAACATGAGTAGGTAGGTATCTAAATGATTGCCGGTTTCTAACTGTGATTTGGAAACTCCCAGGTGAATAGTAAATAGTAGCGTTACTTGAATTAGTAGTTACATTTGTTAATTTTCATAGCACAGTGGTAAACTTTGCTTTGCGTATATAAGGTCTTGGGTTCGATTCTTGATAGGATTGTTTTAGAAAATATGTTTTTCTAAATTGACTGCGATGGCTGGATGCTTCCAATTGCTCCAGATGTTCGTCGTACAAAGGATCGGATGCTTCTCTTGGTCATGGTTATAGGTGATGGTTTTTTTTTTAATATTACTACTTGCTTAATTCATGACGATCCATCATAATGGGTGATATGATTTCGTTCTCACTCTCCTCACCTATCACTTCAATTAGTACATACCCCGGCAGCGTGAACAGTAACGCTGGCGGGGCACCAGTGAGAGATGATAAATTAGTGAGGGATGCTAGGTGAGGATAAAAAAAGGTCAATTACGTCATCGTGACGAATTCCACAAGAATTAACCATGATAGTTTCCATGAGAAATACGTGGAGGTTATCCTGATAGAATGTATTGGTAACAATAGGGCTGTAAGACCCCTATTACTAACGATTTCTTTTCCTCTCGCGCGGACTGTTTTTTTTTAATGGATGGTAATGGAATGGTAACCCGTTTGCGCTATCGGTATACGCTAGCAGGACACCAGTGAGGGAGGGTAGGCGAGGATGAAAGCAGGCCCAGGATCTATTGGCCCATCGTGACAAATTCATCAATAATTAATCACAATGGTTTTTAGGGAGAAACACGAGATCGTCGACCTGTTAGGGTATATTGCTAGCAATGAGGTTGTTAGACTTCATTACTAACATTCCCTTTCCCCCGCGCGGACGGGGTTATCATTCCTTTGTCAATTTGAAGACCTACTTAGCGTAGTGGCAAGGTCGCTTTAGGAAACAAACATATCGGAATTGGCTTGGGGCTGCTTATTTTGGATTGTGTCCTCAGATATTTGTTGCCTGTTCCCTCATAATACAGAATGTCTTAGTTTAAGAACCTGGCGATTGGTATGATTGTTTTTTTTTTATAATACAGGGAACAAATCAGCATGCGGCTCACCTAATGGTAAGTTACCACCGCGGCCCATGATCACCCGCAACACTAAAGGCATTGCAGATATGTTGTCGGCCTTTTAAAAAGGAATAAGCTCTTTTCTTGAAGGTTATGATGTTGTATCGGTACTTATTACTTACTAGTTAAATCCCGTAGCTTTACCCGGGTATATCCTTACTAATAGTCATGTGGTCCCGGTGTAGAATGGGCCAGCCCTTCCTTTACCATGGATGTCATATTAGATGACTAAGGGGACTTAATGGTTGAGGGATGGGCAACAGTGTCCCTCTTAAATCATCAGATGGCAAGTGTGGCAACTACTGGATCTCCCCCCCCCCATCATAGAGGAGAGCTATGTTCGGTAGTGAACAGTAATCCGCTGACAGATGATAATGATTCTTACTAATATTATAAATTCAAGTCTGTTACCTTATAACTTTGCACCTTAATCAATCACTATGAAATTTAATATACATGAGCTATATGCTTTGGAGAAAAATATAGATTATTTTAGGTTCCGGTTAATAAACATATCCTGGTCACGCGAAGGAAAACATGGATAATATAAATAGTATATAAAGTAACCTATGTGTTAAGTACTTGAACCTTTCACCAGAGATTTGGAGTTCACCCATGTGCATGGCATAACACTACTGTCCATGCATCCCGTTTATTTCTACCTCGTATATCTAGGTTGTAGAATGAGCTCCAGCTTTCAATTTTCCCTTATTAATTAGGAGAATTTAAATAAGTATTGGCAAAAAAATATATATAAAAAAAAAAATTAATGTGCCTATAAACATTTAAAAGGCCGGCAACGCACAAGCAACTCCTTGTTTGTTTCAGAGGTTCATGGGCGACGGCCGCTTTCTATCAGGTGAACCGTCTGCTCGTTGGCCTTCCTACGATGAAAAATAAAACTAGAACCAAATTTCGTTCAACTCAGTTTTTGCGGGGAAAAAGCGGCAAACGTCCATCCATCCTAACCTTCGCATTAATTTATAATGAGACTTATTAAATAAATATCTTATACGTAGATAATACAAACTGCACGACTTTTAGTTTATCAACCTCGCAATTACAAGGGGCAACTATTTTCTCAATATAGAAGCGCGTCGAAGTTAGTGCAAGATTAGTGCTCACCTCTGTCTAAGTCCTAATTGCACATAATAACTATCAGGACAAAGGTGGGGGAAGTTGGGTCGCGGCTTGCGGTGTCACCTAGCTTCGCTAACAATTTGCGGACTAGCAGAGTACGCTGTCTTTGGTTCCATGTAGTTTAACCATATACATATTACTTTGAAGTTAAAGCTCAAATGACTGTTGCATTTACTTGTACCTATAGCACTTGAATGCGCTTCAATTAAGCAATATCTGCTTATCAAACTATGTCCGTAACCGTTTTTATACACCTACCTTAGATCAATTGTTAAATCAACTTGACTGGTATGACACACGGGGAATATATAATTATGTCAGTGATTTCAATTTTAAATTTCAAATCTAAAAGTAGTTTTAAAGATAAATAAAAAAGATGTCTACTTCTCAAAATTATGTTTTGTTGGTTTATTTCTAAAAAACATTCAATTCTTTCGGAATTTCTTTCTTTGGTTTACCTGACAACTGACAGGCCAAATCTCTATCGTACAGATAGGTATCGGTATAGAAACTATCCTATCTTTTAAGTTGGCAAAAACAAAAGGCATATTTAAGAAATTTCATTAAATTATAGACTTAATAACTTATGTATTATTTCATAATCTAAGCATTAAATTGAGTGATTTTGGTAATTAGTATGAACAAGTATTTTCATATACCTACATATTAAAACTGCACTAGAGATGTCCGATATTATCATTTAAGGTGGAGGTTCTCAATTCAGTCATACTTTTTTTATTACCTCATAACTCCCGTTATTTAACGATTTTTGAATTTGTTTTTATATGCGGGGACATACTTTAGGTATTGGATCCACAGACAATTTATTAAAGTCGATTTAATAGTTTGGTTTTTAAATTAAAATAACTTGTTTTATCACGATTGTATTATTTTTTATGGAACACAACATTAAATTATAATATTGTATCTTGTTTTAATGACCTATTTCATGTTTATTATAAAAAAAATCATATGGGGTGGACTTTTAGAGCCTGAAATGGCTCCTAAAAGTCCACCCCAAACTAAACTTAATGTAATAATTTCCCGATATTATTGTTTTATGGTTGTAGTGTTTACCTCTCGGTGTGGTCTCTGTATAGAATAGCCCATCTCTTCCTTACCCGTAGGTGTCATAAAAGGCGACTAAGGGAGGGCGAGGGATGGGCAGCAGCTTTCCTCTTAAAACATCTCCAAAGCCTAACTGCGGTTACTAATCCGCCTGATACTGGCGAAGCCCCCTAAGACGAGGCTTATGTTCAGTAGTGGACAGTTAAAGGGTGATATGTTGATGATAACTGTTTTATGGATAATTTATAATTGTAACTTAATTTTTTTAAAATTTTGTTGACATTGGTCTTCGGAATAAAGATTCGACTGTTATATTAAATTGAAAGTTTAATGTTAGAAATAAATTTAGAAAAATGGCGTCTTAGAGGCGACCCCATTGCCCAATTTATCTATAAAATTTAAATTTGAGTTTAGCAAAACTATCACGGCGTGTACCATCGAGAATTAAACGCAACTAAGTTCTGACGTAATTCTATTAAAAAAGTTTGTATTGATCTTTAGAATCATCATTTCGATGTAATATAATATTGAAATTTTAGTTTTAGAGATAAATTAGGTAATTGGCTCGATTCTAGTGTGGAGTTGGTGGTTCAGAATTGACTACAGTATTTGAATGTTTCTATTGTAATTAAATTTAAAATATGTAAAGCTCATAATGTTGCATGTCTACAGGCGACGGTTACCACTTTCATCAGGTGGGACGTTGATTTGACATTCCATGTTATGCGACATAGAAAAATGGGAATGAAATAATAGGATAGGATAAGAGCTGGTAGCTACTTTGCCCAAAAGATAAGTTTGGCAATCCAAAGAGGTAATGCTGCCAGTATCTTGGGTACGCTGCCTCGGTGTGGTGCGTTGGGAGATTACTTTTAATTGTTATTAGTATTTAAGGAATTTTGTAAAAAAAAAAAAGAATTATATTTGTATTAGATTTGAACAAAAATAAATATGAAATAATATAAGCACTATAATCAAAAAAAAAAAAAAAAAATAATAGGATACCGCAGTAAGTATAAATAATACAAATATATTATTTAAATTAATTTTATTATCCATACATAAATGGACACAAAATAATTTGAGCACTGTCTTCATAAACAATGAAAGCAGTGACAAATTGTGTAATAGAAAAATTATAGGTTGACCTAAGAGAACATTATGTAATTATTCCTAAATCTTACCCTAATACAAGAGACTTCGTCAAAGAAATCGCTGAAACCATGGAGTGTGGTAATACGTAATTAATTTTATTTCACCAACGACAAAGACGTTTGAAGACCATAGTTATACGCGTTGTATTTGACGAAGTTAGGATTACATTATTCTATACGATATATTCTGCTATGGGTGGGTTAGTATTTAGTATGGAGTGCATTACTAAGTCTGAATATCATAGGTAAAAAACTGATAGTGAAATGTTTTACTTAAGTACAATTTAATCATACCAAACGAAATATGACTTGTATAAAATTGAATAAATAATATAGATATAACTGGGATTTATTTATTGTACAACTCATGCAATGGAAAGTATAAAGCGGAGTTCATCCAGTGGAATATTGCAACATTGTCTGTATTGTGAATAATTAAAACGCATAAAATTAAGTCCAAATAATGTCTACTTAACAAATATTGTAGAGAACATTGCCTCTTTTACTACATATCTTAAGTCAATTAAAAAAAAAAACGCATCAAATGGCAATTATTACCAATCACACTACCGTAGTTTGGCCACCATCTATTATATTAATAAAAAAGAAATACACAGTTCTGTTAAAAATGGCAGTCACCCATTAAATACATGCCTATCAATCGACCAGTCTTATCCATTATTTAAATAAAACGCTTCATACATTAATTTTATTGCAATAACAAAATACACACGATAAATGATTCATTCAGTAATTAATTAAATAAATCAAAATACTTTTTTAAATGCGCGTATAATTTCAATTACATAGACAACTATGAAATACGATTTAAAGCCTATAAAAATCTTAAAAGTTAATTTACCCTATTTCCCGATTACACGCATTTTATACGTACGCGTATAAAACGAACGATATAATCAATGCAGGGCGTACGCTTTCACACAATATCTTTTTTTTTTAATAATTTTTTTTTCTCAAACTTAGCACCAATTGAAAAATTAAAAGGGGGTGAATTGAGTCTGTCATTTTGTGTTTTTTTTTTTTCTTTTTTATCGAGCGCTTTTATAGCTGCTTAATTGGTATCACAGGTATTTTGTTCCATTTGAACGTTAACTTCTCTGATATTGTTACGAGTTTTGTGAAAATTTATATCAACAGCATACGAGTTCAACAGCATAAGTGAGAATAAATATTTTGGTAACGCCTTTTTAAACTACATATCCTCGCTAGATAAGGCAAAGCTTAGCGTAGAGGGGAAATAAGTTTTTTTTTTTATTTCATTGAACAATATGCTGTTGAGAATAATTAAGATAAACAACGTACAGTATTCTTTTTTTCATGGATACGGTATTTTTCATTTTGTCATTCACTTATTTCTTTTTGAACAGTGACAAAAATAGCAAAATCATAACACTATAAATGAATGAAAATAGGTCTAAAACGAATAAAATTAAAGCGAGTCTCATGAAATAAAACGTTTGGACTAAAAAACAAAACTTTCATTTCTTACACGAAAATTCTTCAATTTTGAATGTCAAATAAATTTTGTTAACTTGAAAAACACAACCGTAATGTCATCATCGTAAGATTTAATTTCATTTTTTAGTCCAAAAATAATGTAGGTTCGTAAAACGCAGTCTAGTAACAACATCTAATCGAAGTCGTGGCGGGATCACAGGTCGGTGTCGTACCAGGCCGCCACGTTGTTGTTGTCATGTGGCGGCTCAGGGAAAGCGAGGTCTGCCGACGCCGCGCCTGCACCTTCTGTTTCACCTATATCCATTTCCATGCCGAAACCGCTGCCAATTTCTAGACCCTGCATCGAATCTATCGGTATTTGATCGTACCCTGTAAATATTAATGTGGTTATGTATCTCAAAATCGAATACAAATAAAACATATTTGTTTTTTTTTTCTTGTTTAATAAATAATGTGTGGTGAATTTTAGAAATTTTATATAGTTTTACATATTTTTTTTAAATCTACCATACAATGATAACATTGGAGAATGTACTAAACACAATAGTGTAACAGATAATTTATATATATATACATTCAGTAATTCTTTAAATTAGCAATGGTACAGCCACAAATGTCTCAATTAATTAATATAATTACCAAACTGGAATGTGATCTTTATTAAAATAAATAGTTTGTATGATGCGTCACTTGATAATTTAGAGAGTGCAAGAGTTTGAAGCTTTAAACGTATTATATTATAGTAAAATATTGCCAGTTTCAATATGGGTTATAATTGAGAATCTTTGATAGATATTTAATAACTTAAATATGACAGATATTTATGTGACGCTTGATCTTTATTTAGAGTAGTACAAATGACAAAATAGCTGAAAGTCGATTAACAAAATGGTAATCGACATCTATAGACAAGAACAACATGATGAATGTTATACTGTGGACACATTATACATAGATTTTTAATGTAGGACGTCGAGAACATTAGTGGCCGTGATTGCCGAATTGGACTTCTAATAAAACTTAATTCCAATTTAAATTTCAACGAATTCGGAAGTAATTGTCGATACGAAATTGCAGTAGAATCGTCTGCCCGTACGTTAGATAAAATATGCTCGATATTTGCAAATCGTGGACTTGAGTAAGTTCGACGAAATATGGCCATGTGAAGTGTTACGTTTACCACAAATGCAATAGTCGACGTATGCCTTTGAATTAGGGATTACAGTCATGAGCATCTTTATTTTTTTATTGTTACATTCACTACAACGGTAATTATCGACAAATTATCCTATACGAGACCAATCGAGTAGAATTTATTTGATATGAATCATATTGTTTTAAGATAAATAATTAGATGAACACAAATACGATTTAATAATAATATTAAATACAGCAATGAAAGCAGCTGCTATTACGATATAGAATGAAGCAGCGTCTCCAAGCTATTGATATATGGTTCAGCAAAGCTAACACAACAAAATATTATAAATTTGCCATGTTACTTTATATCAAGCTTCATAGTGGATACTTTGCCATTGTTTTGCAGTTACATAAAATGTAGGTCAAATTATGATCATGGATCGGAACATAAAAAAGGGTATAAAAAATTAGTTACATGCTTGTGGCACAGCTAATTTCATAATAGCCTTTTTATATAGAATTTAAAGTATATTTTACATAATGAATTATGAGATCATATTATGGAGATGAACAAGTTATGTTTGATAAATTTAAAAGGTAAATTACACCCACTTACTAAATATCTGATAACATGCTAAACGCATTAAAACAATATTATAATAAAACTTATGCATATGAATACATTAAAAACATTAAATAAATAATATAAACATGAAATTAGAACACAACATAACCATAAAAATAATATTCCCATCACCTGAGTTTAATGATAAATAGGGCCCGGATTAAGCTGCGTGAAAAGGACAGAGAAAATATATTTATAAAGATAACATCAAATCTTATATGATAGGAACATAAGGTGCTCTTAATTATATGTGTATATTGAGATATATTTCGATACAAAATACGTCATTCGAAAATAGAGACTTTTTAATTTGACGTTTGCCGAAATATCTCCCAGAATAAACTCAAGATATTACAAGAGCTACTTTCATTAAAATAAACATGTTATGGTATATTATTATTGAAATAATGTACATTTTTTATTTTGCATGATTTTTTTTTTATATTATTTAATAGTTTCATTTGAGTTTGGATGAAAACTAATATGAAAAATCCCAATACATCTCATAAGAACTACATAAGAAAATGCATCAAGCACTAATGCATACCACAAAAGAATTTTGATAAAAACTATTTCGGTTTTAAGTTTTATGAATAAGACTTCGTATTTCGTTTTCCTTCTTGGATTTTTTTGTGATGATACTTTCTAAACTTTTCTTATTGCCACATTTTAAAACTATATAGACATAGACAATATGCTTTTAATCAGCTGTTGTAATACCTTGTACCACTACATATTAAAATTGCAATGTATGTTACATACATACTCAATAAATGTACGTCACATACAGAGTTCATATTCAGTGTTAGTTATACAAACATGTGCACGCCATTTGCATCTTACCTTGTTGGTGAAATGATGGACGCGTGCCATACAGCCCTTCGTAGCCCTGTTCCGGCCCGAGCATGTCCTAATGAAGGGTATCGGATCATAATCAAACGAAATAGGAGTGAATTAGGTCTAAAACTAAACAGGTTAAACGAAAGGGTGACGTTTGGAAATAAATTTTAATGAAGTGGAAGTTGAAATTTTGCGTTTTTGAAAACCATGTGTTGTGCGAGGAATATTAAATTCACAATTTGCAAATGACACGAGAGAAAAGCCCTTCTATTAAATAATTAAACACCATGTGCATTTATACAGAATGTAAGGGAAACAATTCAGAAAACTGAGAATAACATTTGTTTTTTAACAAATTTCAAAAGATACTTAATTTGACAATTGAATAACGATATCTAATTGTAAACCAAATTTATCTATTATTTTAAAATAAAAAAAAGGTTCAAATGGTGGTTTCAAATTAATTTTATTAATAATTTCAGATATAATAATAATATTATAAACAACATTTAGTAAGACGCTCTTTCGTATATTATTTTGTAAAAAATACCTTTCCTATATTTATTTCAGTTTTCAGAAACATTATCTTACATCTATGTGATGATCTGGTATAGAAAAGCGTGTAAAACACCAACAGTAGATACCAAGTTGAATAGATATGTGCTCAAAATTAACCATCTTATTATATCAGTATTGTGCATGTTTGTTTTGTAGAAAATTTAAAAAAAAAGTAGCAACAAGAGATATAATAGTATATTTAGAAAAATAAAATCCTTTTCTTAATATTTTTAATCAATAATTTAATCAATCAGTTCCAATGAACTTTAATTTGTACATTATAATAATTAACACATGCAACCTATTTAATTTTTTTGTTAAACAGGACCCACTATATTAACATAATTGACATATCTAATTAATTTAGTATCTGTGGATCAAATCCGTTACAATTAAGTTACATATTTACTGTTAACTTGTATGACAAGAAATAGAAGTATTTCATATCTTGGAGGACTATTGCATTTTTTCTAATATAACAGTAAATATATAACTGGAAACATAGTATAGTGTTATGTGTAGGTGCCATATGTTACCTGTAACTCCGGTTGCATAGCCAAATCAGCTGGCCACATTTGTGGATCTTCACGGAATAAAGAATTAGTCAATTCCATAGAGAGTCTCTTCTTATAATCGTGAGGCTTATCTTCAGACAGACGGAACAACACCGCAGCAGCATAAGTAGCGACACCTATTAAGAATTATTTATGATTAATTTTAGTGTGCTCTTTTTAATCAGCAAATGCCTCCATTTAACTAATTCTGGATGAACAGTTATGAGTATAAATTTTTTGTCATGTACTATCATAATATATACTTCGTACATTTTAAATGTTTTTCGTTTCCAGTATGTTTAAATTCATCACCATATATATGTTACTATTCATTTATTGATAAAGTAACTTTTAAAATCTGGGTGAATATCACCAACTTATGGGATGAAGAAGTAGCAACACTTTTTACTACATCTTACTTTGGCATCACACAAAAAATTCCTATTAGTATATAAAACAAATTATCATTAAAAAACGTACCTTCATTGCGCGAATGAAGTAGTTCAGTTAACGGAGCAGTAGCGCCTTCAGCCTCTATCATCTCTGCGCCTTCTTTGTCTACGGCCAGCTCGCAGAGTACTCCAGCAGCGACACGCTAAAATTTAAGCAAAACATAAATATACAAGTACACTATTTTACTTGTACTTAAATATACAAATGTAATTTAATACAGTTTTTTTTTTAAACTTAAAAATAAGTCTTCAAACAGATTATAATATACATTTTCAAATAGGTTATATGTTCATTCACATTAAAAGAAATAAGTATCCATGCAATAAAAATATTCTATGCATTTTCAATCTAAGTTTTTAATAATTTAACAATAACAATCTCAACAAAATTGGTATGGAACTAAGACTGCAAAGAACTAAGAATTCAAAGGTGGTTGATCAGTCTTTTAATCCAAAGGTGGAAACCTTTGGATTAAAAGACTGATCAAAATAGGTCTATAAATATTGAAAATGTCGTCTTATACATATAAATAAAATCTAAATACGGTAATATGATCGAAAAATAATCTTTCAAAGTTTGAGTACCCAAATAGTTAACACTAGACTCAGAGCAGCGATTTAACAATTTGCCTGTGAATGCCTCGTTTAGAGGTGAAACATGTATCGCAAAACGTGCGTACACAAAATAGCTGTCGGAAATCGATGACTAATATGGAAGATTGTGGAACCACTGGTAATAATGGACACCACTGCCACTAGTATTAGTATTTGTGACTATCAACGCTCAAAGAATGACCACCAATTTATTCTTCGAGTGTTGAGAGTAGCGGAATTAAAAATAATGCTTATGAATGAACGTAAAATTGTACACACTTGTATATTCTCGATCTCGTTGAACAGCAACTGAACAAATATCGGTATGACGTTTTGTTGGCGTATAAGTTGTTTGTTGAGCGAGTCCCTAGCGAGAATATGCAGTGCGCCCACAGCGCCCTCTACAATCTCTTCCATGCGGACGCCATCTGCGTAGGCGCCTCCTGCACCACCGACACCGCCAACGCCGCCACCACCACCAGACACCGAGGACCGTTGCTGTCAGAAAATTTAAATAATTTTTATCTATAACAAATCTTGGTTCCTGA
Organism: Galleria mellonella; assembly: GCF_026898425.1. Classification (NCBI taxonomy): domain Eukaryota; kingdom Metazoa; phylum Arthropoda; class Insecta; order Lepidoptera; family Pyralidae; genus Galleria; species Galleria mellonella. Next base: position 3,781,547 of record NW_026442042.1, on the reverse strand, counting down.
CAAACTGGCCTATTCGTTATAGAAATGGTCACTTTGTAAAGTAACAAATTATTGTTACTTGTAATTGCATACATTCGCAATCATAGATGTAAATAGAACCATATTTATGTAAGTAAAATATTTATTTATTTAAATATTTTTTAATTATCAAAATAATTTTTAAACTTTCTAATATTATAATAGTTTATTTTCTTCAGAATACCAATAAGTATATCTATTATATTCAATATAAATTATTACAAAGAGATTTATGTTTTTTATTTTACACTTTTCAAACTTTTACAAATATTTTCTTCTTTTATAATCTTTTCTAAATAAAATAGTGAGTATGTTTAAAGTAGTATGTTTTGTTTTAGTTTCAATTTATTATAGTAACGAATAAAAAGAACAAGCACTAAGAATTAACCTGCCCTTTTCTCCTTTTTCATCACAAAATAATACTAAAAAATAGTATAATTTTCATAAATAATATTAAAATAAAATGTTTGAATATAGACAATAAATTGTACTTTTTATTTATGTGTAAAATTTATTTTCTTTTACGATATTTAAGCATGATTAAATAACACTTTTATTTCTATAATATTCACATAATTATTATTTAATTTAAAATTATCCTATACTCATATTTCAATATGATGGTGATTGTTTATTTTGTAAAAATTAAAAGACATATTATATAGATTTTTAAAAGAGAAAGCTTGATAAAATCCATTATTACACTGACCCTTTGAGTATCGTTGAATGCACGCATCAAAAGTCGAACGAGATGATGAACAGCACCGTGTTCACGCAGTGGCCCGTAGTTAGCCGAGCACAGCGCTAGGTTGCGAACCAAGCCAACCACAGCCTTCACTAACGGCCAGCGAGAAGGTGGCTGCAGCAGCTTCACTATCACCTGTGGAGTGTATTACATTTCTAATTACATATTTTTTATAGTTATATATTAGTCCCTGTAAATGTATAACTATGGGGATGTATAGAGACTCCTGCCATCTGTTGCGGACGTCGCGCAACAGTAGTGTAATTATGTACTATTTTTTTAGAAATTGGTGCAAATACTCGCAAATCATCAATCAGTTTACTTCAGGTGACTTAAAGGATTATTATTTTATTTATCTTCTATATATGTATACATAAATTATTAAAAATAGATATCGACAATGCACCTTACAGAAGCCCTGGACAAACTTTTGCTAGCAATATAGGATATATTTTGTCTAGTTGACTTTCACATGGTGGAGACTGTTGTGATAAAGGTAAATTTGTCACAATGGGTTTACATATTATCATCCCTCATCCTTCACTGGTAACCTGCCAGCCTAGTAGCACGGGCTGGATGGCTATTACATTTTCATCTCATAAAAAGAATCCCATATCCATATGTATTAATTTTATTTTATTAATTAACATTTAAAACTACCTGTAATGTTATTTTTGTCAATTATATATTCAATATAATCCTATGTACGCCTGCAACACTAACTATAGACATAAAATAAAAAAATATTTTATGTCTATGTGAAATACACAATCAACTCCATGAGCATGCGTAATAAGCACCATGAATCATTTAGCACAATGATTTTTATTATGTCTGGATGTAATTCAGAATTAAAAGCATTAATATTTCGTATCGTCTCTCACTCACCGGCAATCCGTAGTGCAGGCGAACGGCGTTCTGAGCCATCTCGCTCTCGACGTGGCGCGAGGTGAGGTGACGCAGAGCGCAGACGGCGGGTTCGGTGATCTCTTCGCGATCTCCCGCTGATACTACAGTGCGAACAAGCGCGTCTACACCGCCCGCCTGACACACTGTTACCTGTACAAATGAAAATAAATAAATGTTTATTTCTATTAAAAACTTCTATACATATGAAAGCTGTCGTTCAAAAAAAAAAAAATTTGAAAACATTAACCCATTTTGGAAATTGTTTTTCAACAGAAGTGATTTTTGAATATATTTAAATGTTCATTTCTGTAATACCCTTCCAATTAATTTAATAAATAGATCAGTAATACACGTTTTGTTGACTTTACATCATGTTAATTTAAAAAGTCAAATTAAAAAAAAAAATTAAGATTAGGTAGTTTACTAACTACTTAATCTTATTTAAGAAGGGTCTTATGATAATAATATTGTAAACATATTTTTTTTTTCCAAAAAGTGTGTTAAATATGAAAGAATAGAATAAATATAAATAGTGTAACATCAATTACCTTATTACGTTGATTGTTGCATGTCAAGTTTGATAGAATGCCAGCTGCACAGGTGACAATGTTGACATCAGTTGAGGCAAGGACTTGCACCAGACTTTGTAACAGACCTTCCAAGCCCTCGACCTGTAATTTGTTTTTTATTTGTTTTGAATAGGTGTTAAAAAGTTCTCACTTAATAAGTAGAGAGCTTCATATTTAGCTAACATTGTGCATGCTAATTATATATAGTTCTTTTTTAACATTTCTAATTAATTTTTAATTAACAGTACATAAATTCATACATGTATACTATGTTATATTATTAAATAATTTAAATTAGGAAAATTACATTATAATGACCTAACTACAAGAAAAAGAAATACATAGTGGCTTCGTGTAAGTACCGAATCAGAAGCAATAATATTGATAGACTAGTATTTACTTTAGTGGCAGCATCAGAAAGATTCCTCAATGTCCAGAGACAGTTCTGAACGAGTCGGCCACTTGCATTACCAAGATGCATTGCTAGAGCTTGCATGCCTCCAGCCTCGACAATAGCAGGCTTGTTGCTTGAGCAGACCGAAAGCACCTAGACAAAAGAAAAAAATGTTATATGTATTATTATATTGTATGCTAGCGGCCCGTTCCGGCTTCGCACGAGTGGACATTTTTAAACTTCGACAAAAAAAAATGTAATTATAATCGTCAAAAAATGTTGAATATCGCTTACATCCGCTGAGCAACCCGACCGCGCGAATGAATCTATCAGCTTATAAAATGTAAAAAGTGATTGTAACAGACCGTTGTTGGAAAATGTTTTTATGGTAGTTATCAAAATGAAACGGATGCTTGCAAGACACTTTTTTAATTAATCCACAAAACAACTACAAACTAACAACAACTAACTCGTGCACACACGTGTCACAGGGCAATCGTTTGGCGCATGCGCGCCGGCATTAATTCAATCAAATGCTAACAGATGGCGCTAGTGGTTACAATTATAACATTTTACGAGGTGCGAGGTACATCGCTTACAGTGATTATTGTGACATAACGATAATAGTTGGACATATAGTATCCCAAAGTTTTTTGTAGTTATTGATATTTTCTTCAAATATTGTAGAACATATTTTTGTTCTATCACAAATAGTTTCCGCAGCGCACGGGCCGAAAGATATTTTATAGCATTGTTTTTACACCTTGAGTTACGTTACTAAAGTTTTAGTAAGGATCCCTAATCTTTTCTAACAATAAATATAGCCTATGTTACTTAAGGTGAATGTAGCTTTCTAATGGAGAAAGATTTTTTTAAATCGGCAAAGTAGTTTTTGAGTTTATTCATTACAAATATACACACACACAAAAATACAAATCTTTCCTCTTCATAATATTAGTGTACATAAAGGAGTAACTGATATTTGTTTTTGATAAATGTTTATTGTACTGGACCTAAAGCTGTTCATAAGCATTGTTTCAAATGATATGTTATGTTATATATATTATTTATGTTAAGCATGTAAGGCACTTTTACACATATTTTGGTATAGGAATCATGTATTTATTTAACTAAACACTATATAATTCTAAATAGGCATGAACAGAAATATAAATCGAGGTGGTCCCGCATCTTTCACTAGAATTACATTACCTATTATCAATAACATTTTTTAAAACTTAAAGTACTTGACCTTACCTTTAAAACTCTTGAGGTGGTCCACAGCAGCTTTTCGTAGTCGTAAGAACGCATAATTCGTACCAATTCGATCGGTCCTTGAGAAGCAAGGATAATAAGTTTCGATTCTTGATTACCGTATGCCAAAATCTGCAGGCAATCTGTCACAATGGCAAGGAATTTAACATTATTTCTTTGGAGCAGAGCCACCATTTTCTGCAGACCTCCAGCCAGTCTTACGGCCATTTTGGATCCATCCTGATGTAATAGTAGGTTGTGAAGAGTTGTGATGGCATAGAAGAGGACAGACTCTACTGGCGAGCTGAGTAACTTGACCAATGCTGGTATTCCACCACTCTTGAAGATAGCCAGCAATCCTTGACGATGGTGAGATAAATTGTGCAGGGTTCCAACTGCTCCCTTTGTTGTCTCCAAGTCGTTACTATTGGAAATAGCGCGAACTAAAGCGGCTACCATCTGTGGTGAATTCATGATAGCATGCCGTGAAGCCTCTTTCTTTGAGAGCTGGTGGACCATCATGGCAGCTTGAGATACAACCACTTGATCTTCATCATTCAACAATTTGATCAACTCTGGTATAGCTCTGTAAAAGAAAATTAAAATCTTCTAAGTTGCAATTTTAGATAAAATTTATTTAATTATATTAGCTTACGAAATTATATAATTTACATGAAACATACATAAAATAAATAATATATAAATGCTTTTAAATGTGGCAAATTATAATTTGTTGAAAATTATAATCAAATTATTAATTATATTTCTGCCAAATATATTTATTATTTAAATTAATCCACAGCTTCTTTCTGTCCAGCTTTGTCCCAGGATAGTCTTAATCTAAGGTATGGTCCACTCTTGTACTATTTTTATTCAGTCATTTCAAGCAAAAAGGCACTTAAATGTTTGTTACTTTCTGTAAAAGGATGAGTATGCTAAAAGGCTTTATTCTTACCTTGTAGCCAAATCAGCATCATCTTGGTAATTGATCAGATTAACAACAGCATGCTTCAGCATCTGTGATGGTTCAGAAAGACGTTGGACTGCAGTGGGTTGAGCAGGATCAAGCTGGGTAGAAGGAATCTCAATGCCTTCTTCCAGTGTCTCAGGGAACATAGCAGCACGAACACGCTGAGATCGCGTTTGTGAAAGCTGTTGATTCATATCTGGAAATAATTTGCAAATAAAATTAATTGTATTGAATGTAACACTTAAATTGTCTACATTTCATTGGACATATTTGAATTTAATGGAGCAAAAACCAAGGCTATCACATTCACTCGGCTTTATTTGGTTTATTAATGGTATTCCAATACCTGCAAAAGTATTAGGAAAGATGTCCAAAAGACTAGAATACCTTAGTCCTATTATAAATTAGTGAAACCATGGGTGATATAATATAAACTGTATTATCCATGGTTATTCCACCTTTATCTAGCTGGTCGAGTTTCTCTTTTTCAGTATTAAAATAAAAATAATTGACTACGATATTAACACCTACCATCAACTTGTTCCTGAGTAAAACCTTGTGCAAATCCTTGGTCCAAATCAAACATTAGTTGATCGCCTTCCATCTCGTCATCTTCCTTTCCAGTAAGTGATGGAACCTACAAAAACCAATAACTATAGCATACCATATACTGTAACTAGAATTGACTGACTTTCATCATTCAGGCTATACAACACCCTTTGACATAAGATCCGCCTCAAGCTAATTGATATTCAAGCATAAACTATGTCCTTTTTATTTAGAATCCCTAGAATCATAATATATTTTAGACATTATTGATTCCCTTGTATTTATTTTTTGTCTGACATTATTTTTTATTATATAATATATAGGTTATTTATAAATTACTGTTTTTCTTTTTTATTTATTTACTTATTATGTTGCACTGTCAATTATATTTTCTGTTATTCCTGTCTACAGTCGACTGATAGATAACGACATATGGTGTTAAGTCCGCCACTTACACTAACTAGATGAATTTAATAAATAAATAAACTATGGTAAAACCATGTTGAGAAATTTAATGTAACATTAGAAAATATGCCTGAGATCTCACTATCCCATTGTGATATGCAAGTGTAATTTTGGTGCAAATGTAAAAACATAGTTTTCTTGAATGAACCAATTTAAAAATTATTGCATTAATAGAAGGCATACAGTACACCCAGGTTAGGCAAGCTTCACCCTCATTCAATATATTTTTAAAATTAAATTTCGTAAAGGGTTACAAAATTAAATTTAAAAAATACTACTTATTTTTTTTAATTTATAGATATTGATCTTTTTAACCTGATTTATATAGGCATAGCTTAGTTACATAACTAGTAATAAATACATATGAATAGTAAACAAATTTTAAATTGAGAAAATAAAAATATAACATACCTGAGTGGCAGCTCCCGAGTTAATACCAGAATCAACCAAGTAGGAGTTCTGCTGCCACATGAGGGTCTGCTGCTCCTTGCTTGGAGCCATGGGCACATCAGATCCACCATAGTTGCTGTGAGACACTGTAATCAAAAAATATTTATGAAAGATGAAAATAATTTTTAAAGCATTTTATAAAAGTATTTTCTTTACAGCAGTTAATTCTATTTTTTTTTATTTGATTATAATTATTTTATTTAATTCCATTACTATCAGTTTGTGTGTGACTGCCAATATTCGAAGATTGACTACTATTGTCATTGTCTGAAGATGCCTTGTTTAGAAGTAAAACACATGTGCTGTCGAAATGGCAGTTGGAGATAGATGGCTAATATGGAAGATTGTAGAACTTCACATAATAATAATAATTATAATAATAATCATCATCATCATCACATCAGCTGTTATCTGTCCACTGCTAAACTTAGGCTTCCCCTTAGACTGGCAAAAGGGACAGTTCTATGCCACCTGCATTCATTGATTCCTTGCAATGCATTTGAGGTCATCTCTTCATCTAGTGAGGGGTCATCCTACACTGTTTTTGTTTATATGAATATGAACCAACAACCATTTATATTTAATTGCTACTTCAGGCTTATAATTCCAGCTATGTTGGTTACTTTGATTCTTTTGGGTATATTCTCATTTCTGATTCTCTCATGCAAAAAATCTAATAATAATAATAATAGTAGTCAATCTTCGAGTATTGGAAGTTGCACACATACTAATGGTAGTAGATTTAAATAAAATAATTCTAATCAAATAACTAGTGATATAAAATATTGCAAACTAACACCTAGTTTAGTAAAAAATTTAACAGAATAGGCATAGGTACATTATGAATTATTATACTATGTTTTTTATCATTGTGTATGTAGTATCATTTTCTATCACTCATTTTCATTCTTAAAAAGTTGTATGAGATAGCTAATGGATCAAAATACAATACATCCTACTTTTCTTGCCAGTGGAAGTGCTATTTCAAGCTGCCTTATCAATACATTCAAAGATTAATTACTACTAACTGCAAATACATGCACATAACAAGATGTAAATTAATTTTAATGGGTATGAGAATAAATATCCTATAAGAGATGAAAATAAACATTATTATTGTACAAAAGTTGCCAATATGGTCCCACTAATGTTTCTGTGATGAAATAGCTGTGTTTGCATAGCTGTTCAGTTTGAGGGGTGGAATATGGTATTTATATTTAGGGTATGGAGGCATAACATTAAATTCTTAGCAATGGCAATACATGAGTACCATGGGCATCTTAGTATTCTGTTATGTCGGTTACCATTTTTCAACAGGTTGTTTATCATTCTATCATAGATAAAGAAAATTATATATAATTATTTAACTGGTATTTCAAAATAATACTCGGTTGATTTCAGTTAATGATATTGCTTATCCATTGACAATAAATAAAGTGAAAAAAATATTTCAGTATTGATTAAATTTATAATATGTTTATTTTACGAGTATTTCCTTTCTAAAGTTAGTTGTAAACTATACAAATGATATTTATGTTTTAGTGCATTTAAACAATAAATCATACTCAACTTTCACCACAATTTTGTAACAGGATAACTTATAAATTTTAAAATTAATCCCTTTGTGGCTGGTTTATCAGATGTACCCTAGGTTACAGTATTTCTCTACAAGCAGTCAATATTTCTAGCATGAGTCACAGTATACAATACTAACGTACTACTTAAACATGACCATCTCTATACACTTTGTTAGCAAGTGTATTTAATATTATTAGATCAATATAAACATGATAAGATTCACTTACTGGTACGGCTCTGTGACGATGGCATCTGATAACTCATGGTATATTGGATGCACTAATGCACCCTTGCACCTACAGAAGTGTAAAAACAATTACATTAATGACTATGCTAGATGAAAATATAGATCCATAAATACACATAATACAAATATTAATGAATAACTATTAAACTTGGAAACTGTTCGAAATGTAATAGGTTTTATGCAATCGAATTGACTATTTAACTTCGATTAAAACAAAACAAACAAAAATCTAATTCGTGAACTGAATACCACACCCCGATTAGATTATAGGATTTTATAAACAGAGTTTAATTTTACACTAAACACAAACTTTTCTGTAACTATATATAGTGACTGGTTCTTACCTGTATTTTATAGATATCGAGCAATTTTCAATCACTGTTTATTACACCTTTTAGAAAATTCAATTCACAATACATAGAAGGAGCGTCACAAAATCTGACATTACAATATGGCGCCCGGTTCGGCAACTTTCGTCTTTACTGAAATGTATCGATAACAATAATATTTCTATCGCAACTCTTCATACACAAAATGTATATAGGTGTTTCTTTCTTTCAGATAGGATCCAATAATACCAACATTACTATAGTAACTCCTCAGTTTTTTTAAGATTTTTTTAAAAGACGTGGATACCAAGTTTTAAGCCATCTCTTATTAATTTTTACACTCAAATAATAATTACAATATTTTAGTATCATTCATAACTTAACCACTTTAATTAAAATAAATTTAAATAATAGCACAAAATATTTTTTGTTATTATTATTTTTCAGGTCTCAGAATGATTTGCAATTAGGGAATTTTATAGCACACATATTTTTTATAGAAGTTCGAATGGCAAACTAGCTAACAGTCCACCTGATCGAAAGTGGAAACCGTCGCCTAAAAACATGAGCAATACATACAGATATAACAGAGCATACTGTTTCGTCCATGATACTTCCTGTGCGCTGCCATTCCTGAGGACTCAGGTGTTATTCCTCTGTACCCTGTAAAATCACTGTCATATCCCATCTTTCAAACCGGAACACAGCCATGCAAACATAACTGTTTCACAGTAGAAACACGAAGTATTTTTATGAATAAAAGTATTATTTTCATTCCAAAAAAACTTATCTATTTAAATATTTTTACAAGCATGCACAGAGCAAATAATCACTACGATAGGTAAAAGTGGAAGAAATTGTTTTCGTTGTCGATGATGCATGAGTTTTGGCGGTAAAATAATAAATAAAAAAAAAAAATAAAGATAATGTTTATGGTAAAATAAAAATTGTATTAAAGTTGAATAATAATTTACCTATCTGAAATTTTATAATAGGTAAGTTTTATATACTCAAACATATAAAGATAGTGTGCCATAAAAAAAACCAACTTCGGTTGTGACAAAATCAGTGATCTAAAAACTACTTAACCGATTTTCATAATATTTCTATGGGCCCAATTAAAGTATAACTTTTCAGATAAAAAAGACTTTCAAATCTGTTTAGAATTCACAGAGTAATGAGATAAGAAACAAAGAAAATACAACCAAATTGAGAACCTCCATCTTTTTGAAGTCGGTTGAAAAATAATCTCGTCATAGGGCATAAAATAATATTTTTAATGTAATGTGTCTACGAAACACATGGCGTTCATCAAATTTTTTTTTTGTACCGATTAGTCGTTGGTTTTGTTCATAAAGCAAAATTTTGTCATTTATGTATATATGAATATCAGTATATAATATTAATGAATCATAAAATATTAATACATTAGATATGAAATTAATGAATTATAAAAGGAAAGGATAGTTAAAATATAAAGGAAGACGGAGAGGAAAATATTGCGTCGTTCCTAAATATTGACAGTTAAAGGATCAAGGCTATCATGTTACGGAAAGCCTCAAAAATACTCGTAAGTGAAAAATGATACAGTTGATGGGTTGACATATAAATTATGTTTATTAACGGTGTCCATTACGAATAATAATGTTATGGGAATTGTATTTTCTTGTGAACTATAAAGTTTACTTTGTTTTAAGACTTACCTAAATAACAGAGTACTAGAATTGTGTAGAACTTCAATAATCAACGTATATTAACTGACAAATATATCATTTTTAAAATAATTTTTGTATCATCATTTTCTTTCTTTTTCTTTTATTTATTTATTTTTATTATAAGATGTACTAACATTAGGCTAAGATTATGTTACTAACAAATTAGGCCATTGTAGCCCAGAATAATAAAGATTATTATTATTATATCAATGAAATAAATAGTTTTTTTTAGTGATTACTTCATCAATTTTAGATAAGGACAAATTGAGTAAAATTTCGAGTGCTATAAAAAACATATTAAACACATGTTCAACATATGAAATGTGACAGAAAAAGAAAAAGCAAAGTACCTTAATATAAACGTAAAATACTTAAAAAAATTAGATGTAGGTGTTTATGTGAGAAGATTCTCAAGGGTAGGTTATTACGCTAAGGTGTACATTTGTTTTAAGATATAGAAGACAAAAAGAATGTGTCATGTATGGGTTTGGGAATGACACTGTCACTAATTTTATTTTGAGAATTGTGATTATAATTGATCTTAATTAACTATTCATTTTGTGAAATATGTCTAAAAGTTTTTATAATACATCCAATTTAAGCAATTTTAACGTTATTACTTATAGCCGATTTAATTTATCTGAGAATGAATCAGACATACATGTATTTGTCGACGAATATAAAGAGCGTATAAAAAAACAATTACTTCGTGAAGAAGAGGCTGCTAAAACGCAATTTGTATCGTTCGCCGAGAAACGGTTCAGCGTTACTGATATAGAATGGCTTCAAGACAATGAAGAGCGATTCTTTAAGGACACAGCAAATGAAAATTTGTTAAAAATTGATTATTTATCCGATCTAGGATTCATTTGTTGTATGATTTATTCTCCCGATGGAGAATATCTTATTGTTGGTCACTCTACTGGATTAATACAGGTATCTATAACATATTATAGGTAAGTAATAAAATAAGAAGATAAATTATTATCATATCGAATCATTTACTTACAACATTAAATTTTTTCTTCCGTCAAACAATCTACTTATTTGTACGTAGTTCCTGCTATAGGCTGTATTTTTTTGATAGTATGTAATTTAAAAACATTGTCTTTTTCGGCTTTATATTATTTATACATACCTATCTACCTAAATATCTATAATAAGTGATGATCTAGTATGTCATGGTGCAACCATATTATATTATGAGTGATATAAATTCTATTCTTGCGGAATTTGCTAAAAATCTTCACATTTATTACGACAATGAGAAGAGCCAGAATATTTGGTATCCTATGTTTTATCGAGGAAAAATTCGAAAACCGAACAGTCACCCTTGGGTTGAAGAGAATTATAATACATTTCTAAAAGGCACACGGAATGAAATCACTTATAATAGATGGTATTCTAGCGAATATGGGCCTATATGTTCGCTAATGTACTCTCCACACGGCTCACATATTATCGTTGGCCATTTGTCAGGATTAATCCAGGTATAAATTATTGTTTGAATAGAAATAATACATTTACGTAAATGAAAATATATTTATGTATGTAACTTTAATATAAAATGTATCAAAATATAGATGAAAATTTTCATTTTTAGGGAGACCGAAAAGTTTCTGAAAGTAAAAAGAGACTTTTTAATTTTCTACTGGCTTCGACTGTATCCCAAAGATAAAAGGTCGCGCGTGTCATCCATCCTAAATAATAATTAGGAAAATGACAAATTTTATAACAATTGTTTGATTAACAAACAAAATTCTTAACACACTTTTAAATTTACTAGTAACTATCTTTTGCCCGCAACTTCTTACGTATAGATTTTAGAAGTATGAGTAGATATATATTTATCGAAAGTGTATTAAGATAATAAATCTTATGCCAAATTTTAAGTTTCACCTTCAAAACCACAATTATGAAAATGGCGTTCAATTTGATGTAGTATCAAATTGAACATCATCATCATCATATCAGCCTTTAACTGTGTACTGCTGTACATAGTCTCCTCCTCCTCTTATAAAGAGGGGTTTTGCGAATGGTTGCCACGCTTGGCAGGCGGTTTGTCGCAGTTTGGCATTTGGTGTTGCTTTAAGAGGAACGCTGCTGCCTATCCCTCGTCCTCCCTTAGTCGGTTCTTACGACACTCACGGGAAAGGAAGAGGTGGCCTTTTCTATGCCGGAACAAACATACTAACAGAAAAAAAACTAAAAAATAATTGTTTTGCCTTCTATTCAAGTTTAAATATCTTGTATGTATTTATTGTAATTATGATTTCTATTTGTTGCCAGATGCGACATGGCAGTACTGGGACAGTGTTGTGTACATTACGTAATATACAATTCCCGCCAAAACCAGTCTATGCTTTATCGTACAGTCGGCTAGAAGAAAAGGTTTGCTATGCAGCTTGCATGGATGGAGCAATATATAGAATCGAAATACCAAATGTACGTAAAAGTAATATTATTTTTCTTTAACTGTGATTCTTAACATCATTTATTTTAATGACTTTTTGCCATTATTCATATAAGTGTGTTGCTTATTTATAGCACTAGTAAAACAACATTGCCGTCAAGCACGATTGGTACTACACCTATTAACTATTATTCCATATTTTTGATATATTTATTCACTTTATTATAATCTTATTTCTAATAATATAATAAATGCGAAAATTTGTAAGGATGGATGGACGGTTATTTGTTATCCTTGGACGCAAAAAAAATCATGTACCTGATCCTTTGTTTGACGTGTGCAAAATCTTTAGAAAGACCGTCCCGTCTCTCGGAGGTAGAATGAGGTGTATGGAATTTTACATATAAAAAATTACATGATTTGAAAATGGAATAATAACCTTGGCTCTCTGTCGTTATACATATATTGGCGGGGCATCAGTGAAGGATAATAAAATAGAATGGAACCAAGTTAGTTGGCTCTTTGTGACGAATCCACCAGCAGTAAACCATGATGTTTCTCAGAGGTCTGCATGGAGGTCAATCTGACGGTATATTACTAGTAATGGGGTCGTTGTATCTTATTAAAAGTAATTCTGTATCTAATATCTACCATATATTTATATCAGGTATCTGCATCGACAGACTTACCTCCAGAATATTGTATTCGAGCAGACCCGGGTCTTGAGTGCCTTAATATGCAGTTCTATGGAACACCAGGAATATCGTCACATTCAATTCCTTTTATCACACGTACGTAAATTATTTAAAAATACTAGACAGTTTTTATGTTTTATTTATTGGGACTATTAGTAATGCGGACTACCAATCCCATTGCTCGCAATATAATTTCTCAGGTCGACCTCCACGTGGTCCCCCCTGGAAACAATCGTGCTGAATTCCAGGTTCATTCTTTAAGATTAGCTAACTGACCTGTTTATTCATTCTCACCTATCATCACTCACTGATACCCTGCCAGCGAATATTGTAAGTGTAGCGGGATTACCACTCCACTATCATTAATTAAAACCTATGCAGATGTATTTTTTTTGTGTGGTTTTTACAAATATAATAACTAACAATACAAGTAAATACTGAAGATGAAGCTCTTCGTTTATTTGATGATGACGTCATTGTGCATATATGACGTTCACAACAAGTGAGGCATTATAGTTATACTGTGACATCTACATGTTACTATAGTATACACAAAGTGATGTGATATATTATACACACACATCTTCCCAATATGTTATGAATATCAATAAAAAATTGAACTTATTTTTTTACAGAAAGATCTCCGGCGCTTTCTTTGGGATTAACTGCTGACCAATCGAAGATGGTCGTTGGATATGCTGACAGTTCAATAAAAATCTATGATATGGAAACCCAAGAGGTAAGGTATATTATAATAAATTTTAGGAGTAGACACAATGGTTACGTAATTAAAAATGCTTAACTATACAAACTGAATTAAAGAAAATCTATCTACATATTGATAATTTATTTTGAAATTGCATATTAATTAAATCTATATCGATAAATATAGAATGTGGAAAGAGAATTGTCAATTTTTTATTAGCTAATAATTAAGTAAATTATTCTATTTTTATGTAATTCTAGATGAATTACATAAAAATAGAATAATTTATAAAGAATTCCCTAGATAAGTACAGACGATATAATGTTTAAAACTGATATACCTATTCCTGATATCAAATGTATAATAGTGCGTATTCTAAACATTTTATTTGGATATATATAAGGATAATATTGAGGGTATCGTAAGAGGCGACTAAGGGAACTTATGGTTGAGGGATGCGCAGCAGCGCACCTTCTAAAACAACACCAAAAGTCAAACTGCGGTTGACAATCCGCCTGCCAAATGTGGCAATTATTCCCAAAACTTCTCTTATAGAGGAGGCTATGTTTAGTAAGGGAAATAGTGTAAAAGTATCGAACTATTTTTTATAACTAAGTAAGTACTTCAATTTCTAATCTACTCATAATACACCTATTTATCACGACTTTGTTCTGTGTACATATTGCCAGAATATTACCTTTGCCGGTTTTATTGTTTGTTATTTTACTGGAACAGAATGGAATAGTTAGATACTAAAATGTTATTTTGTTAGTGAATATGTAAAACATACCTAAATTACATATACAATGTGAGTGAGCAAAGTGATTTAAGATTTCTCGACGTAGTTCAGTAAATTTATACTCATTGGATATTTTATTATCTTCGAAACGAATATCTTTGAAACCTTAGGAAAGCAATAACAATAAAGGTATTTGCATCTAGGCAGTTGGCTTAACATTTTTATATCATCTGTCTTCACGCTAGATCTTATACTTTTATATTAATATCATTATACTAAAAGGAAACACTGCGGTTTCGCCCACGCGGAACCTACTTTCATTTATTCTCGTGGGAACTTTGAAAAACGCTTCCTCAATATTTACTGGTAAAGAATCTATTTACCTTACAGTTTTGAAGGTAAAAATATGGTGGTTAGTCAGTTTATATTATTTATAGTAGTATTTTTTCTTATTTTTAAATTTTAAAGTTTAAATTGCACTTTATACTTTTACGACTTTGAGGAGTAATTTTATACATCTTTGTTACCTGTTACCTGCTAAAGCCACGATGATCTAAACTACATACTCTCTGATTATTCTTACTTGTGTTAGGGACATGCGCAGTTAAACTTCCCGCTTTTATAATATATCGAAGGTCTAGCTTTTGTGGCTCTTGCTCTATTAGACCAAAACATTGAACACTTAAATAGTTAATTTTCTAAATTGAATATTCTAACAAGCTTTTAACCTCTTTGTAATCCTTTAGGCGATGCATTTTCATAAATCAATTTGTGTCTTCAATTTTTTGTAGAACTACAAAAAAATACTGTGTAAATTTGCATATTCTTAATATGCAAAGGCTTATATAAATCTAAGCTTCTACTGAGAAATGCTAGTTAGTACTTTTTTCTTTATAAACTATTATCATTTTGATTCGAATTCAGTCTTTTGTTTTAGATAACTAGTATTTTGACACGTTATGTATCTTATTAAGATATTAATAAAGATATCTTCACTTTTCTTGCACCATTAGAAAGAGAAAAATTTGATTATTTGAAAGAGCTAAAAAAAAGGTAAAACTTGATTCATATCCTTTCTCACTAGATACATAGAAATTATTAATAACTTTTAAAATTACAGTAAACAGATCAACCTGTCCGTTATTTGGGTTGATGATACGAGTATATCTTATAAAGTTTATGTTACAAATTATTGTTATAAGACTTCATTACAATGAAGGATAACACCACAAAGCCCATTTCAAAAGGATAATCTAAATAATATAATGCTCACAGCAAACCACGTAATACCCAACGAGTTCGCATGAAACGCAATATACAATAAAAGATTACAGCCTAATCTTAGTTTATTGCTACAATAAATTCAAACACTGCATCGGTTTATGAGGTCCGTGAAAGCCTTTGATCCTTCAGGATGTAGAATACGACTAAATACGAATTATTATTATCATAGAACTTTTGATTTTTGAGAGTTTTTGTAATTTGTATGCTAATAAGGTAAACTTATTTTTTCTCAAAGATTAAGTAGGAGCGAGTATTTAGTTGACTAAAATTTTATAAAACAATTTTTCATTCCAAAATCGACAGATGTCGATATAAATGTATTATCGTAATATCTCCTCCATACAAATAGCTTACTGTGTTATGATTTCAGTAGTTTTTTAATGCCACTTAGAATGGCAAACAAACTGACGGCCCATCTGATGGAAAGTGGTAATCGTCGTCTACAGACATGAGCAGTAACCAAGGATATAACAGAGTATACTGCTTCGCCCATGATACCCCCATACGTTGCCATTCCTGAGGACTCAGGTGTTATTCCTCTGCACCTTATAACCCACCCTTCAAACCGAAACACAGCCATGCAAACATGACTGTTTCACGGTAGAAACACGAATGAGGCAGAGGTATTCAAGCAAACATCTTTTGTACAAAGTCTTTCTTAGTTCCGCTTAATAGTAATGAACTTCGTTAGAACTTTTTTATTTATAACATAACATTTATTACTCTTTGAAGTAAAGACGATAGAATGCTATCATCATTTCTTTCACCATTTTTTCTACTTTGTGAATTCAAAATTTTAGAAAATAAAAACCAATATGACTAATCTAGTAATTTAGTGACATATTTTTTATTTGATGATTATTTCGTAACGCCATATTTATTATCGAAGACTTAAACTCGACTAGGAAAATTTTCTTTTAAGAGTCACAAGGGATCGCCTAAAATAATAATCTTCAATTTTGACGCTCAAATATTGGACAATCTTGTACTATAATATTCTTGTTTTTTTGCTAAGAACAATTTGACAATCTCGTTATATATGTATTCTGTAGTTATTATTTATGATTTTTTATTTAGTATGCTTATTATTATTAGATTCAATAGTTATATAATATATATGTAATTTTAAATGAACTGTAATTATAGATATAACTATTGAATAGATTTTGAAATAATATCCTATGTAAAAAACATCACAAAATATGTACTTAATATTTCTCCTTAAAATCATGATAGGCCTAAAAGTGTACATGTAGTAAATATATACTTGTATATGTACTTTATTTAATCATCGAGGGATGAACAGTAGCGTCTCTCTTTACACATCATCAAAGCCTAACTGCGGCTGTCAATCCACCTGCCAAGCGTGACAACTACTGGCAAAACTCTCCCAATTGTGGGCTTACATTCAGCAGTGGACAGATAACGGCTAATATGATAGTAATGACATGTACTTTAAGTTTGTTGTAACTGAAATTAAAATTGATTATTTTTATTATCTTATACTTACTGATTCTCCTTTTAGTAATGAAAAATACAGTAATAACCTATATATAATTAAAAAAAAAAAAACCTACATTAATATCTATCTGTCTGAGTTAATTTGATATTTAACGTTTTCGTTGTACGATAGAACTGACGCACCTAAAAGGACAAGCAATTTTAAATAAAGACCAAAAACTTTTTCGTAAATATACACAATAACTATAAATATCTTTAGCAAAATTTCTTATTATTTTCAATCTGTCTATACCATCTCTCATGCATTATCACTTATTTTGAGACATGTTCGTTTCTCGAAATTATTACACAAGTAAAAATCTAAATACGGCATTTATACACTATTTTTCATGAATGACTAATAAATAAAAATTTACATTTGTTATGTGCAATGTGTGCAATGTGCAATATGTTTAAGATTACGTTGAAGTTTTCACCATTTAACTTTAGTGCTACGAGTTATCCCCAGTATTCCTTGTAATAAAGAGTTCTAATTTAAAAATGGAGTTGTAATTGAGATTTCTATTTTTTTTTTAGGTTAATTTAGGAACTGAATATTTCTTAATTATATCCGGTCTTGTTATGCTGGAATGATCCAGAATAACTAGTCTCGAATCAATTAAGAGAACTTATTTTTTTGCTTGACTTGCTCTTATAAAAGGATGTTCTTGTGATAGATATTCTTGATTACGAAATAATTAGTAAGATTGTTACGATAGTATATAACTGCTAAAGAAAGTGTTCGTGATATATCTCTTAAACTATATTTATATAGCCTATCATATACGAGTACATGTAGGTATTAATAAAATATATTTTATTACATCTAATTACCTACGACGTTATGTAGACAGCAAATTGGCAACATGTAACAAAGATGCGTCAACAGAAAATAAAATTTTCAAATGAAACCTCTATGTGAAGAGCTTAAAACATAGATAAACAAAATATATTTCATTTATAGAAATATTCGGATGGACTTAAATAGTTACTCGTATTTTGACGGAGAATGCTTAACTTGTTTAAAAAAACCATCTGTGAGCCTGAATGACAAACATTCGTCATGATACGAACGTTGATCTCTTACTCGTTTTAGACTTATAATATTTGTTTATAAAATTTAAATCCGTTATTTGTTGTATTTATAAGATAATCAGCATAAAGTTATTTTATAAGAGCTGTTTGTGTGTATGTGTGTGTGTGGATTTAATATTAAATAAAATAAATAATAATATAAAACTGTTAATAAAAATATAATACAATTGATTTTATTACTCAAAGATATATATAATTAGAATTGTAAACTACTCAGAATTAATATTTGAATATTGTTTGTGGGATTTTATGGTCATTATGAATTTTTGTATTTCAGGCCGCAGTGACTTACAAAGTACATAAGTTGCGATTACAGTTTATACCCAAGAAATTACAACGTATCCATTTTGGTCAAGTGTGTGCTTTACGATGTCATGACCAGAGACCTTTTATATTCGCTTCCGGAGGTTGGGATAAAACTTTAAGGGTATGTATATATATTTTTATGACACTGATAATGCCGTAACACGGCGTAACTGGTCAAGTCGTTAATTTTTTTTAAATGAAATAAAAAATGTGTTTCATATTATATTATCAGTGATGTAGCGGTTAGTTTTTGATGCACGATGCCAATGCCAATAATGATTCGAGTTTCATAATAACTTTTGTAATTAATAAGGACTGTTTCCGTTGTTATTTCATAGTAACTACCCTCCCCGATTTCGCACGATTATACTAAGTTTTAACGCAAATATTTCACTTTACCATAGGATTTTTCAAACATTGTTTTTCATACAAATCTTTTCCTAATAATTACAAATACAACCAAAAAACTAATTAGCCAAGTAGTGCAGCTACTCTGAAGTAATGCACTTACATATATTTGGCAATTAATTATTAAGTTTATATCGATTGATCCCGCTTTTTTATTTGCGCAACATCTAGGTACATAAATCACTTTTTAAATTCAAATATTTATAAGACTTTTCATGCTCCATGAGCTATTTGATCTTAAATTCCCAATGTATCTTATCTATAGTATATATATATGTAAAGTGTTTGCTGTGCATTTGACTCTCGATATACGAGTAGGTAGAAACTGTTGGTTCTCTCGGGCTTAGTCCGAGCGGTACTCTTTATCTTCCATTCCTGTAGGAACTCTTTTGTTAGCAGACACTAACACCCATTAAGGAAAGTTTAAGCAGAATTTTATTCTTTTATTAATTTTGACTACATACTTATATATTAGTCAGTCAGTATTAATTGTTACATTGATTTAACGAAGATTATTAGACCATTGCTTTAAGTGACGGTCGAAATACTCGTATCAAATGAGATTCAAACACGAATTTAAAAATTCGGAAGTTTAGGTCATATCTCGAATTTTGGGATCCCTCAACTGACTGCAGTCAAAAGCTGTCTCAGCAGCCATAACAACTAGCTTGTGATAGCTATTATACAGATAATCTAGTTAAAAACTAGATAGGGCATTGAACTATTAAAAAAAAAAACAGGTATACAAAGATTTGTACAAAACAAGTAAGCGTTTAATATTTACTTTAGCAAAGCGCCAACCACAGCCAGTACGTTTATTATTGCTCACGAAGCTGCTTTACAAAATTAAAAAAAAGCAATGTACAAAACACTTCAAAGGCTAGGTCTGACGTAGTTTGGTGGCTGTCATGCCTATTAACAGAGAACAATGTGTATTGTTATAGTTTTAACTTTGTTGAAGCAAACAAAGTTTAGGCATTTTTGTCATATTTTTTTTTTAATAATATAATACGCAATAACGGGCTTTCAGTTTTAACTAATTATACAAATCAGACAGTCGGAAATAAACTTTGTAAATCTAAATAGATTTTTTAATTTCCAAATATTTTTAATTATATCTCGTTATATCAGAAATAATAGTCTAGATACAGATTAAGAGCCTTTTTAAAATAGTTGAAATCTTATTTACCGTAATCGCGAAGAAGTACTGTATGTTTACAGAAATATTAAGTAATATTGTACCTTTACACCTGTAATTTTTACTTATATAAATAGGCACATTACATAACTGTTAATCAACCAATGAATTGATTAATGATAAGTTTCGTGAGAGTTATAGTGCAAATTTATCGTTAAATGTAAGTGTTGATTGTAGTTATATCCAAGTGTAAAGCGGTCAGAGACTTGCTTGTAAATATGAACAGCATGTAGATTGCACAAAAGTAGCTATTCCTGGAGACAAGGATTAGGGCTCAGCAGTATCCTGTAATATAACTACTATATTCCACTTTTCAAACTGAAACACGGATTTTCAAGCACTGCTTTCGAGAGGCAGAAACGTGAGCGAGAATTATCTAAACGACTTTGTACGATGTGCAACTCTAGTGCTGTTGGAATACATTTTCAAGATTAAAAAAAAAAGATAATAATAAACATTAGACAGCGTCGTGACCAAGTAGTACCATTGATTATATGCCGCAAAAATCGTGAATGCGAATTTATATACCGATACTAAAAAACTTTGTGTATTAAATTATATAATACTTTATGTTTTTAATGTTTGGTAAAAAGAGAGCATGTCGAATGTTACATTTACTACAATGGCAATAGTCCTCAGAATGGTAACCTAACCCGCGCTGACAGTATATGCCTACGGGTATCATTGAGAGATGATAGGTGAGAATGATAGCAAGCCAGTTAGCGTCGTAATAATATAGAAGGGGTAGGTACTATGAGCGTCACAATGTATTCTGTAATAGCTTCATAGACGTTATGATGCTTTTTATATGTTTAATTATTCGATGGTTACCACTCTCAGTATACTGTTGGCTGTTGTATAAAAACTACCTCTGACTACTCACTTTGAGACAACATATTTTTTCCTGTTTATAAGGATTATTTAGATTTATTTCGAAGTTATAAAGGACAGATCAGTAGTTTCGTATATATCATTGGTATTCATTTAAACACGATATACTTGACTGTTGCTTAGACGCAGCGGATGATACGGTGAGCCGACACAGCTTGCAGCCTGAAACCACATTGTGAATAAAACAACGCGGCCAACGACCGTGTACAGACACAAAGCATCTCTGTCGAGATTAAAATATTTCGCTTAGCGGTTAAACTGCTCAAATTATTTATTAAACGCTCCTTTTATGTCGCCACAAAGAATTGTCCTATGCAGGCACACGTGCATTATCTATTTGAATTTCCACATAGTTATGGCCATTCCGCTGTATGTAATTTTCTTGTTATATCATTGCTTTATAAAACTTTTAACAATTTGTTGCACATTTTTATATTAGATGCAAAATCATTATTATTGATATATGAAATGGAATTAGCATCACCAATCATAAAATATGTATGTTTTCTACCTCAATTAGTTTTATTTAGTAAATTCATTTCATCCTCATAATACTCATAATAATCAGCATTATTCGTCTACTGCTGGATATAGGTCTCTCCCATAGACTGCCATAAGGAACAGCCGTGATCCACATACTTCCACTGTGTGTGGAGTGGAGGGTCGTCTTATCACGAACTTTTCTTCCCCATCGGTTGTCGGTTCTTCGAGCTGTGACTAGACCATTGCCACTTCAACTTGCTTATCCTTAGGGCTATGTCAGTGATTTCGGTTCTTTTGCGGATATCTTCGTTTTGGATTCTATCACGCAAAGAAACTCCGAGCATAGCCCTCTCCATAGCCCGCTGACTAATTTGAAGCTTTTGCAATCGTGTAGGATCATGTTTCGGTTTCATAAGTTATCACTGGCAATACACATTGGTTAAAGACCTTTGCCTTCAAACTTTGAGGTATTTTTAAGGAAAAGATGTGGCGTAATTTTCTGAAAGCTGAGTTGATGTCGTCAGTTAGTTTAGTCTTGTCCATGTTCATTTTAAGACCTACCTATTGAGAAGCACCATTGAGGTTATTGAGCATAGTATCTAAATCCTCGTAAAATCTTGGTAAATTCATTTGTTCTATGACAAATATTCATATTTTTTAATAAAGTCCATCCGTATTTTTCTGTTTTATTCTTTCTTTTTTTCTGTTCATAATTTTATTTGAATTTTTTTATCCTTTGTATAATATCCTAGGGGCAAGGACAATACATTGTATTTATTCTTATTCCGTGACGACACGGATGTAACATGGGTTCAAATGATACATTAATTAAATTAAATAATTCAAATTCTAATAAACGTTACACCAGATCGTAGACCCTTGTTGTATACTGTAATTAAAAGGGGAGATCCCTCACTCCGCGTTGCGTTTTATTAAAATTATTTACGTATAATATCTGTCAAATGTAATTTAATGTATTTAAAGGACAAATAAATATTCAATGCAGTGAAATATATTCTTCGGCAGCATTCAATGTATGTTTATATGTTACTTTGAGAAGCTACTGTAGGAATTTTGATACGGTTTCCTCGGAAGTTTGTGTTGGGAAATGTCGTGGCCAAAACAGTAGTTTCTATTCCGTGATACTGCGATAGTGTTCATATATATATAGCTTATATACAAATCTATCTTTTGTTCCAGATCTGGGACACTCGTTGTAAAGTTGGGTGCGTGATGACTTTTGAAGGTGTCGATATCTGCAGTGATAGTATTGATTTAAATGTTAGTATTAATGTATGTTTTACTAGTAGTATTATAAATTATTTTGATTGATGAGAGTGTAATGGAAAAATCATATCTTTGCCTCTCCATCTCATTGCCAATTTTTTGATCGTATCAATTTTTTTAATATATTACTGAAATAAATGTTATCTTGCGTAAGTAGGTTATTTGATTAGATTTTTTTTTATTTCGACTACTCCTATGTATGTGTGTAACTATCAATAATTTAAGATCAACCATCATTATTATTATGAGAAGTTCTACAACCTTTCACCACCAATTCGCAGTTTGGGTGTCGAACCGTTAATACTAGGGTTCAAGTAGCAATCTAATAATTTATCTGAAGATGCCTCGTTTAGAGGTGAAACACGTGTCGCAAAACGTCAGTGAACATAATGGCAGCCGGAGATTGATGGCTAATGTGAAAGGTTGTGGAACATTGCGTAGTAAAAGTGGTGGCCAATCTTTGGGTGTTGACAGTTACACATATAGTAATGGTAGCGGATTAAACAAAATAATTATATTTTTTTTTTATACAACTTAGAATGGCAAACAAGCTAACGGCCCACTTGATGGAAAGTGGTAACTGTCGCCTATAGACATGAGCAGTACCATGGACATAACAAAGTATAGTGTTTCGCGCATGATATCCCCTATGCGTTGCCATTCCTGAGGACTCATAGGCAATTTACACAAAAAAGGAATGACTTATGCCTATCACTATTAACTAAAAGATATTTTACATATGCAAATACATATGCGTGTATGTACCGAGTGTCGTATGTTTTATTTTTGAATGGTTATATTTTTTAATCACAGAAGGGTGAAGTCAATACTAGTGAGTGTCAGGGGGTGACCATACTATACGGAGTAGTACTTACTTATAATTTATCTTAAGTTATAAATAGTTATATATAAATTAACTTTAGTTATATTTATATCAGTATACACAACAATATTATTTGACCCAAGTTGGAAAATTACTTGCGAAATGTTTAATATTGCGCTGTAGATAATTTGTTTTCTCGGCGGGACAAAATCGCAACGAAATATTTTAGTATTAATATTTTTTGTCAGTAAAGTAGACAAGACTGGAAAAATACCTAGAAAAATTAATTTTATATCAAATAATACCGAGAGCCTAGTAGGATTATTTAGGATTACCTACCTATTAGAAATTTGGTAGATAAGGACAGGTCACGTCTAGATTGAAAAATAGAAATAGCCTAATGGATGAAAGATATTTTAAGTTGAAAGCATTAATAGTTAGGTAAGAATGTAAGGGATGGCCTATTCTATGCGGGGACCACACAGACAATTATCCTATACTCACAGCATATTCTGTTATATCCGTGGTTTTGTTCATTGTCTAGGTATACGGGGTGGATAATGTAAAGCAATATCTATATATTTTAGTTACATTATCTATATACTGGTCCAATAACGAATATGTTAAGAGTCTGTTATTAAATAATATTAGATAATACTTTTGCTTTTTTACATAATATATTTGAAAATAAATATCCGATCAACATGGACGATATCGAAATGGTGGATGACTTTTTTCGCATCAAGGATATTTGATCGATATCCATCAACCTATGCCTTGTGCTATCCGTCTTTTGTTTGTCATTCTAAGTTGTAGCAAATAAAAAAATCTTAATTATTATTAAAATTTAATGAACCATCATGTTTAAAAAATAGGTAAAATATGTTTAATGAACAAATTATTCCTATACTCGTATATCAATTTATTATATTTACGTCTACTCCGAACGAGAGACAAAGAGAAAAATTTGTTGTACTCTTTTTTCCCAGTAAAATGGTAATAAATTTCATTGTGCGTGCAATAAATATGACCGTTCTGCTAGATGATAATGAATAAGTGTCTGTACAATACACTATGTAGTTAGATATTCTTCTAAGTTACTGTATCTATCCTACGATAAATAACCACGGCTACAAACCTCAATGGCGGCAGCTTAATTTTATTATCTAGAAATCTTTGTTCTGCGTAGAATTGAGTAAATTACCCCACGGGGACATTACTGTAAAAAATCATGTGTTAATCCAGAATAATAATTTTTATCTCTCTTAATTCAAAGCTACCTATTACGTCAAGTGATTTTAGGTATTTGGCATACGATTGAATAATTTGTTTCCTTTGTAACTTTACAAGATAGATTCAATGTAAAAAGCTAAGTACCCATCAATAAGTATCTTCATATTGCATATTGGTGTCGGCAGTTCAAACGATCTTAGTTAAAACAACTTTACCTATATTCAAAGTTGTGTAAGAATATTGTGTAATTTTACTCCTATTGCATTATACTATACGTGCTCGAAGCTAAATTCGAGGCACTTTTAATTAAAAACTCAGCCTTTGTCATGTTACCAACTTGCCAGTGTTTCATCTGCTAAGTCGTGTCTCCCTCATTATGAAGTTTGAGGTTTTCATAGTTTGTTGTTCGTCTTTGAGCAACGTTATTTTTCCACCTTCAATTATTTTAGTTCGCCAATTCCTTTAAGTTTGACGTGTGTAGTTTATAGATAAGACTATTAGGTATATAATCCTATTTTATAAAATAAAATTGTAGCGATAACTATATAATTAAAACTTATTCAGTAATAACTTTTATAAGCTTGAACTGAATCTTTTTATTACCTCACATATTTATAAATAAAGGCAAATGTGAATATAGTCGATAACAGTAATTTTAAAATTATTAAGTATGGTCTCATCTATAAACGAGATTAGAGCAGTTAGATTAGTTTATCTCTTTGTACTCTTATAGAGTAGGTTCGCCGAATTTTGTAATTTATTAATAAACAAATGAATTCTTTCTTAGGATTCATCGAAGAATTTGTTGTATATCTATATATGTAATGTAAGTCAGCAAGGTCGCATGATATTTTATATTTATGATATATTATTAATGAATGTAGAAACAGGTGTGGTCTTAAAGGCTTTGATAATTATCAAATAAATCTAAACTTATTTATTTTTTAATTTACGTTTCTAAGTTACATTTTGATAAAAGACTAAGAGTTATTGGACAGAGTTGCCAAATATCTTATCACAATCGGGAAAATTTGATTACGAACGACGAAGCATAGAACAGTCTAAACCAATTTAGAAAAGTCTACGCATATTAAATTGGAAGTGGGTACCTAAAATAGAATTGGTTCAACCCCAGAGTACTATTTGGAGGTCTTTGTTTTATATTACTAGGAATTGCTATTGTAACTCCTAACAAGATTACGCTCCATTTGTTGGAAAATGGTAAACCTTTGCTTAATAGACTTGAACAACAATAGGGATGTCATATACCTCACTTATCACTTTATTAATGTGTATCTAATACCAATTATGTAATGTTTATGTTACTGTTATGGACCAGATACGGAATTTAAACAGGAGCTGTTCAACATTTAAAATAAAATGTTACTAAGCATTTGAAACAACAATGTATAACTATAAAAAATAATTTAATATTAGATTTATTAAATATTGTTCTTAGATATATTTAGAGTAAATTCGATAATGGATCTTCATAGAAACAGTATCCTATAACATTGAAGTATACAGGTAGATTGCATTCTATTACAAAATCTGTTATATGAGATACATTTTATCTTAATTCAAACGAGTAAACCCGTGGGACATAACAAACCTAGTAAACTATTTTTGTGCAAAATAATCACTATAGACCAGTCTAACAGAGAAACAATTCATACTCTTCAGAGAGATCACTGCATCGCTGGTAGTTGGCAACCAACAGAAGCACTCACTGTATGGGACTTGGTCGCTCGTAAGCGACTCAACATCATTAGGTACAAAATCGTCGCCCTGATGTTGACGGTGAATACATTTATGCCTGTAGATATTGGAGATCTTCACAGGTAATATATCCAGTCTATGTACCTACTTATCTTAATTACCCTCAAAGGACTTATCTAAGAGAAGCTATTATGTAAGTCGTCAGCCCATTTAGGAAACGAAATAGGAAAAAGGTAACAACCTTAGGTAAATTTATTACGATCCCAAAATTAAATACAATCCCATCTCGTTGAGATATAAAAAACTCATCTGTATTTATAATGAAAACATAATTTTCTTAAAATAAACCTTACAATTGAATCATCACGGAGCTGCCATGAACAGCGATAGCTGAGATTTCACAACTCTGTTTTCCTTTAATTCCCTTCTCGAGCACAAAGTACTAATATTACTGAAGTTTTGGGATTTCGGATGTAAGGTGCGGTCATGTTGAAATCTTGGTTAGAAAGTTGGAATGTTCGAGTTTAATTAAATTGACATAAATTGTTAGGTAGGTACCGTTTCTTTAGTTAATTTTGGAGGTATTTAAAATAAATGTCAAATAATAAATTATGGCGAAACAGGCTTTTAGTTGATGAGATTTTGGGTTTTAATTAAGGTTTGGAAGACAAGGATATTTACTTTGAGGATGTTGTTTGGTTATAATGGAATACTTAAATGATGGAAAATGATGACTGCCCTCTGAAGACAAAGAATATCACGACCTTACTGTGTTTGCCTCTTACGCTTTGCTACTTACGATGTCATAATACTTCTTGTATCAAAGATAGTACTGACAATTAATATAGTTGGTGCAACTTATTATACATTTATTATAATCATTATCGTCATAATATCTTAACATCGTAATATAGCAACGTAAGCATTGCCGCTTCATGAGAATACCTATTTAACATCTAACTGAAACTTAAACTTTCATTGTGTTACTAGTATACTGTTGTACTTAATAATATGCCATCATCATCATAATCGTTTTTTGATCCTGTACTGGTCATAATATATTAAAGTTCCTCACTTTTACTTTCCATTATGATTATATATACTTTACTAAGTACTTATACTTCAAAAGGCGGTCTTCATGCTAAGTAGAAATCTCTTTGTTTCTAGTTGAGATTAATGGTTATGGGTAAAACGATGCTATAATGAGGTGAAGCAGTGTTGTAAACTACTTTACTATCGCTACACTAAGATTAGTTTGATGAAATGATGATGATGAGCTTTAAACTAATTAAACGTTATATTGTATGACAGATATTCCTTTTTTCAGTATAATCGTAAAGGCAAGTATTGTATTATTGGTGGAAGCGGCACAAATACGATTGAAGTTATAAATCTTCATAACAGGTATATAGCTTGTTCATATCCAGCAGCTGGAACTATCCTTGCGATAACAAGTCACGAGAATCGTATAGCATTCGGCGGAACTGCTCCAGTATTCAACATTGTATCATTCCACGACCCTAAACATGAAAAGTATGATGCTTTCGAAAATTCTGATGCAGATTATAATAAAGGCGTTGTAACATTATTCGATGAAGATAATAAATATTAATCAGGTGAAGTAGACGATGAATATTTTTAATCTACTTGAGCAAAACTAGGTCTTGGAATTGAACTGATTCTGCGATATGTTAATGGCTTTTATTCAGTACCTAGATGATTTAAATATTAAAGAATTTGAAAACAAAATTGATTTTATTAGCTTTAAGGCTAACATATAACATTGTAAATTGAATATGCTTTGCTTTACGTAGAGTATATTCAAATAGACCAACCAGGAAAATGTTCGTAAACACTTAAAATATATATTAATTGATATAAAATGTACCTACTACCTGTTAAGGTAAATTTACAACATCTTAATTTAAATGCTTTTACTAAGACAAATCTAATAAATAAAATTATTTCGATATAAAAATTTCGATATTTATTGGTACGCGAATAAAGCATCACGTTCAAGAGTAATCCGCTTCAATTTTGTTAAAGTGACATTTGTGTCCATTTCAAAATTGTGTCGTAGCCAGCTCAGCAAAACATTCTCGCAACCATTACAATTTTCAAAGCTTGTTTTAGCCAAATTGGACCGCTGGTGTAATAACAATAAAGGCCATTCGGGAAAAAACAGTGTTGAAATCCAACAACTCTAAATTGAACTTCTGAAGGGGTAGAAAGCAATTGCACAAGTTCTCGCAAAAAAAGTTGGTGTGCTACATTGAAAAATTAGAGTTGGCATTGCGAATTCAGTTGAGGCTACAATGGCGAACAAGTTGCAATAGAATTTAAATAAAGAGAGCGTTCCCTAACTGCGCGAACCGTGCGCGGGGCGTTGTGAACTTTCAACTTTTACCCGTTTATGTAGCGCGGGAAACGTACCTCCTTTCAGTGCGCTCCTCCCTCGTACTGGTAGGGGGCTTTCCGTACTTGGAGCGAATATTTACAGCGCAACCTAAATATAGCGTGCCGTTGCTCAGCTGGCACGGTTGAGGGAAGGTAGGAGGGTAAACATTCTCCCATCCATCCCCCTCGAGCTGTTACTGCTCGTAGAAGGCCATTCGGGCACCGGCTTCTGAGGTGAGCGGACGTTTCTTGTTTAATACAAGGGTAGCAATATGGCCATGACCGTTGCCTGAGAGGTGGACGCACGGTGTTTCAAGGTTATAACTTTAGAATCGATATGCTGCGATAATTCTATAAATGGTACTCTTTAATAAGGATATTTCTAAATATAAATAAGCGTTCTATTTGTTTATTTACATTATCACACAGTACAAATAAGCTATTAGAGCTATTACGACAAATGTTCCTTCGTTATACTATTTGTGAATTATTACAAATTTTTATTAGCGATGAAATAATATCAAAAATGTCATCAAATTGCTATCATATCATATCACTAGTGATAGTATAATCTTTACAGCCATAATATTAAGATTGGATTTTAAATGCGTAAATACTTTTATAACGTTTGAATGATTAACATGTAGGCAATTTGAATTCATGTGCATCTATTTATATTAATGTGTATAGACACCTCTGGATTAAAATAAATATAATGATATACTAGGCAACTTTTTGTTAATGTAATTATCTGGGTTCTCGTTTGTGAGTTTATATTAATTTGGAAAGCCTATAAAATTGTTTTACCTCGAGTACACAGACTCTCCATTACGTCCAGTGCAACATTCTGGATGTAATATTTCATTTTGTGATATTTTTTGTCTGTGTTGCAAACACAGCTCTTTTTTATCAAACGTGTTAACTTTTGGATGGAAAATTAGGTACATGGGCTTTGCTTAGGCAGAATTTAATAGAATTATCTTTAACACTTGCGAAATCTCAATTAGAGTAAAATATACCGTTATTATAACAAAAAGAATCCCTAATGTGCAATACATATTTTCTGCTGTTTTTATTCAATATTTGTATGTACCTAAGTATAAAATGTATTAAAGGATTTGACCTATTAAATAATCAATAATCAAGATGATTATTAAAAAGTAAAATTTTTGTAAGAAAAAGTTTCACATATGTGTATAATTTTATTATTTTATAGCTGGTGGCTATAATCTTACAAATAAAGCGTAGGTATATGGATAGATAGTTGATGTGTAACCATAGAAAAAGAAATGAAGTATTATTATTTTGTCGATGGTATAAGTAAATACGGGACCCAATCTATTTTACCGCTCCGGGCAAACATAATATTTACTGTCCTTGATAATGACACTTTATAAGTTTTATATTATTTTGACGACGATAGCAGAAAGCGCTCACTCTTAGTTAGCCGTCAGCCGTTTTCAATTTTGTAATTTTGCCCCCTGCCATTATTGCCCCTCTGGGCGAATGTTTGGTTGCCTCTTTCCCTAGAATTCATTCTGACAAAATTGGAACAGGTAATAGACTAAGGTACCTACTACAAAATTTTCGGTCGTAATGTTTATCTAGTTTGGTTCATTGAATATGAAACAAAAGCATTTTGATATGATATCATGTTGAAATTAATTCCATTTGTAAACAGAAAATGGAGGTGGTATGGTTAAAAATATTTAACAGTAGCCCATTTAAGGTGATCTTGTTACGTTACTGCGTAGCAGACCTCTTTAATGGCGGTTATATGTAACACAGCTGTAATGTAATATAACCATTTCGAAATATACAAGTAAATATTGCTTTTGTAATATAAGGAATAGAGCTTTATAATTCGTGGTTTCAATAATGGTGAATATGAAATGAGCTGAACATATCGATGTTTGATATTATATTATTAATACGTTTATATATTAATCTCGCCAGACACAGACTTTTTTACGAGTATTTAAAGTTGTTTACATCTACATCTATCTTACTTGATTTTACCACCAAGTAGTCATACTTGCGTGGATGCGTTTTGGTTTGAAGTGTAACATGGCAGTGAAATTACAGGCTATAGAAGCATACCTTATTTCTCTGTAATGGAAATTCATCTAAAATAAAATATACTTATAAATTCTGTGATTATAGTGATTTTTAAAAGATTCATGGTGCTATTCATGTTTATAAACGGTAGTTACCATATTCCATCATGGTGAGTGGTCAGCATGTTTGTTGTTACAGGTTCAAAAAAAAGAATCAATCATGATAAAACACTACATAAAAAAACACAAGGTTACGTAAACATTTTTAGATTGAAAATATTTATATTTACAAAGTAGAATCGCAACCAAACCGCAACTCTAAATATAATAAACCAGAAGGATAATAATTCCTATTGATCCCAAAGAATGATCAAAGTTGTTTAAGAATTGGTGTCGCATCTAATTCCGTAACACGAGTATAGTAACAAAATATACAAACGAATTGAGTTTTACTAGTCGGAATAAAAAACCACTAGTTCCCAACTCTTTTACTTTCTTTTGATCACATAAAATAGACCAAATTTGTATTCAAAGCATGACGGAATCATGAATGCAAAAGTTAAGACTTTTAAATTCAATACAAAATGTCTATACTTATGCCCAATATAACTTTTTTGTTATTGATTTTGTCTACTCGTTAGTAAAGAGTACTCGTTAGTATTTGATTTATCTAATAAAATATAAAAATATGTATAACATTATTAAAAATATTTTTAATAAGTTATTTATTTCTTGAACATTTTTTTTATTAAAAGTAGCCTATTAATTGAGTATATTTAGTAAGTAAAGTTTTGGTATAATTTTATAAGTAAGATATATTAATACAACTAAAATATTATTTATTAATTACGTAACGCGATATTTAAATTCTGGATTTTTTTGATAATTTATTTACATTCAACAGAGTTTACTTTTATGTTAGTTTCAGATAATTTTATCATAACAAATGTTACTGACTTTTTAAATAAAAATTTTTAGTTACTCGACCAAACGTTATGTAAACAAAACTATGTAAACAAATATTTTTGTGATTCGATAATGTCTCTCGGGGCAAGTTATTCAATTCTGTCCATGCCATCACTATGTTACAAATTAGAACCCCTATTATGAACCGAACAAAATGTAGTTTCTTTTGACTTAAAAAAAATATCTATGTCTCCCGTAGAAAACGTGTATACGCAAAGCTACGAGAATGTATCAGGCGTAGCGTGCGGGGCGGCGCGGAGGCAGGGCGGCGCGGCGGGGGCTCGCACGGGCACAGGCTGCATCGATCCACAGGCCGTGACCTTGACACGACCGCCTTCCCGGATGTGCCAGCTCGCCTAGTTGCGCCATTGTCGCTTTATTCAGCCCTGCCTTTTATTAGCCCCCGGTTATTTCTGTGCTATGCTATTATGAAATTGAGGTGTCCGTTTTATATTTTGTTTAGACTACTATTTTGAGAAATGCATCAAACGTGGCCATCTCAAACGAGTCAGTCTTTAAAATTAAAGTAGCTATTTTTATCACCATCTTTCTCAGTAGAACGTTTTTGGTTAAAGTTGTGTTACAAATGTTTGCTAAGTATGTGAAAGTGTGTTTGTATATTTGATAAGTACTTCTTCTTCGCCTTAACAAGTCAACTAATCGTTATGAAATTTTGCTTACACATAATAATATTGTGCTTGGTGTTGATATTGAAGGACATCTTTTTCATCACGATGTATCAATAGGTATAATCCGGTCACGTACAGCTAAGTATGTCAATAATTCTTTTACCGCAGCACAGATTCTGTGGTTCAACAAAATACATACTAAAACATAATCTAATACAAATAATATATTACTAGTCTTACAGATATTGTATGTAGTTTTAAATTAACCTTTAAGTTTTATAAGTAATGAAAACAGTTTGCAAAAATATTGAATCAATAGGCCTAAGTACAATTGAAGTTCTCACCTCGACCTTTATCTGTTTACACTGAATATTTTTTAGATGAATAAGTTTTTCAGCGCCTATTACTTGATTTTTCGTTACTTACGATTGACCTATATTACAAATTTTGTAGCTAGGTAACTGTCTATTTGCTAAAATACATATATTTACATACTTATACACTCATGTAAGATATTTATTTATTAATTGCGAATATTTTTTATAGAAAACACTTTGTTTAAATAAGTACCCATATTTTATTACTAGCTGCTGTAACAATTTATTTAATTACTGCGTAATTACATAAAGACTTTTAACATGAAAACATCCTAATTCTAAATTTACTAAAATACAATAAAATTAAAAGGAAAATAGGTGATTGAAATAATAATTATTTGTCTATGTAATATAGAAAATGAAATATATAAATTAGAAATTTACTACTATTTTATAAATATCAGTTTAGTTAGTTATTAAGTTTTGTGGTTAAATATCGGATAAAGGAAATAATTTTGTATAATTTGTATACTTTGCTCGTACAAGGGCTTAATTTATTGAAACACGGAATTGTAAAAGAAACCAAATTATATGCCACATCGAACTCATGAAATGTCATAGGTATTTACTTGTACAAAAATAAATTGAGCGTACTTTTAATATATGGATAAGATAATGGTACCAAAATGATATGGAAAATATTATATATTACTATAATATTCATATTGTTTTTGTTAATTTTATACCTTTCTTCTCAACTATATCTTCAACATTAATATATCAACCGTTAACTGTCTGCTGCTGAACATAGGCCTCCTCTATAAGAGGGATTTTGCCAGTGGTTGCTACGCTTGGCATGCGGATTGGCGTAGTTAAACTTTTGATGATGTTTTAAGAAGGACGCTGCAACCCATCCCTTAAGATATGCTTTTAAATTGGTTCCCTAGAAGTTATATCAAAATTGGTTTAGTAATTCAATTTTTTAAATAAAAGTAACCGATTTTGTTATGATTGAAGTCGGTTTTTTTTTCTTTGGAACATAATCTTAAATTATCCATTAATTATTTAATTAGTCTTGCCATAATTATTAAAGTAGATAAATGCTTACTTATTTATTGAATAAGCTAGGATTTATTCGAAGATGAGCAATGAAGTTTATTTCTGGGAAGTTATATTAAATACTCGTATCTTTAATCAATATTCTTTCTTAGAAATATTACATTAATGTCGGATTTATCTCGTTCAATAAGAACTCCATATCGATACAGATGTTTCAAGTAATGCCTAATGTTTATTACTGAGGGCTTATATTAATTTTATTAAAACTGTAGTTTTTTTGTGGGACGGTATACGAGATAAAGAGTTTCTCCATTAGTTAATACACTACTTTAGAACGGTTAAATTGAATTGGTTATTTTTATTGTACATAATAGTGTGCTTAAAGTTCTTAAAGAAAGAAAACATTATTATTTTTGCAGAATTTTTTATCAGATGTTGAATAAAACTTAGGTAATTATAATGTGTAATATTGATTGTAGGTACATATGTGCTTCGTGTGTATAATTCGACGTCTTGATCCTACTTTAAGAAATAAAACATGTTTGTGACAGAAATATGTTTTTATAGACCTGAACATAATGATGATGAATACTTACAGTTATTATTATTTACTTATTTACAGTTATTATACACCCTTAGATTATATATAGATACAGTGTCTCCGTACAAATGCTCCGTGAAAAGTGGGTCAACTTTTTCATACAATTTTGCATGACAAGTAGTTGTGAGTGTTTCCTGTATAGGTAACTTATATATTTATTTTGTTTTACAATTTTTGCATCTTTTAATGCGTAAATAGTTATTTTATTTATTAAATAATTAAATATAGATACGCCAAGATATATTATGTCCGAATACTGATAAAAAAACGAGTCAGCTAATTTGACAATTAGCTGACAAACAGTTGACCCGTTTTTGAGACTCAATACTCTATCTATAAAGCTAATATAGGGTACAGTCTTAGGTTATATACCTAAGACTGTACCCTATATTAGCTTTATTAATTACCAGCTACTCGTAGCGTGTCCGCTTCGTCGCATTAATTTGAGTTTAGATTGACAAACAAGCTGACGGTCGTGGTATACCGCATGCATTGTCATTCTGTAATTGTTATATCTCGCCCTTAATATTGAAAAAAAAACCATCAAGACAGTTGGCAGAAGGCAGAAGTAATCAACAAACCGACGGAAGTATTAACATGAATTTTTTTATAAAATTCCAAACGTACAGACGAAACTAATTTCAAGTTATCATCTAAATATTCGAATATACCTACCTCACGGCCTGTCACGTGTTTTCCAACAAAATTATGCAAATGCATGCAATCTGGTCGGTGGGACTACTGGTGGCCGTGCATAACAATGTATGCTAATCAAAAGATAGCTGCGGATGGTTCGTGGACATACCGTAATGTTGATTTTAATTTACACTTTCTTAATGTCCTTTATATAATAGTAGGTAATCGGATACCAGTAAATAACATAAGTTCGGTTAACAGTAAGTTCTTAAAACAAATAAAAATAATTTTTTAAGTATTTTTTAATATATTTCTAGAGATATAAATATTTGTGTATTTTTTTATGAATTACTGCCCAGTTTGGAATACAATATCAGCTGAGGCATAAAACTCAGCTGTTGTTAAGTATTAATTAATTTTAAAAAATCAAATAAAAATTAAGTTTATAACAAAAAATGTGAATGGATAATAATAAAATAACTTAATATTTATAAAAAAAAACTACAATCAATTACAGTATCCTTGAATAGATCAATCACTACTGGAAGCTCCCTTTTACGAGTATGACGGATGAGTCAGCCATCCTTGTATTCGACCGTATTATAGGGAGCTCCATGTCCCAGCCTACCAAGCCACCACAAGACTAGACATTACAGTGAATATGACTTGTCATACGCGATTACGTCAAAAGAATTGAAACCAAATTGAATGTGACAATCAGTACACCCACTCGCTACAACATTAAAATTTTATTTATAAAAATGGACAATTTTCACTTATTCTATTAATTTAAAAAATCTTTAAAAAAATTACGGCCCACAGTACTCTATATAACAGATTTCCTTACGAGGTAAACAAAAAAATACAAGAGACACAACTAGCAACAAATAAAAGAAAGTACCGCCACACACCTGTCTGAAAAGACCATCTAAACTCGAGATCTCCTGAATAAGAAATTATGCTTTTCACTCAAAGGAATAAAAAAGAAATGTCCGTCATAGGTAAGATAAATAAACATAACGACTTGTAGGTATTTCGTCTTTATTCTGTTATTTTTACGAATCTTTATTTCTTAAACATTATTTTCATAAAATATACGTGCGTACGTTCTACTACATTTATGATAAAATTTGTCTATATTTTCATGAAATGTGTTTATAGGTACTGTCAAGGAAGTTTTATTTGTATTGACGTAATGTATAAACTCGTTGAAAGTATTCAATAAAATTATTGAATGAATGTTTATTGGTAGGTATATTTTTTTGTTATCTTATAAACTTATAAGCATGACCCAACATATGTGTTTGTATAGATTATTATTGGCATTCTCGTGTTAAGGTAGAAGTCACCACACATTAAAGAAATTGGTAGGATGTTGCCCAAAATTAATGTATAAAGTATAAAGTCGTTTATCTGTACAAATTTGAACTTATGAACCTGTCCATTTTCAAGTCAGAATAAGCTAGTAAGTTTATTGGGACTAAAAAAAAGGAAAGGAATGCTGCACTTATTGAAGGATGCACTTATTGTAATTGCAATGTTTGAAAGTTTAGAAGTAAACTAAAAAACCAGTAATTAAATAAAAAATAATATTAAATCTAAGCCGTGTATGCCCCGGCATAAAATGGGCCATCCCTTCCTTTGCCATGGATGTTGTAAGAATCGACTAAGGGAGGGCGAGGGATGGGCAGCAGTGTTCCTCTTAAAACATCTCTAAAAGCCTAACAGCGGTTATAAACCCGCCTGTCAAGCGTGGTAACTACTGACAAAACTTCCCTTGTGGGGAAGGCTTACGTCCAGCAGTGGATAGTTAACGGCTGAAATTATATAATATATAGAGAAAATAAAAATTAAACCTAACTCAAATGTAGGTTACTTTAACCCTACAATAAAATAAATACTAATATTGATAGACGTGGATTGCTCAGGATCAAAGTATAACATTGAAAAGAAATTTTGTTTTGAATAAAGATTTAAATGAAAGCTCTTGATTTTGTAGAATGTAAAGCGAGAAAATTCTACATAAAACATTATTACGCAAGGGGCTAAACAGTAGCAGAATGTCGTAAGATCGTAGATATGGTTATTGGTTTAAAAAGGTACTGGTGTTTATTATTTAAGTAATCGGGAGAAAGCGTCTTGCAAAAAAAACGGAGATGAATGCCCAAACATTCTAAGATTTCTTCTTTTCTTCTCACCTTTCAACTATTTTTATTATAAAAGTACTCACAGTTTTTATTAATGAATCTTTATTATACATAGGTCATTAATTAAACATTTTGATATATAAGGTACAATTAGCATAAAGTAAATAAACACAACTTACACACTTTAGGGATTTCGTCATTGTGTAAATATCGGATTATACGTAACTGGGGGTCGTAATTAATTTAACAGGGTTGCGCCAACTTTGACTTAACAGTCTAACTTTTATTGCTGTTGTATTCATGAATAATATTCAACAAAGTTTAATTTAAATGTTATTGTTAATTTTTATGTTTATATTATAATATTGTTTTTATAGGTATATAAATTTATGTATTTACATGCAATACAGGTACGTACCTGTTTCTGGCATATCGAATATAGATTTTTATGTTATTTTGCAACAGGCGACTAAGCAAACCATAAAATGTAGCATAGACTGTTAGACAAAGATATATACTTTACTATAGACTTTTAGACCAAGATGAAAAATTCTAAATTCTATATTAAACTTTGTGAGAAATAATGCCTAACTACCTGTTACCCGTAGCTTTGGCTACGTGCATTAATAGGTATTTAAACTCTTCTATGTATCAAGATATGATCAATCTATGTACTATATCATGCATATTAAATAGTCGTTTAAGTACAATAAATATAAAAACTTTATCATCATTAATATTTATAAATTTTAAAATGTTAATATTATATATTAAAAAAAAAAAAGATTATTATCTATTCGAGGACGTTATAATGTGTTTTTTGCTCTTTGTTATTATAAAAAATAAATCAATACAAAATATAAGGAATGTTTCATCTTGCTGAGTATTCACTATTTATTTGGATTAAGAGATCCGTTGGTATCGTTGCCATCAGTGCTATCACACGATCTAACTAGATAATAGACGAGAAACAGTTTAGCACTTAGATCTAGGATTTTAGTGTTGGATTTTATTATTATGTCCTGTTTTATTTATAAAACTTATGTTTAATTTAAACGATATTTATGTATATGCATGCAAATGGCATTTTACGAATTTACTGTATGTGTCGTTTCCAACAATTGTTTCGGCTTCATCCGGAAATCTTTTTGAGGGGGCGTATGACGGCGCTTTGCGTCACAGCGAAGCGAGTACTATATTATATTATATACTATGTTATATATTATGCCCTGATTTTACCTTATTATTGAAGTTCCATTTTTTCTATCTACTGTTGATCCTGTAACTAAATGTATACTTAATTTTTTAAGTATATTTTACATAAGTTTTACATCAGGTAGGTTGAGACCCACATATTGATAAATATATATATTTTGTTACAGTCTTACCCTATTCATCTTAATTCTTCGAGATTCCTCGTTAAAATAGATACCTATAAGACAGTTAATCGAACTTTTTTTTAACATTGAGTATCCACCAATTGACATTGTATATATGTATGTAACTACTCTGTTAATCTACATAAATGACAGACAAATGTATTGATAAATATTGTCGTGTACATCAAGTTACAAATATAGTTTTTTGTTTAGTGAGAACGAGACAGCAAAATTTGGTGGCTTGCTCTTATAGTGTTTATGCGAACGAAAATAAATCTCCCAATAGATTAATTTTCCACTTATCAAAGAGAAAAGAACGCAATACAGTTTATATTGACATGATAAATAATACGAAAAGTTATCGGTATCGACCTAGTGGCTAATGTAATTCAATTTTGTTCGGGTTGTTTGTAGGTGTGTTAGTATGTTTTATTTTCACAGAAAAAGTCCTAAACCAACAACCGGGAAATTTTCACCTACAGGGCCCGTTGTTAATCAAATTTGCAAGCCGGTATACGCTGTGACTTACCTGCAGTATTATTAAATTGGTGATATTTGTTTATGCTGTAAATAAAACAGAAACTTTGAGCAACAATAATATTTTAATTGTGTATTATTTGTTTTTCTAAAACACCATGTAAATATTACAATAAAATAAAGTACCTACGTAAATATGCGAGTTAGCAAAACAATAAGATAAACTCATATCTATTTTTAAATAGATAAAATTTAATTATTAGGTACTAAGTAATTGGAAGAGGGTTAAAATATTGCAAAAGTATAATACAGATGTATCCCAATCATCAGGAATATTATCACGTGAGAAGTTCTACGGGGATAACAATAATCTATGGTGTTCGCCTACTCATGTAACAATTACCACTACCGAGGTGCATTGTTTGCACCTGAAGGGTAAGGGAAGTGCAGTATTAGTCGTGGGTGACTACTATTACTAGTACAAATAAATATGATTATATTGCTGTAAATCAAACATCCCTCAAACATCCCGGACATAGAATAGGCCACCCCTTCTTTTCGGTGAGTGAGTATCCTCCCTCTTAAAACATCTCTAAAGCCTTACTGCGGTTGCCAATCTATCTGCCAAGCATCACAACTACTGGTAAAATCCCCCAAGGAGAAGCTTATTCTCAGCAGTGGACCATTAAGGGCTGATATGATGAAGTCAAACATAACATTTGGTCTCTAGGTCGCTACGTAAATTAACTTTACTCCATGGTAGCTTCCATTGGGATTGATTGTGGCATACTAGCTTAATGTATTTTAAACGAATCAATCAATTATGGATACAGGACTACCAGTTGTGTGAAAACGAAAGGAGAAAGGTAGTGAAATTTTTAGTATGCAATGAAACTGTTATGTGCTCTTGTGGACGGTGATATTGCAATATCTTAGATGGAACATTTTAAGCTAAGATGATACAAATATAGCAATAGAAGCCATTACAGTATTTTTAGTACTTTTGATATAGATTCAACCAGATAGGTATAAAGGGCTTTATGGGGGCTCTATTTTTGTTATTTTTCCAGAATAAACACGTAAGCAAGAAGTTAAAAATGAGTTAGTCAATTATTATTTATAAACATAAATTCAAAACATACATAATAACGAATTAAAAACGAATTATAAGAAAACAATATAATGAACATCAAACATCATACATCTTTATAAAATTTTACGTTTGTAATATAACAAAATAAAAAATAATATAGTATTCATAGCTTGCTTAAAATTAATGTTTCATGAAAAGGCTGATTGAATATTTAATATTGAAGCTTACGTTTATATTAAAATTAAGGTAATAATAAAATAAAAAAGTTATGTTATAAATATAATAATTTTACTTGTCTATTGTAGTACGTAAGGGAAGGACTTGCCCAAAATTAGAACACTTTAGAGGGCACAAAAAGAAAAATTCAAATATTTCTTTACTTCATAACTTAAAACAGATTTGGGATAAGAGAGGGAAACACTGACAAGTTACTGTAAGCCACTCATCTCCCCTTTATCCATGCCTGGTTTTAACTGACTAATATAACTGAGGACTGCTACTAATATACAACTTCAGCACTAGTGACAGAGCAAAGTAGGTATTTCAAAGGCTGATACACTTTCAATAAAACATCCATTTCACATTTAAAATATTTTAAGTATCTAATACATTTATAGAGAAGCCAATTTGTTTCGAAAATATCTCAAGATTTCATTTTACCCAAGTAGTCCCTTTCCAGGTAAGAAACAACCCTTTTCTCCAATTTAGAAATAACAAATAGCACTTATTTTCTTTGGGCTTTATACCTATTTATAATTTATACAGTGTAAAAAATTGTGTTACTTTCACTAAAACAGTAACAGTCGAAGAATGCCGCCAATTATTTCATTAGTAATTACAATAGTGAGCATAATTATTTTATAAAATCTGGTATAAAGAAAGAATTACGAAATTGTTTTAATTCCACTAACAGTTTTAGAAAATCTGATAAAAAAGGTGACTTTTTATATTGATGTGTAAGTTTACACAACTACAGGAAATAAACGAAAGTCTTCAAGGAAAAATGGTGTACAAGGACCACTTTGTTCTCTAGATTACTACTCGTAATGTGTACTATAGAATGTCACAGATTCTTCATAAAAACACATGTGAATAAATTCAGTAAACGGCCTTCTGCCCTTTATTTGGGCTTATGCCAACTGTTTTTGTCCTCTAAAACTATTCGTGTATGTAACATACATGATATCGGATATCTTTACATGACAATTCTAGCTACTTACTGTACTATTACATAAACAGGGCAATGGCGTGCCTGAAGTAAACAGATGTTACATGTGTTCATTCTTATTTACTTAATCTCCTCCCCCCCCCCCCTCTACATATATTGGTAGCATTTTATTCATTACGTTACGAGTGTCCTTGCTTTTTGATTTTGCATCACTTGGCCTTTATCTCACTGTTTGACGCAGTACGTTTTCCTTTTCTTTTGATCTGTCAGCTTTCGTAGTCACGTTCACTTTTCTTTAACACATTATCGATTTTTATTCAGCCTGTCATATTTATTTATCCTTTCCTTATTTTTAAATTCATCCACGTTTATAATAAAATGTATATTATAAGCATACAAGTATAATTCGTTAACTTGCAACTTTTCCTTTTTAGTAATTATTTAAAACACTAACCGTCTTAGCACAAAAACGTATCTAACATCTAAACAGATGTTAAAATAAATATGTGTAAAAAAAAGAAGTTTGGATTATTAAAAATAAAAGGCATTTAATGTAATAAATTTTGTTACAATAGTTTATAGATTTTATTTCATTACAAATAAGCATTATTACATCGAATAGATAATATTTAATTATTTAGATAGACTTTTCCCAAACAGTTTTTTTAAATTGTTTTTGTAGTAAGATTGTTAGTTTCATTATTTTTAACCAACTGCCAAAAAAGAAGGGTAATATTGTTTAGTCTATATTTTTTATTGATCTTTTAAGATTTTAAACTGTGTGACTAATTATTAAAAATAATATAAAAAGTTGAAAGTAAAATTTTTGTGACATTCAAATACATATCTAAATATAAATCTAAAAGTTTCAATGAGGCTTACCAATCTTACAACTTTGAATAATCCATTATACTTTCAACCACCCACATGGTAGGTTTTCTTTGATGTTACCTACTAGAAAATTAATGATTAACTCTTTAGATATCAGACGACGAAGTCAAATCATTACTTACAAGGTTTTTACATGTTCAAGATGTCTATTATTTACTGATGCCCTTACATAATATTAAGTTAACAAGACATCAAAGACTTCCCTTTTCACCGTTTCTGTTTGTCGTCAAACAGATTTATCAATAGAAATTCTTTGCTTCATTTAACTTAAAGCATCGACGATTGTAAAAAAAATACAGAGATGTATAGATATGGTGCTGTGAATGTTTTGTAATGAACTTTTATTTTTAAGAGTACTAATGTCACCAACTTAGTATATTTTGGTGATTCTAAATATTTCACTAGCAGTATTTCCAAACCGATACAACATCATAACCTTCAAGAAAAGAGCATATTCCTTTTTAAAAGGCCGTTAGCGCACCTGCAATGCCTTTGGTGTTGCGAGTGCTCATGGATGGCGGTAGTCATTTATTATCAGGTGAGCCGCATGCTCATTATGTTATATGAAAAACTACTACTAACCAAACTAAATCCTAACTAAACATAACTATGTTATAAAAATACACATTAAGAAATTATTCAATATTCAATCAAATGATATAATTCAAAACAAACAGTGACTTCTTTAAAGATTTTGTTTTTTTTCTTTAACTTAACCTAAATGTATATTTTATCTCTTGGTAATTTATTTTGAGATAAAATTATCAACATTAAAGAAATATACCCTCTGGATATTTAAGTATTAATGTCTATATATACTTCATTTAATAACTCTGGACTTGACAGATTTAAGATTAATAAGTTCAACGTACCGACGCCTACACATTTATTAAGATTACTTAATTAAGTAAGTATATCTTTTGATAGCTAATCTCTTTGATAATATCAAAATAACAGAAAAGTATAACTTTCCGCTTCGTTTAATGTTCATTCGTAGCCTCTATTACCCACCATTATCACGCTGAAGATATTTTTATAAATTTGACCTTTTATTGATTTTGAAAATATATCCATTTTTAAGTTGAGCTAATATTTTTACACTCATTTTCTCGTCACCACAAGAAAATAAGTGAACAAATAAATACCAACGAAATTTTGATACATCACGTATCAAACGTCTCTGGCTAATTTTCTAGAATATAAGTTGGAGAAAGTATACAAACTTTTTTAATCTAGTTTTTTTTTATGGAATATTTGCCTACTGATTTATTTTTAAAAACCTAAATATGTAATGTCTATAGATAATATAATAAATACATAACAGGTATAAAGTGAAATAGTAAAAGTATTTTTATGAAAAATGTAAAAGTATAAAGTTTCGTCAAGTATAAAC
The DNA here is from genome assembly GCF_026898425.1 of Galleria mellonella. Taxonomy (NCBI): domain Eukaryota; kingdom Metazoa; phylum Arthropoda; class Insecta; order Lepidoptera; family Pyralidae; genus Galleria; species Galleria mellonella. The sequence continues at coordinate 3,737,365 of NW_026442042.1, read as the reverse complement.
TTTTTTTAAACATGCTTGGAAATGTGAGTATTATTTTGACAATTTTCTTTGAGATAAATCAAAATTGCCGTACTGGCCAGATACATGCGGGTAGCGATCGGCATAAGTTGTATGAAAATCCATATCTGTCGTGTTTTGCGGGCGGATAAATTACTATGTAAACTTATATCTATTCTGTAATTTAAAAATGGAATGACCTTTTACTTCGAAACATGGCTGCTAAGGAGGTAACTAATAAAATGTTTTATTTAAATTTCGAACTGGCTTGCAAATAGAAAGCTGTTTATTGAAAAAAAAAAAAAAGGAACATTATGGCGCGTGAAAAATTATTATTGTTCGTTATTCGTCATTGAACTTAAAAAGTAAAATTGTGTTTTTGATTTCCGCGCATTGTTTGAAAAAGTACTATACAAGCCTTGGCCACAACTAGGCGTTGATGGACTCATGTATCACACTCTCTCACTCGGCCCACATTTGCACGTTCGTCCATCAATGCCTCAGTTGCTGGCTGCTGCAGTAATGTACTATAAATGTAGATAAAGTACCAAGATAAAATTAATATTGTAATGCAGGAACCTACCTATTAACAATAATTGGGCATTAACAATAAAATTATTATTTACCGTTTGAAACTGAATTGATTAATATTTACTTATTCCAATCAAGCGTAGCTACCTGATTTGATTAAGTAAATACGAACCTGACTTATTTAGTAACGGTCCAATTAGGGATTTAATGAAAATTGCCGTAATTGGAACGTTTATTGGAAATGGGCCGTTATTGAAAATATATATTTTTTGTGTATTTATATTTTAAGTAAATGTGTGTATACAATAAATACGCAGGATAAATTTATAATATTTTTTTAAATAGCTTTTATACAAATAAATTTAGACTTTGATCATTTTGTTTTATAAAATAATCTATTATACATTTTAATTATTTTTGTGCTAATAGATAAATTTTGGGTTGACAGTGTAGTGACTAATATTTTTCTGATTGTAAAATGAGTATTAATAAATTAATAAAAATATTTTTTATTGTGATGCGATACGATAATAGGCGATGACTTTAATATCAGTAAGTACAGAGTGAAATCAAAATATTATTAACAGTTTTGAAGAATATGTCATTTGCTCTGAACATTTACAACTTATTAGTACTTCTTATTAACAAAAGTTATTATTACCTGTAATGTATTTTATTAGAATCTGTATTAAGCCCAACATATTAAGAATAACAATATTCTACATATGACGGGAATAATCCAATTACTACAGACCTAAGTACTTAATTACCTTCACGTCAAAGTATTAATCAAAACCAACACCTGCTTTCTACCTATATTTAGGATTTGGTATTGGTAACTGTGATGTATACAATAAATGTTGTAGAGAGTAGATCAAAGATGGCGATACACGCAAACAAGTATCTGTTATTTGAATGTAAACCCAAGGAAAACATACATGAACACAACACTAGCAATGTATTTTTTTATATAACACAGTGGACAAACGAGCAAATGGTTCGCCTAATGGTAAGTGACTACCGCTGTCCATGAGCACCCGCAACACCCGAAGCATCGCAGGTGAGTTGGTGCCGGCCTTTTAAAAAGGAATTTGTTTTTTTCTTGAAGGTTACGTATTTGTAGAAAATTTAATCGTAATAGAAAAGGTGAACTGCGAAACATTAGGATACGATGTTATAATTATAAATTTGATTACTATCCTACTATTATAATACTGGCTTTTGCTCGTAACTGTGTATAGTCTTCAGGAACTGTGATCTGTGTGTGACATTTAGTTTAGTGCAGTAGTTTTTGCGGATTAGTTCCGGAAAAACGGCAAAAGAGACATAAAATCACTACAGATCTTTTTTTTTTGCTTTTATTGAGATATTATTCTTGTTAGAAGCCTTCATATGAATTTTGTTTAAATATTTTCAATGTACAAATAGGACAGAAGAAGGATATTTTTAAATTAATTTTATAATATACGAGTATGTATATTAAAATTGAGATCGGACAATAAGATTACAACGCTCAAATTCATCATCATTTAATTAAAATTTTTGGACAAGAATATTGATATAAATAAGAAAGTGTTAATTCATATTTCCATACAAAACGTTCGATTCGAGAAACTGTGCTTGTACAATTAGGTTTCTGTTCTGTGGATCTCGATCGATTTGCCTACACAGACACATTTGGAATATTGCCAAGTGTTATTGCATCCTCGCGGTACAATATGCTACGTAGATTGCAGACACGTTATGGACTGAACAATCTACGGTTTGTATTGTCGCCTTTTTATATGTATTATATTTGTACTTGGGCTAAATTTTTATTTCATCCGGCGCGACTTCAAAAAGGAGGGGTATTTTAATTAATAACAATATTAAGTACTACACAAACATATTAACTGCCTGGTTTTCGAAGTATGATATTTTGTGTTATGAGATATCAGAAAATATCTATGGTTCATATAAGAATATCCAGACCAGAGTTAATTTAAAAAGAAAGTGCTTTTCCTAAATTGGTCTAACCTTAAATTGAATCCTCGAAATTTCTTTTTTAATATTTAAGCAACATTCAAAAGAAAGAAGTTTCGATTACAAAGAATTGCCAAGTCTATTTTTCATAGTTTTTTTTATAAATCGGTAGAGTTTATAATTACATTGAATATATTACTTATTAGCAATAAACTATAAACATATAATTTCACGTGATCCAGCGTGATACTGAGTTTGTGGAAAGAAATAAACAATGGAACTCTAAAATTTTAACTCCTAACGAGTTACCAAGGTTTATTATCGATAATTTGATGCTGATCCTTAGTGATGTATCCTTAATACAATGTTAAAGGCATATAGATGATAATTCCAAGCAAAATTTTCTAATAGCATTTTGCCCAATATAAAATATTACGATAAATCTCCCAAAACATAATTTGAAAGTAACAAATGATTTGAAAATTTAAGAATTGTTAGTAGTCTGCTACATTTATTTAAAATAGCGTAGACGTAGGCGGGTACAAGTAAATTGTATTCTGGAAAAAAATCTTGATAAGTATTAACAGTAAGCAGAAAGAAGTAATAATATAAAATTACTTTACTGTGAATAATAGTTCAGACCTAATTAAATCTACAAAATAGAATTTATATTCGTGAAAAAAATATTTATATAATAAAAAAAAACATTCGAAGTACATATTTAATAAGTAGAGTCCAATTCTGCGAATAGATTATTTGGAAAAAAAGCTGGCCTACAATTTAAAGTAGTAAAAATAATCTATAGATATAAGTAACACGATAGAAATAGCAGTTGTGTAGTAATGTCTGTGTCACTCATGGTGTTGCTATTCTCTTTTTTTGTAGAACAAGATGTCCCTTGTATTGAAGATTGTGTTGTACTATTTAACCCAAAATATCAAATAAGATGCCAGTCAATCGAAACAAAATTTGAAGACAAAACATTTATGTGATTTTGAGAGGAGAGTAATTTTTATTTTATTTCAAATAAAACTTAGGGAAAATACTTGTAGTTCAATGAACGGTTGGGACTTTCTGATCTACAATTAAAAAATGTCATTACAAACAACAAAATTCAGGGAATGTCACCGACACAAACCGGCTCAGCGCTGGCACAGAGCCAACGACTTTCAAACCTAGATGAAGACTTTGATATACCGCGAAATAACTTATGTGAACTTTCAGCTGTATTCACGCCAGTATGTCTTTCTGCTATCTCTTTGTTGGATATACAACCTATTTCCTAAAATCTGACTTTGAATTTAAATACCCGTTACACTAATCTAGTATAGTAGCCATTAATCATTTTGCAAATTCCATGCGATTTCTGTGATCTGAATGTACTTATAGTTTGTGAAAATCGTAGTATCATTTCTTTGATACTACTATTAATAGACTGAACTAATGGAGACTATAATTAGCTGACAAAATAGCAATTAACGTTAACATTAATTTTATTTAGCCTAAATAAATTTTCTACAAAAGCACTTAAAACTACGCTTTGTCGCGTCCTAATTTCTTGTTCTATTTCTTTATGAGTATAAACGTCTTCCAGCCTAGATCTTTCCTGGATTATTACGGAATATAAAATTGTATTTTTAACTTACTTTTAAAAGATTCTGATATGTTTGTATTCTTGTGTGTGTATATACAATATTATATATATATATGTAATATCTTCGCTAAATCAAATAAATTTGACACTTCGAACTGAAATGGTTTATCTCCGTTGTTTTCATACGAGATTAACTTTTACTAAGATTGAAGTATGTTTTTTTAGAATAAGTTCCTATATCATTTGGCAAAAGTAGTCTTTAAAAATAACATCGTCATCATCATCTCAGCCGTTATCCGTCCAGTATTGAACATAGATTACCATAAAGAACGGGCCTGAATCATCTGCATCCACCGACTCCCTGCAATGCATTCGAGATTGTCACTTTATCTAGTGGGGGCTCGTTCTACATTGCGCTTGCCCGCACTCAAGAACCTTTTTTTCCTATTAGTCTTAGAGCTGTGTGACTAGCTCATTACCACTTCAGTTCGCTTATCCTTCGGACTATGTCGGTTACTTTTGTTCTTTTGCGAATATCCTGGTTTTGAATTCTGTCACGCAAAGAAACTCCAAGCATAGCTCTCTCTAAGCTCGTAATTTGAGTAAAGCTGAGTAATTTGAAAAAATTACATAGCTCGCTTTAAATGAGGTGAATACAGTACTAAAAAGTATTGCAAAACTTAGGTTTATAATGTTGCACTGAGTGGATCTTTGGCATGAGTCCAAATGTGCTACGGTCTCGGTTTATTTTCCGCTAGTTAACAAAAAACATCCCCACGTGCACAGTAAATACATTTTAACATAACAAAGTAATAAGTGCTTACAATTTGTTTAATACTAGTTGTTTTCTTCGCCCATGCCAACGTGTTATTTCTCACTTCTGTAAGAATTTCTCGTTTATTCATTGAATCCCGAAAATGTTTACTTTAGTACCTATTTACCCTGTAAGAAATCTTGTTACTAGAATTTTCTGCTTCTTGTTAATAGGTCAGTTAGTCAGTTTCTTCTGTTATTACACAGATTAATTGAAATTTGCAGCTTATCACTCATTCATAAGAATTGTTATGTGATAATATATATTTTACAAACATTCGAGTTTATGATATTAAGAAGTTCTTATTGTTTTTATAGTAAAAATTTTATAGAACCTTAGAGGTGTTAGGTTCTGTTCTATATTAAGAAACTAAGTTTCTTAACTCAGTTGCCAATTGTGACGAATTCAAGAATTAACCACGTTCGATAGATCTAGATAGATCATCGCGTGATGGTCGACCATTTAGAATATATCGTTAGTAATGAACCTGTTAGTCCCCTTTATTAATAATGACATCCTCCTTTATATTAGTAAATAGGATCTATTATTATGATCTAATAAATAAAAATACGTACTTAATAAATCTCTAGTGGGGTCTAACATCGCCTTTGCTAGTAATATATCCTATCGGGTCAACATCTACGCGGTTCACCCTGTAAACTATCATAGTTAACTCTTAAATTATAATATTATGACTGGCTGGCCTGCTTTCATATCCATTTATCATCTCTCATTGTCGCTAACATATATCGACAGCGCAGGTGGAGTTACAATTCTATAGTAATCCATTAAAAAATATATATAAATTCTCACAACAATACATTCTAAGGTAGCCTGAAAGAGATTGCTATTTATCGATAAGGCCGCCCATTGTTGCCTCTTTTTCTTGCTTTTATGTAATTAAATTTATGTACTTGTAATTATTCATTTTGTTTATGTACATTGCGTTAATCTTTATAATCTGTATTCTATGAGGGGAACAATAAAGAGTTTTCATTCAATCATTCAATAATACAGAAAAAAAAATTAAATTAGAGACATAATTTTTATTTGTCGGCCTCTAGGGCATTATGAATCTACTTCACAAAATACCTTTAATATATATATAACAAATACAACATGTGGAAAAAACATTTTCCTGTTCCTTCTTTGAATGACATTAATCATTTGTAACTCCATAATATCTCATGTTTTTCCCATGAGCGGTGAATTGGGAAATGATTCAAAATAACCATTTCATGTTAGGAAGTTATATTTATAGGTTGGCGTTGCAAAATTGAATGACGTCACGTTTGACCTAAATACGGTAAACGTTAATTAACGAATTGTATAAGGCATAAAAAGCGACCTTTGTTCTGACAGAGGTATCAGATAATGAGAATCGTTCACCGAATATTTGATGAGCTTTAAATTAAAACATTTATTCTGGACTCGTTTGTTATCATTAAAACGTTTGTAAACAGAATAATTCCAAATATAATATTTGTAAAGAGTTATGAATTTTATTATTTCACATACTTAAATATGAGTAATAAGTATCTGAAAGTATTTAAATTAGATATACATTAATTATAAATACAAAAAAAATCATAAAAACCTTTTTGCTAGTCCTCTGTAAATTTAAGTTTGTTTGTTTGTTATTTTTTAGCGTTTCAATGACTTAACCAACTACTATGAAATTTTGAAAACACAGTGTAAAAATAAAGTAGTTACGCGGACGAAGTGGCGGGTAAAAATTAGTTAGTAAAAAGAGATATTCGTATTAAAACCGTTATTTTTTATGCAACTTAAAATGGCAAACAAACTGATGACCTATTTGTCTATAGACATAAACTAATGTTCATAGTACTCCATCTACATAATAGAGTATATACTATGTCGCTCACTATAATCTTTATGCATTACCATCAGAGAACTGAGGTGATATGCCTCTGTATTCTGTAATTTCATTGCCATATCATCATTATCATCATATTAGTCTGTAACTATCCACTGCTGAACATAAGCCTCCTGCTTGGAAGGTTTTGCCAATAGTTACCACGTTTGGTAGGCGGATTGGCAACCGCAGATATGCTTTAGAGATATTTTAAGAAGGACGCTGTGCCCATCGCTTGCCTTCCCTTAGTCGCCTCTTACGACACCTACGTGAAAGGAAGGGGTAGTCTATTTTATGCTGGGACCAAACAGCAAAATTAACATATCACACCCTTCAAATCAAAACACAGCCTTACAAACTCAAATGCTTCACGACAGAAACACGAATGGGACAGAGATACCCAAGCAGATAATTTTTGTACAAAGTCGTTCTCTGGAGGTTATGTGATTTTAAAAGAAGTTAGCGTAGAAATAGACAGATATAGTTAGAGATTTTATTTTATATTATTTAGATATAGTTAAATATATAAGAGAACATTCGTATCCTATACCGTTTTCCAATAAAAATCTCAGAGTTTTCGTACGGGCAATAAGTATAAATTTATTTCTATCAATGCGAGGAATCTCGGCTGAAAGGAAGCCAAAGGTCGAAGGTTTTATTAAAAGACTTCAATGTGGGAATTGACGAAAATATGACTCCAGCAAGAAATCCACTTATTACCACTTTATTGAATTTCCTGACGTTTCACCTCGAGAGTGCTACGGGAAAATCTCTCTGCCTTCTACTAACAATGTTAAACGTGAAAATGTGATTTTTTTTCAGGGGGAAAAAAACTAAAAATGTAACACAGGTCCGTGTCCAATATTTCTCAATTTGGTAACTTTACCTTAGCTAGGCACTAAAGAAGACTTAGTGGAACAAATTACTTGCAAACTGTAGCGGGGATTGATTGCTTTATATAGGTACTCATAAAATACGGAATCGCTGTACCAACTTTGTAAATTTATCTTCGGTAATCGAGGTGTTTCTCGTTTATATTTGCGTGGAGATATTTTTCCTTATTTTCTATTTTAATTATGTAACTTTTACATTTATATATATATCTCGTGTCAATTTAAACTTTATAAAAAGGTATCTACTAATAGGAAGGGCTGGCCCTTATCGCTTTAAGAAAGTTTAATCGACCCTAAAATAATATCTTTTGTTTGAGAAAAAAACCGCTTTGGCATTTTGAAAGCGATCCGCTTTAGTCGACTGAAAAAAAAAACTTTACCCAGTCTGAATTTTTCATTGTTTCAAAAGGATACTACTTCCCATTATTTCCTTAAATATTTGTATAAGAAACCTCGTTTAAAGTAATTCCTTTTAAGTAACAGGACAGTATAGTCCCGTTAATGGAAGTTTTTGTTTCATTTTACTTTATCTTTTTCTTTAATTACAGGTAGATAATTTCATTAAGGGGAAAAATACTTTAATTAAGATTATTTTTACCAAAGTTTGTATACTTACATTTTTAATTAATAATAATTATTTTTATAATTGAAATAATAGCTGGATTTTTTCCTATAATGTAACCAAAATAGTCGACAACAGGAATAATTTGTATTGCTATTGTTAACTATTATCGGTATTATATTTAGTGCATAAAAGTATATTAATCTGAGCAGTAGACACTTTAAATTTTTTTTTGTAATTCATATCTTCTCTTAATCTGACCATGTAAGAAATAAATATATAAATTATCTGTTTTGTTAATATTATACATACGAAAGTTTGTAAGGATGAATGGAAGTTTGTTACTCTTTCACGTAAAAAATACTGAAAGGATTTTAATAAAATTTGGTTATATCTTATCTAAGCACATAGGATTATCTTTATGTACGTATCCACACAGATAATGTGTGGGATACAGCTACTGTAATATAATGTTAATATTACAAATTAATATTAAATAATGTTTTTAACACAAATCGTTAAATACACAGACAAAATGATAAACAAGCACAGGGTTTGACAGAGATACCGGAACCTATGATCTTAATTATTCAATTGAAACATTATGTAAGATTTGCCAAATATGAAGAAATCCTATTGAAAAATCCTATAGTCTTTTGAAAAAATTTAAGCATAACTTCCTTTTAGAACTAACTTATTATTAACCATCGTAAATTGCCTTATTATCTAAGAATAGGAAGTATAAATTATAAGTATCTACAAATTTCGCAAAAATTTTCTCAGTTTTTATAAGAGAATATTTTATATATAAAACTTAGATTATTGCTTTATCTTTATCCAAATTTGGTATAAACCTGAATATTATTACGTATTTGGTGTAAAAAAGCAGATAGAAAGAGCTATTTTCTATTCAGTTTCTCCCGGTCACGCGGATAAAGACGATGACACAGCTAGTGAAAAATAATAATGGCTCGATATATAAAATTTTCTTAATGTAACAAGCATTTTATCAAAGGATTCATTACGTAATGGAAATATTCGTTTGTTTGTTGGCTAACAGTAAGGATTTGCTATTATAAGTGGTTCCAAATTAGGGAACATAAAAGCTTACTCCGACCCATTTCGGAACAATGGCGAAGATAAATAGGTCGTCCTTTATGTTTCCTGTTTCCTTCAATGGCCGGCACCTGGTCTCCGAAGGTTGAGTATTATTATATAAATTATATGTATCTACCATTTACTAGCCGTTCGTATATGGAAGTTAAGATATATGAACATAGTTATATAAGTTTGTAAGTGTATACGTTTGACTCAATAGGCTATGTTCAAAGGATCTAGCAGTTTAAGTATACGAAAACTGTACTCACGTCTGATAAAGAGGTCTTACCTTGTTTCTATTGTTCTTTATCTCTAATAGCCATACATTTATTTTAAACAAAAAACAATAAAAATCGTGAAAAACAATAAAGGCCGTGTGGTCCCAGTTTAGAATAAGCCATCCCTTCCTTTCCCGTGGGTGTCGTAAGAGGCGATTGAGGGAGGGCGAGGGATAGACAGTAGCGTCTCTTTTAAAACATCTGTAAAGGCTAATTGCGGTTGTCATTTTGTCTGCCAAGCGTAGCAACTACTGGCAAAATCCCCGAAGGGGGAGGCTTATATTCAGCAGTGGACAGTTAAAGGCTGATATGACGATGATGATTCTATTTATTTGTTTATTATATTGCATAGTTATTATATTTTCTGTTATTCGCTCGAAGGTTATCTAGTAGATAGCATTATATGGTGTAAATTCTCTTTACAATGTTTAGATGTTTCACAATTTTTAAAATCACTGTGAAGGATTACTTAAGCATTTTTTGTGAATCATTATACGATTCGTTTTGTATAATAGGTACTCGAGTATTTTGTGCTAAAGTTGTAATGTTATAAATCAGTGATTAAGCCTGCCAGCGAATATATATATATACACCACCGATCAGAAAATCGTCTATAATTACCAATGCTCTTCGCCTTATACATTGCCTCTTTTATCTGATATAAATTTTTTAAAGTTTATTTTGATTAAATTTCATTTCACTTATAAAAGCATATAAATTACTGATATTGGTACTTACAATTTGGCACCGAAAAGGTAAAGTGTAAAACAAAAGAAAGACTAAAGAAGAAAAATCCGATACATTTATCGTTTTCTGTATCTACTCATGTTATGTTCTAGAACAATTAAAAAGTGCAAACTGGACTTTAAGAGATATAATTTAAAAACTTCCAAACAAACAACAATTACGGAAGCAATCTTTGAGTAACTAAACCGAGATACGGACAAACTTGAACGCGACGATTTATTTGTTTACGCCTACAAAACAAAAGTGGAGCAAACTCTGTCGAAAACAGAACTCCTTAAGGATCTAATTAGAATAAACGAAATTAGTGAGCTCTGTGCTCTCCTAGGTACTTACTCTCTATTCTAAGTGCTTTATTTTTATTTTTAAAATGTTCCTCAGTTTTATTATTTTGTTTAATTGCGGGTAGTTTATATACTAAGACTCTAAGGAAAATCATTACAGTTCTTCTGAAGCTCTAGGTATTCTCCAACAATTTTAAACACAGAGTTTTTAGTGTCTATCCAGTTTCTACTTTTATACTCTTAAAAAGCTGTAGACTATTTATTTATACTTTATTGTACACAAAAATTACATTATTATAATTATAAATTAAATGAAGATGGCTATGTTATATTTTTATTATTAATGTGAGTTTTTTACAGGGGAATAGCGTCGCTTTCAATATATATTTTTAATCCCGTATTCCAACTTTTTTAAATTTAATCACTGAGAATGCAAAAAAGCTGATATTCTACGTGACATGATGGAAAATGGAAACACTAAAGTAGATAATTATCATGATTTTATTTTCTATCGCTGAATACAACAAACAGACTCGAGTCAGATGGAGTAAGAATATAAGAAAACCTATACAAATTGATTTATTATTAGATACTTGGCAAATCTATTCATTGCAGATAATTATGAATTTATCATGAATACATGAAAGTAATATTCTAGTCATAATTATTATTTGATTGAAAATAATTTCTCAATGGTCAGAGTTAGTGATAAATGATGGGCAGAATATTATTTTCATATTTTAATAACATTTCAAGAATATTTATTATTTACGTCTTTCAATTAATTAATGTAAAACAGGACTGGAATTGTGCTCGTAATAGCGGTAAGAGATTTCAGTGTCTTGGCGTCTTCAACTATTTGAATAATTCCCATTTAGCACTGTTCCAATGCGGATCTCGGAGGAAGCGGTAAGGAATTTCGATAATCTACATAATATATACAAAATTATATTGTCAAGTAGATGATTGTATCAATAATTGAATATTGAATTTATTGTACTCGTATTTAGTTATCAAGTGTATAACTTATATAAATGATAAGAGAATAGCATATATTTCGGGTTTATTTATTCATTTACTCGTTATTATTATATTATTATGTTATTATATATATATATAAATATGTATATTACTATCATCATCATTTCAGCCGTTAACCGTTAACTCTGTTAAGCCATAAGAGTGGTTTTGCCAATAGTTGCCATGCTTGGTATGCAGTTAGGATGTAATATTTTAAGAGGGTTGCTGCTGCCTATTTCTCGCCCTCTTTTAGACACCTACGGGAAAGGAAGGGGTGGCCCATTCTATGCCGGGATCAAACGGCAACATACATACAAATATTACTATACTTTTAGTGTATTTTTTTTATTTTTATGTGAAATAGTTGCAAATTACCATGTGTTTTACCTAACGGGAAGTGATTACCTCAGTTCATCGACACCAGCACTACCAATGAATTCGTCGATGCGTTGCAGCATTTTTTAAAGGTACAAACTCTTTTCTTGACTATGTGTTTATGACTATGTGTCAACTATATGTATCTTGTATATGTGTAGATGTATATATCGATTTTAGACCAAAATTTAATTCAACATACACACAGAGCAGATTTACAAGAAGCTGTGAAACCCTACCATTCCTAATTAGTGTGAACCGACGTCGCTTGTTAACCTAGTTAGAAACGCCGCCGGAGGCGGTCCGCTCAACATCGCGGCTTCTTTCGAATTCTATAAATGAATAGTTACAAGTACGTTTAAAATTTATCCAGACTATTCTACATATTTATAATTTATTTGTAGGTACCTTAGTCACTAATTTGCGTCTAGTTATAGGTCAAGTAAAGCTACAGTAGGTATAATCTGAGTGGTTATGCAGTAACTACTAATAATATTATATCATTATATATTTGATAGATATTTGATATCTAGAATAAAATGGTAAACAATCTTTTAAATTGTATACATGACAAAAATATTTTTAGCAGCTATAAGAAATCGTACAGTTAAAACTAGTACTTTTATTTAATGTATTAAAAAAATATTTTAGCCAATTTTCCCAAATTCTCTCAAACAATTAAAAAAAAATCTAACTAAAACGTACTATGAGAATATTATTATAACAATTAATTTTTAGTATTTTGTCTTACTAAGTTTTGTATCTGAAGAATCATGAAAATATTGAATATTAATGAATTGAGATAAAGAAATTATTTATAATTTTCTTTGAAAATTCTAAACAATAAATAAGTAGCTTACTATCGACAATTCTGTTCAATGTATATACTATTATAGTATATATGGCATCTAATTAAGGTAGTTTTATGATAATTAGAGCTTGTATACATTGATAAGATAATTTATGAAAGGTCTTTGCAAGGGGCGTTGCGGTAAAATTAAGAGACGTATTTCGGGGACGTTATGATTGATGATGATTTTGAGGCCTCGGTGAGCCTGTAATTAGAGGAGGTAGATGCCAGCATTAATATTAAAGACGTACAGTTTATTGCAGACAAGGATTTTAATATAAAACAAATTACATCATTCAAAGCGGTATAGCAGTTGGTAATCTGTAATCTTATTATGTATACACACATTTATATATATATATATATATATATATATATATATATATATATATATATATATATATATATATATATATATACATGTTTCTTTTTTGTATATTAACTTTCTAATACATAGGGTATGCTTTAAAAAAATATAGAGTCGATATATTTAGTTGGTCCAAGTTATTAACTTCGATAGATTAACTAAATGTTAAAGTCGACAGGAATCATGAATATGGTAATATCCTTTTAATAAAATTTACTAGTTTATTTTAATTATGAGAGAGATCAATTCTTGTTTGATTTATAAGTAATAATAAAGCAGTTGTATAGATATTTAATTTGTATGTAATAAAAATTTGTAATCAATTATTATAATAACATTAATTGGAATAAAAAGTATGTTCAGAATAGATAAAATGAAAATAATAATTTCTTTAGTTCATTCTTACATTGTTTTAATAAATATTTTATTTTTTTTGAAAAAAAAACCTAATACATTTTATTTTGGTACCACTAAGTTCACAAACAAACATTAGAGATGATAAGCCGTTACAGACGACTTTGTCTGCATATAATCTGCTAACCCAAAACTTTGATGTCATTTTGGAAAGGCCAAAGCTTTGATTTTTCCATTGAAAACCCTAGTAGTATTACTTGAGTATTACTTTTTCCACGCAACTCATCTATATAAGCCGATTTAGTATTTACTTATATAAAGGGTTTTTATTCAAACCCGTTTTGTATAAAATTGACTTCCTTGCTTCAATGAGCAAAATGAAGGGATATTGTATTGTTCATAGGTTCAATATCTATGTATCTATCAACATAAGCTGGCCTATTCATATTTATATTGCCGTACTTGTATAAATATGAAAATCTATTAATTTTTCTGAGTCTGCGATCAGTTTAACGTAGGCGATTGCGTTTTAGGAGTTACTATTGGGTGCGTAGGTACGTAAATACCTATGCATTTTATAGCTTTACAGTGGTGTTGAACAATAAAGTTAAGCGGATTAGGCATGCAGTCTAGTGTCACGGTATTGTGTCATGGGTCTTGTTTGTTATAATTATCGCTTCATCATTATTTTAGTAATTTATTGTATGCTTTTTAATGTAATAACTATCGGTTTTATTTGTGTGTAATTAGATCAAGAAAGCTCGATTAGTTTCGGGATTAATTCGTGATCCTTTATCATAAGCGACTGTGACGCGAGTGCGAGCCTGACTTCGCGCTTCGGACTGCTGAGCGCGAGGTGTAGGCGATTGTGGCACCGTCACAGATAAGAAAAACAGCGTTCGGAACTCTTTTGGTATGAACGGCTGGGCTTCGTAGATTTTCTCTTCGTTTGCCGTGTTATTGTCACTGACTGTACTGGTAAGCTGTCGTGTAAATACAATGCTTATAGCATAGCTCATAGCACCTTTTTTACATGCTGTTGAAGAAAAATATTTTTTAGAATGCATATTAAATATTATGTTAAGATGTCTTGTAAGACAGCCCTGGTAAATAAATACATATATTAAATGCTCGCTAACACCTTGCGTTGTTAAATTTTATTACGCCCTGTAACTATTATAGACATAAAATGTGCTAGCGTTATTATTTTTAATACAAAATACCTATATGTATGATGTTATAAGATATAAATTTCTTTTATGTGTCATTTAAAATTCATCTCATTTCTTGAAAGCCCATAACCTTTGCAGGTGAATTACAGGCTTTATAATGCGAGCTATTAATATTGATATTCTAGACTTTTAGTACCAATATTTGATATATCAACATTATATACAATACAAAATTGTATTAGCTTTTAAACAATAATACTCCGATATAAGATTTTGCTTCTTAAATAAATATCGACTTCAACCAACCGATTTTGATAAAATTTCTATGAGAATAATTCGAAAGTATATCCTTTCTGAAAAAATCAAATAGATTAAAAAAATAAAATTGTGTTTAATTTAAAAAAGCCTACTTTAATTGTGATTAAACCAGTTATTTGGATTTAGAAACTTAACTACTTATCCGAAAGTTAGCATGCATACAAAAAAATACAGTCAAACAGGTGGTATGAGTTAGTTACCAATGATTACAAATAAAAAAGACATCTTCAACCATCACTAAATCAATTAACAACTGTGTAAACCCTATCGATTATAAAAAGATTCATAAAAATCGAATTAGAATTGGTGAAACTTTATCGAGTATCATAACCACAAAACATCTGACAAATTAAGAACCTTCTTTTGAAAGCCGGCATACTTAAGCATAAAAAAACTATTTCGATTAAAAAAGAATCATCTAAATCAGTCCAGTATTGTAAACAATGTCATGTAATGTAGACATAAAACATGTAGGTACAGTGGTTTTAAAACATTCTCCTTTTGAAAGCTGAAAATACCAAGCAATACAAAAGACTTGTTTACCGCACTTGTTTAGACAGTGTCACAACGTCCCTTAATATAAATTTCAAAATAACAGCCATAAATCATTATGTTAAATATGAATATGTTTGTGTCCTTGTACTTTAATGCCTATATTTATATCGATGTAATATCAAAAGCTTACAAAAACAAGGCACTTTGATGTATCGCCTCCCCTTTTAATCGATTAGAGAGATATAACGACGATTGCATGATCATCGACGTCGAGTCGACAAGGTCATGTCATGTCGCGACCCGGTTTAATATATTGGGGTAAGTGTTTGTAGGGTAGTATGTTCTAGTATTTCTTTTATCTTAATCGGAATCGATTTATAAGTAATTGATAGATAATTGCGCGTTTACCTATAACGATATCTTATTGTTTAATTTATATGTTATCTTTTTTTATTCTTTTATACTTCTGCTACCTATTTTTTAGAGCAAAATTTGCTTATCTGAACTAACATTTTATCTTGTTATAATCAGTAAATGATAAAATTTTTTTGTTATAGCACTGAGGACTGAGAATCCTTATGGATATATATATATATATATATATATATATATATATATATATATATATATATATATATATATATATATATATATATATATATATATATAAGAGAATGTTCCATTTTCAACGGAAAATATTGAATAAGAATATTGAAATATTATAATTTAAGGTTCAATAAATCAAAATCAGTTTTTTTTTATTTAAAAACGAAACTACCAAACCGATTTTCATAATATTCCTATTAAACCAATCTGTAAGTATATATTTCCAGATAAAAAAGTAATTTTTTAAATCGGTTTACAACTGACGGAGTTATGAGGTAATAAACATAAAAAAAATATAACCGAATTGAAAACCTCCTTCTTTTGAAGTAGCTTCATTAAAATATAAAAGTTATATTTCAATAGTCATTGAAAATTTTAAAAGTGGGCGGGATTTGAATTAGCACATTCTACGCCATGCCGCGACCAGTGTTGTTAGTAGTTTTATTTTATTGGGTAAAAATGGAATAGTAACTCGCCTGCGCTATCGGTATATTCTGGCAGGGCATCAGTGATAGAATAGGTGAGGATGAAGGCAGATCAATCGGCCTATCGTGAAGAATTAGACAAGAATTAACCACGATGGTTTCCAGGGGGAACCACGTAGAGATTAACCCGATAGGGTATATTCGTAGTAATGGGGCTATAAAAACCTATTACTAACAATCCCTTCTCCCTGTATTGCTACTAGTTCAGCAAATGAACGTTCCAGTGAAGTGATAACTGGTAAGAAGGAGAAAGCGTGGAAAAGAAGTAGAAAGTGCTGGTTTAAATTCCATCCATTTAGTTTTTTTAATACCACTACCATTTATTAATAGTAACAGTTTGTAAGTATGTAGTTATTTATCAAATGTTCAGTCATTCATAAAACTGAGAATATTGGTTACTTTTTGTAACTGTAACTAATAAAATAGTACGCGTTTTATGAAACTAAAAATCAATTTTCGTGTTACATTGAAATATCAAGGCCATATCAAGAGACATGTCTCAATGTCGCTATTCAATATTCAACCACATTACACTTTCAGAATTGCTTGTTAAGTACCTAACACGTGTCTATACTTGTTCAATAAAAAACTTTACACATACCCTCAAACCTTATTTCGTTGCAATAGGGCTCATATTTTAAAACTTAATGTTACCAGATAGAGCTCTACTTTTCTTGTAGCCTGTATGTGAAAATTTTCAACAATCTGTGTTACTATGATACATTACTTCATCGAATTCAAGTTTGAACGTCATGTCTAATGCACGCTAGAATTCCGTTTGTTCGTATGTGGATTCGCATTTGGAATATCAAGAGACTTACGTAACTAATGTTAAACATTCTTCCGATCTTTTTTTAATGGGTAAGATTGAAACGGTAATCCCAGTCTGCGCTGTCGGTAAACGCTATTGGGGTACCGGTGAGAAATGATAATAAAGGCAAGCCAGTTATCTCATCGTGTCACGAAAAATTAATCACGATGGTTTTCAGGGGGAACCACAATGGAACTTTTAGACTCCAAAATCCCTTTCACCTCAATAATCAGGTGTTGTAAGGACTTATATCAACAAAGTAAAAATAGTGTAATTTATGAAAGAGCCAGGTGTAAAAAGATCCTTGAGTAGGCGTATTAATGCAAATACAGGTAAAGACAGTTAACGCAAATATTGTGTATGAAAATTGAGGGTATCATAGCTCAATAATTTGTTGTGATATTACAAATTCATTGAATGCAAATCCTTTACAAAATGTAAATTTGTATTTGTAAATTCTCAAAAATTTTAAACACAAATTCAATATAGAATCAATATTTAGCTAGAATAAAATCTTTTTGGGTTTATTTTATAGTAAAACCAAATCAAAACAATAAATTACCTATAATTAATTCGAAAATCTATTTATGATAAGGAAAAGATATCCTACGATAGTACTATTAATGTAATTTTTATTCAAATTAAAAAAGTAAACGGGTATCAACTTGTGGCGGTGGATTGAAAAGTACCCTACGTAACTATGAAAATAAACAGTTACCTATAAGGTCAATTATACTCCTATTGATGTAAAAAAGTAGCAGTCCACTATAGATTATAACTAACCGAAATGCAGTAATGCACAGACGCAGAAATGCTTGGTGGAGGAAACATGAATGTCACGGCGGTAGGTACCCACGCACAATACTTTTGTTAAAATCTAAGAACAAGGAATTACATAGAAGGTATGATAAAATAAAAACTGTAAATCATATAATTGCCTCCTTTTTTTATGCTTATGCAAATATTATTAGTAAAAAGATAGGGACAATAACGGGTCATTGTCCATTAAACAAACATTTATACACAATAGGAGCCACAGACAGCCCTCTATGTCGAGGCTGTTTCGACGCTGAAGAAACGGCTGCTCACGTAATCCTGGAATGTACACTATCAACGTTGCTATTTTTGTTAATTTATAACAGGCTAGTGTACTCGTATAGAAAATGTTATACGGCTGTATAACCCTACCAAATTCAGATACAACCTGCTTGTATACTTTCTACATAAACTGTGTCGAATATATAATCTAGTAATGTAATATTTGTCATTGACAATTAACATATCAAATATTTTGTATATACTAGCCTGCTATGAATTGAGAAGAATATCAACTGATGATGTATCTTTCATCTTCTTTTTACTAATTATATTTGAATGAATGAATAAAAATTTATTTCAATAAAACCATAACACTTACATATACTTAGATTATGAGTAATAACAAATTAAAAATATATATATATAGAAAAAAAGTTTACATTTATATATTCTTTATATGTAGTAGAAATCAGTCAGTGTTATGGTAAAGAAAAAGGATGCTAATTCAGCTAAAGGTTCCTGCAAAAGCAGAAACGCTGATTTTCAATTAGCACCTCATCACCTAGCCCGGTCCATCAAGATCATGAATAAGTAACACAATACACAAACATGCGCATAACAAAAGATAATATTTGCATAAGAAAAAGGAGGACAACCATATAATTTTATCATTCCTTCTATGTAATTCCTTGTTCTTAGGTTAAAACAATTTATCTTTGGGGTACTGGATTATACTTTCTGTTAGTAAGTATAATATATGATGATGACCTTTACAGATACGTATTTTCATCTCCGCTAACGCTTATTAGTACGTGATCACCGTAAGCAAGGGATGTGGACGCGGGCGGCGTAGGCGGTCGCTACATCGATCGCGCGACCCCTGACATTAAATGAAAGACAGAGCCCGTTCAGGGTGAGGGACGACGAGTTCCTGTTGTAAGCCTAGGGTTTTATACATGGCAAATATATATTATTTGACCTGTTTGTTTACGTGCAAAAACTAGTTTAGAGCTTATAACACTGCAGTCTAATAGATGTTAAGGAAAATATAAATAAACAAAGAAATAATTTCAATGGCTAAGTACATTTTCGTTATAATCTGATTATTTATTGTATTTAATATTAAAAATAAATGTACGCAGAATGGTCTGTTGTTCTTAAATAGTTCTACAAATCAAAGGTCTATTAATTGATTGAATGTTTCGATTTGTTACTAATTTCATTTAGAGAGTGTTTCTATGATAATTTCAACAACACATTGTTATCTTTTCATTAAATTCTATTGAAACAGACTATAATATTAATCAATAGTAGCTTAGTTTTTGATAAGACGTTAAATGTAGAACATATTATCTTTTGTCTCCATACCGTTATATCTATTAATATAACAATAAAAATGTTAATATTAAATGATAACAGTTAAATATTGTATTCTACAAAAAAACCTACTTCAATTGTTACAAAACCACTTATTTTGATCTTAAAATTAAACTGCTAAACCTATTTTGATAAAATTTTGTATGGGACCAATTTGTGAATATATCTTTTCAGCTGAAAAAAATATTTTCCTAATCGATGCATAACTAATAATATTTTAAGGTAACAACCCAAAAAAAAAACGAATTTAGAACTTCTTTCTGAAGACGGTTGAAAATAACCAATTATATTCTTTCAGAGTTTCCCACCAACCGAAGTTTGAAAGTACAATATATAAAATAAATTATATGTTACTGTAATAAATTTCCTTCGTTTGCAATAAAAATATCTGGAATTATATGCCAGATATTTCACTCGCTCCATATAAACCACCCACTATAGAGGCAGTATTATCTGACATTATATGAGAATAAGCTGGCAACCCTAGCACGGATGTAGGCCACACACACTCTGGCGCCTTGCACACACGCATGCTAGTACCTACAATGTTAGGGCTGTACGCAGTCTCTGCACGTAGCTACCTGGCTCTGGAAGTGTGTAGGTATACAGAACAGTATTTTAATAGTAGTCCGGTTATATTTAACTCGGCAGCTTAATGTTAGTTGTTCTGTCGTAAATTAGAGGCGTGCGAAAGTAAAAACCTTTTATAACATGTTGTTTACTTATGGAATCCAAACACCACATGGCTTGGGCGGGTCATGATTAATTATGGTAACTCAATTTCTTTAGAGATTAAATGTAGATGTATATTAAATATGCGGTGAGATCTCGGCATAGAATGCCCCTTCCTTTCCTGTGGGTGTCGTAAAATAGTATGGTCGAGGGAGGAGCAGCAGCGTCCCTCTTAAAACATCACCAAATCCTAACTGCGATTAGTATCCTGCCTGCCAAGAGTGGCAACTACTAGCAAAATCCTCCTTATGGAGGGGGCTTTAGTCCTGAACAGCAATATGGGCATTACAGGGTACACTGTGATTGATATTCATAATGTCATTCAAGCGTTGCCATTCCTGAATAGATCACCACATCCTTTCCCGTGGGTATCGTAAGAAGCGACTAAGGAGGGCGAGGGCCTGGCAGCAGCGTCTCACTTAAAACATTTTCAAAGCCTAACTGCGGTTGCCAATTCGTCTGCCAAGCGTGGCAATTACTAGCAAAATTCCTATGGGGAGGCTTATGTTCAAAATTCCTATGGGGAGGCTTATGTTCAGCAGAGGACAGTTAAAGGCTGATATGATGATGGTTTTATGCCTGCGTATTGTGTAATTTCATCGGCAAATTTTATCTCTCAAACTTGAGCATAATCGCGCAAGTAGGTATAAAATAGTCAACTGTTTTACAAAGTCTGCCTCTGGCAAATAATTGGTCTAGTGAATATTACATCTATTATATTTTAAATTAAAGCAATTTATATTAGGGCTCATTGTGCCAAACAATTCGCCCCTGTCAAAAAGATAACATTAATTACGTCAGCTGTCTGAATTACAAAAGGTTAAGCCTATTGACGAATCATGTCCCACTTGAGTACTTGAGCGATAAATTGAATTTCTGAAGAGATCCAATATATTACATTCAGATTTGGCGGCTGATATTGGATCGCAGTATTTTCATAGTTTTGCTTTAGCACTAGCTGTAACTCACTGTTTTGCTTACGCTTATTCTGTAATTTGTTTTTACCGCAACTTCCTACACGAAAATTTGGCAGTAAGTAATAAGTTCTAGATAGCATATTAAGCAAACATATATATCAAATTATGTAAAACTTTCAGGAACCAATTAAAATCTAGATATCATTTTATTATGTTAATAATTATATAAAAATTGTAGTAAGTAAGTATTTGTATTAATCTGTAATATAAAAATGCACAAAAATTTTACTACTATATATAATATATATACTTTTACTCTTTGATAAATATTCAAACATTTTCATAAAGTACATACAGTATGAGAAAGAAAGTAGAGAAACACAAATTAACATAAGGCTATCCATTGATTCAGTTATTTATTTCTAAATGAAATACAATTTTGTTTTTGTTATCAATATTTTAATAAGTCTTATTTTTTTTTTCTAAATTATTATTAGTATTCAAAACATTAAATTTGTTCTCGTAAGCTCTGACAAAGTTGATCATAAAAGTTATTATGATTTAAAAATTAAAAGCATTTAAACGATTGTTCTTTTAACTTTACCCCTGCGCGAAAGTCTAATCCAGTTATGTTAAATAAACTGTTGTTTTCTGTGAAAACAAAGGCCTCTAACTTAATGACTTTCATTTTAGTTTTACGAGCATTTTCTTTACGAAAAGAATATTTTAAATGTAATTATAAGGCTATGTTTTCTAAAAGTTGCCATGCGTATATAACTTGTCGTTTATTTAATGAATTTAAATTAAATTAATCAATTTAATTTTTGTTTTTGTTTTTTTTTTACAAGTCGGCAGTACATCTGTATTTACTCCGATGTTGCATGTGCTCATGGGCAATGGCTCATTTGCCTCCTATCTTATAAAAAAAACAGTTTGCTTTGTTGTAGGTTTACGGTTACCATATTTCATCAGGTGGGTATTAGCATGTTTGCCATTCTAACTTGCAGAAACAAATAATAATCTCAAGGAGTCAAGAGTGTTGCATTTTTCGTTGCTTATTGCATGATATATACATTCCATTCCGATTATTATGATTCTGTTTATAATCAACAGATTTTACCAACTGAACTCGGTGTTTATTGTGGCAAATCTCAACTGTTTATTCGTAGTTTACCATTCCTCAATACACGTGATAACACAATGTTTCTTGATTTCTTTTAGATAGTTAATAGCAATTCAAAGATTTAATCTTTAATATTTTCTTTTAATACGTAAGTAATAATCAACTATGATAATCTATTTATGTGCCACTACTGAGCATGGATCTTCCCATAACTAGAGGTCATATTAGTGTACACATCATCTTCCTCTTCTTGTTTATTCAGTCCTTCTGTTTATCTTTATTTGCAGTCGTCGCAATTTTTCCTTTTCTAGTCACGTTATCTTTCACACAGTCTATACATCTCTTTTTTATATTATTTTACAGATACAATCACCCCATCACACCATTCTCTTCATCATTCCTTGCCTAATATTACTATAATAATATAGTTATTATGAAAATTTATTTTCCATCAACTTAAAAGAAGCTGGTTTTCAATTTATTTTTATATGTTTATGTTTGTTACCTCATAACTCCATCAGTTGTAAACCAATATGGAAAATTATTTCTTTATCTAAAATTATCTTTTTACTTACTTACAAATTGGTCTCATAGAAATTTTATAAATTTTTTTACTATTGCAAGTATCCCGTGATTGATCACGATCACACCTGATGGAAAACGATGATGTAGTCTAAGATAGAGCTCGCGGGTTCACAAATGGGAATAGCGATTTGCCTTGAATTGGTGCAGATTATGTTATATTTGGATGGAAAAACATAAGCAGGGAGAGAGTTTCACTACTTGGCTGTACGCAGGATGAAAGGAGACACAAAGTGCTACGTGCGTACATGTGGTATATTTATGACGTAAGGATGGAGGTTCTTGTCCCGTCTAGTCGTCCGATGTCGAAAGGTTGAAGGAAGAATTGGTTTAGTAGTTCATTTTGTAAATCAAAATAACTAGTTTTACTACTATCGAAGTCAGTTTTTTTTGTGGAAAACAATCTTAAATTATCGTGTTTCAGTTAAAGAAATGTGTACTTTATATATACTCATATTATGTTCGCATTCGATTACTCACTAAGAATGTGTTTAACGTGAACTAGGTTAATGGGTATCAAACACAATGCATGTATCACCTTTCGTGCACTTTACTTCCAAATTTAGTGGCATAGATAACATAATACTTTACGTAGATGTAAGTAGATAATACAGCGTTCAAATTATGTCTGTGGTTCATTAAAATGATTTAATACAAAGAGAGGACACTGAAATGTTATGGAAAGTGCAAAGGTGACGCTGCAATTCAAGTCTATTTATAGCAAGCCCTGGGAATTCCTACCAACCATTCTAGATTCAAAAATTGAAAGCGTTTCATGGACGAGTTACATACCACAGTACTATGTTCATAAAAAGTGTTACTTTAGTAAGTATAAGTTGAGTATATATTTAAAAATACAGTCAATGTATATTTTACACTCTGTGTATGAATATAAAATATTAGCATGTTTTTTTTCGATAAAGTAGTAGTATCCTATTAAATTTATATTGATGGATAAACATACGAGTACAGTATGTTTGTTATTATTTCATGCAAAAATTACTAAATGGATTTGAATGAAATTTGGTACATGGGTAGGTTATATCCTAACTTAGCACATAGTATACTTAAATACTGATACACGTGGATAAAGCTATGGGATACAGCTAGTGTAAAATAAACAAATTATTCATTAATTTATTTCTATTTAAAACCGGTCTGTGGAGCTCTTACTATAAACTACGATTATCAGCGAGTCTCTTCATCTCTTGATATGATAAGATACTAACTTTTTCTTGATTTGCCTGAAGTAACTGTGCCTTGATCTTTTCCTTCCTCTTTTTCCTTCTATTATAATGTTAATAAGTTTGTCGTGTCGTATCAAGTGTCCCAACATTTTCTCTCTTCCGACCACAATAGTTCGCATAAAAGGATATTTTACTAATTGATTATGTATTATTATACATTTTTTTATCTGTATATTTTTTTAGCTGCTGCATCACTGTTGTCGGCCTAGGAAGCAATGTCACGATGAACTAGATGCATTTAAAAAGTACTGGATTCAAGTGGTGCAGAATAGGGACTTTCCAAAGGATATGGAGGTGACCTTTGCCCAGCAGTAGGACATCATTGGTTAATAATAGTTGAATTACTTTTTTAAAAAGAAACGAAATCTCAATTCGCTCGCTTTTTTACGATATATCTTACATGCATTTCTTCATTAGTTCTAACCCGCTTTTGATATTTTTTGTACCCAGTAATTTCACTACATTATAAAGTGTGTAAAGACAATTTAATATTAATGTTGATTGATATTGTATGTCTAGATTTGCGTCATAATATCGACCTTTTTGATTGAAAGATTGCGAGACCGCACACACCATGGATACACACATAGCATAGATTAAGAACAATATCTACGTATGGATAGGAAAGTACATGAGAAGGCAATCATCAAACAAACAACAACAACAAAAATAAGGTCGAATGAAAAACAACAAATACGTGTAATAATTTCTATAACAAATAAGTAGAATCTAATATATAATCGTGAAATATGTTTTGATGTCTGTTACTTATCAATGTTTAGACGGTAAGACGGATTATAATGAAGCCTGGTATACAAATGAACTATACCTTAAATTTACATCGTCATCATCATTTCAGCCATTATTCGTCCACTGCTGGACATAACATAAAGCCATAAAGAACGGTTCTGAACTACTTCCATTCATTGATTTCCTGCATTGCATTTCAAGTCGTCATTCTATCTAGTAGGGGGTCGTCGTAGATTTACATATTACGTAGGTACTTTTATTTTAATTTTAACAGACCCGTAAATGTAATATTTTTATATATGAAGTACCCATTTCATATGTAAAAATTTGTAACGATATTTGACATTCAATCATTAAGGTTTGGAAGTTCAAAATAAAAACAAACAAAATAATAAGCCTTACTCCCTTTATAATAAAACACAGATTGTTTACAATATTGGAGTCCGTCAATATTGTTTTTCCTCCACTTTATTTTAACTGTAATAAAAGTACCGACTGAATGGAGGCGTGTGCGCGGACGCTTTCTTCTGTGAAATATATGTGATTGAGTGTTTTTAAACTGCATGTACCCCCGAAGGACCTATAAGAACTGCCGACCATCTACAGCAGAGAGAAGTCACGAAGTCGATGCCAGAATAGTCCTTCTCGACTGACAGATTTTTTTCCATATAAAACACTGCTATTTCGGTGTTTTGCCTTGATATAATAGTAATTTTAAATATTAAGTATATCCCGCAACTTTGCGCACATGAATCAGAATATAAAGTATTATTTGTGTTAAGTTAGAACATAAGTTACTAGTGTACCAAATTTCATTCAAGTCCATTCAACAGTTTTTGTGTGATAGAGTAAAAACATCTATCCATCCTTACAAACTTACGCATTTATTATATTAATAGGAATCAATAAATTAATGAAACCTCTTTATTGTTCCCTTCAAAGAATGACACAGATTATAAAGATTAATAATATGTACACAAATAAAATGAATAATTAATTACATAAAAGCAAGGGATGTTTATGTAAGGATCTATCTAGTAATAAATAAAACTAACAACTCTGTATCGAAGAAACAGCGATTTTAGTAGTTTGTTTCATGTTTTATCTTCCTCAAGATTTATTTATTATCGAAAGTCTAGGTCAGCGAAAAAGAATTTCTTAATTTGGTACCTTTTTATCTATATCTTCATCTTAACGGTTGGATAAATAATCTGTTTACCTTACAGTAGCTTTAGTACATACAATAAATATTTTGCTAAAATATATATTAATTTAGGTTTTTTTACAACACAGGGGGCAAACGAACATGCGGCTTGATGGTAAGTAACTATTGTCGCCCATGATCATCCACAACACCAAAGGCATTGCAGGTGTGCTGCCGGTCTTTTATAAAGGTATCTCTTTTCTTGAACTTGGTTCGGAAATTATTGCTGTGCTTTTCATATTATAAATGTAACTGTTTGTTAAATTGTTTGGATAAATATTCAGATGATTTAATGAAATTTTATGAATAGATGGACCATATCCTAGAAAATTACATGAGTACTTTATGTATATGCTTATGTTCTCCTCTATCTATATCAAAGGATTCATGACAGATACCGAGAAGTATAAACAGATCCACTTTCACATTCATAATATTAATAAGAATTGTAATTCAGGAGGAGAGAGCCATAGTAATAATCTACATTGCAGTTACATCAATTTATATAGAAAAGGTCAACAATATTTATGTAGTAGATATATCGAATCAATATAAATCTGTAAAAAAATGTTTATGCGGATTCGATACCTACTTACTACGAAAATAAACATATCTACTCTGTTTATGTAACTTTATTTTTTGGAAAGAGTTGTTTTGTGTTTAACAGGATTTTGAACTGTATTTCATTATAGTATATTCTGATCCTGAAGTCTCAGATGTGAAGTCTCAATAAATGCACATATTTACGAAAAGGTCCAAAAATAATCTATTCGGGCGATACTTATAGCGCCTCATTGTTTCTATTTGGGCACATTTATTATTTTACCATCTTATATTTTATACATTGATTGCTATATAATGTATATTTCATACATTTCATGTCCTTGACTACGTAACGGTTTAACATCACTATGGTTGTCTTCGACTATTGCCCAATATAAACAAGTTTATCTGTACCTACAATTTGGACATTTCCTATATATTAGATCTATGTATTTATAAGAAAAATATTGAAATTAAAGGTGTATATTATATTTCACTCATGATGCCATCCATATGACTGGGGTATATTTGTTACCACAATAAAAAGTAGCCTATACCCTTCTCCGTCTCAATAGTATGTATACACCAATTTTCATACTGATTGGTAAAGCCGTTATGGCGCTAAGCGATAACAAATAAACTCACTTTCACATTTATAATATTAGTAAGGATTTCATCTGACTGGTAGCTATGACATATACAAAATTAGGTATTTATGTATGTATTATTTATTTCTTTATAGTTAAGTGACCCAAAAGACATTGCCCTGTTTTAAAATCCAAATTTTTATTTCTCCTTTATTGGAAATTATAATTGGATTATTACGGATATTTGTCTATAAATAACGTGCTAATTTATTTCTATTATTAATTTATGGACTAAAGCCAGAGAATATCATTACTTTAATCCAATTAAGATTGGAGAAGAAAATTGAATTCATAACCTATTAATTCAATATATTTTGCATGTGTAAACAAATCACAACACACAGGTTTTAAATAAATGAATCTGTTTTGTAGACATAATATATGTATGTAGTGATGTACATTATTTAAATTTTAAATCCTAAGAATCTCCCTGGAGTGCCTGCGAAATCGAACTGAAGTTCCATGTTGAGCTATCCGTCCCTCTCTATTGGACCCCGGGAAAACCTAGTTTCTAGATTTACAATTTAACTTTCCAATATAAAGCAATGGAATTTAGACTTTATTTATAGTACAATAAACTCGATGAGTGCGAATAGTGCTTGTTGGCGTGTAATTTATTCGAGCGCTGTATGCAAACCTGTTGCATCTTACGTCACGATATTGGGATCAAATCAATATCGAACGTGGAATGTTTTGCAATAAACGGAATTTATGTGAAGTGTTTTACGTAAATTACGTAAATACGAGCTCCCATAAACTGCGGCAAAGTAAAAGCTGATTTGCATTGTTTTCATTAAGAACTACTTTCACTAGTCAAAATACATTTAGCACAATAGTTTAATTACTTTTATTAAAAGTTCATTAGAAATAAATCATTTTGATTTTATTTATAGGCTAAAAAATGGAATGGCAGATTCGTGGTAATTATATTTCCGTTTTCGGTATCACTGGTGGGATATCAACAAGGGATGAAAACAGATCAGCTACCCATCATCATCTTATCAGCCTTTAACTATCCACTGCTGAAAATAAGCCTCCCCCTAGGGGGGGTTTTGTCAGTAGTTACTACGCTTGGCAGGCGGGTTGGCAACCGCAGTTAGGCTTCAAAAATGTTTTAAGAGAGACGCTGCTGCTCATCCTTCGCTCTCTCTCAGTCGCCTCTTACGACACCCATTGGAAAGGAAGGGGTGGTCTATTCTATGCCAGGACCAAACGAAAAATGAAAATACATTTTCTTTGATTAATATATTTCTTTATTTCTTCTTTCATATTGTAAAAGAATTATGTAATCGCTATTGTACCAAGTTTTACGGACTGTACATACTGACCTACATTTTCTTTCCTATAAGACAGAACAATAACATTACTCGATATATGTCGATATTTTGTGAATTGGCAATACAATACCATGAGATTCCTCAATAATTTGTAGATAGGTAGGTTGTTGTTAATACAATAGGGGCAGCTGTCCTTTTTTCTTTTTTTAATTAGTTAATTAGATCAGTGTTTTTCAATTTTTTTCATAACGCGACCCCCTTATTATGTAAAAATATCTTGCGACCTCCTTAGTTTGTAAAAATACCTTGCGACCCCCTCGGTTTCGAATGTGTATGAATTTTATTATAGTACAATAATAAAATCCGTACAGTTGTGTTTATATTTACAGTTAGGTATCGATAAAATAAAATAAATAATACTTGATAAAGTATCTAAAACAGACATGCAATCGATGTTAGATACTTCATTATGTATTATTGATTGATTTATGTATTTACGGAACTGTTGATTTTTCACTGCTTCGCAACCTTCCGCGACCCCCTTGTCATGTTGTGACACTTTGAAAAACACTGAATTAGATGACACTATTTGTTCGCTGTTTATTACCTAACTATGGCGTTGTAAAAAGGAGGGTTATGACTTTGACTGGTATATATGTACTTGGCTGTGTGGTCCTGGTATGGATTGGTTTACCCCTTCCTTTCCTGTGGGTGTCGTAAGAGGCGACTGAGAGAATGATCGAAAGACGGGTAACAGCGTTCCTCTTAAAACATTACCAAAGTCTAACTGCGTTCGCCAACTCATCTGTCAAGCGTGGCAACTACTGGAAAAAAAGAGATTTTATGAAGAAGGCCTATGTTCAGCAATGGACAGTTAACTGCTGATATCGGAGTCCTATCCAAAAATATGTCTTTTTTTGAAATTAAAGACTGGAATTCCTATGCAACAGCCTTTTACCAAACAAAATTAATAAACAAGCAAGCTCAACTTAGTCTCTGTCTGTTACCGTATCTCGGTATGGTATGTACTTGGATAGCAGTGGTTGCCTGCCGTCCTACATATATCCCATATATGACCATATATATATGATCATATGGTCCCTCTAGACTACGGCTATCCTCTCAACATCATTATGAATATTTGTTGTTTATTTAACATAAAAGTTTGTACATAACAATTTCAGATGATTATATTTTCTTTTGTGATACTTTTTAAGACGTGATTTCTCAGTTGACGACTTTTTATGTTTGAAATTATTTTTAATTATTCCTAGTTATTCTTTGTTAGATTTATAAGATATAAACCTTCTCAAAATAAGATTTGCTCCGGATTTACATGTTTTTATTATTTGTTTCAATATATTTACCACGCGCTAGTTATACGAGAGCGGTAGCGAGAATGTGTAGTGGGTTTATCCCGATGTGGAGATATTGAATTCCCCGGAATATTGCAATGACAATATCGTATACATTTTGTTTATGAGAAACGTGAGAAAGTATAACTTATGAATAAAAATTTCAAAATATTAACAATACTGTGTTACTTCTGAGCCACGACGTCTCTCAAGCGGGGACATCTCAGGGTAGGTCAGATTGCGTGTAGGCTTAGAATCGGATAAGGCAGTGGTTTGATGAAGGAAGTAGATGTATGTGTTATAATAAGCGATACCTAAATATTTCATTGTAACTGTATTTTTTTTATATGATTGATGAGGAAAAACCCGTTTATTATTCAAACTAATGTTAGCTACATGGTTTAGTATAGGGTTGTATTTAGAAATAAAGAAATAAATAAAGAAAGGTATGAAGGAAAAAAGAAAGAATAGAAAAGGAATTCTCTAGTTCCTTTTTGTGTTTCTGTACCGATTTAATTTCTATTATTCTAACTACTCACCTCCTATGATACTATATTATGTATTTAATAAGAGTTTGGTATTTTCTAAGCATGAAAATAAAATATCGACAGAAAACGTTTCATCGAACATCGCAATACAAGAGTTATTCAGATACTTTAATTCTTACCCAAATAAAGTTTGTGCAAAGAGCGAAGAGGTTCCGCCAAACAGGACCTTTGGATCCACTTTACCTTTAACAAACTCAGATAGGTACTTAAGAAAACGTAAGTTTGTTATACACATAAACAAGTTTCGATGTTAGAAAAAGGTCACTCGCTTAAAAGTGTTTTTATTTTGTTTCGAGAAAAAGGCTATAATAAATTGTATTAAAATAAAAACAATGAAGTAGTATACATATTGGTGACTAGCAACCCGCCCCGGCTTCACACGGGTGGGTATTCTTTAAATTGATGTAACTTTTTTATTTATAAACCTGATTGTAATAAAACAAACAATAAATGTTAAGTGACGTAAACCACAATGCATTAGTTAAAACTGCATTCAAATAGATTAAACTATTTCTGAGATTAGCGTGCACAAGCGTATAGACAAATAGACAAAAATTCTAAAATCCATTATTTTGGGTTTTATTGCGTTGATAAAGCTCCCTCCTCCCCATAATAGTATTTCTTATATATCTTCCATGTATAGCGACAAGTTACGATTTTATTATATGTATTGATTGATAGTATGGCATGGTATTAAAATAAGCGAATATGCTTTATATTTTGTTATGTTTTAGGATTTATTGGAATAACTTTTTTATTTTACTGATAATATAAGTGTTGAAGTAAAAATATATTTTTTTACCACAACTAATTTGTAATTTATGAAGTGTGGAGTGAAAGATGATTGCGGAGTGAAATGTTTATTGCATACTTCCACCGTTTTGGGGAAGATGACGGTGGGATGTAAAAACAACATTTACAAGCTACTATCATTATAGATACATAACACAAACGTCGTAAAGTTTACAATACACGTAGTAGATGGCACGAAGAAGGGTATTTACTATTTTTATTCTGGTCACGCAAAGGAAGTCGCGGGTACAGCTAGTAAATCTATAAAAAATGTTGTCCTTTAAATTATTAATGTAATAGACACTATATAAAAATCGTAGTATAATTCATTTTAATATTTTTTTAAGAAATTTCTGCTCCAATTAAGTTAAAGAATTTTACCTCTAAACAGGTAAGTGCGGTTTCATTTGAACCCTATCTCTGATATTCAGGCCGAAATCACTGCTAAATAACGTTCAAAACATGATGAGAACTTTGCCACTTGGGATTCGATTCTCGTAAAAACAACCTGTTCAATTATCGTTGAAGTTAAGAAATTCGATTCAAGTTCTATTCGATTGAATTCGTAAATGATCAATCGATTTGTTCACTTAGAAACAAAAAGAAATCCAGTTACATTTCTATGTGTGCATTGTAATTATAAAATAATGTCTATACAAAAATGCTTATACATTAAATTCACTTGAATAAAAATTATTTTTATTCCTAGTAATTTAATATACAATTCAAATATTTATTCATTGCGAATAATATGTTTGTATTTTTACACACTTTTGAAAAGTTTTCAATTTACCCTCAAGAAGGTATTTTTTTAAATAACAGTAGTCCCATATTTAATTCAATATACTGTGAATACTTAAAAAAGAGGTTTCCAAATCAGTTTATAACTGACGGAGTTATAAGGTAAGAAACCTTTTCCTATCCTGTAGGTGTCGTAAGAGGAGACTAAGGGAACTTAATGGTCGAAGGATTGAATAACTGCGTCCTTCTTAAAATATCATCATAGCGTAACTGTGGTTACCAACCCGCCTAACAAGCGTGGAAACTGGCAAAGCCCCTCTATGAGGGAGACCTATGTACAGAGTGTACAGCTAATGCCTGACACGACAAAATAAAAAACAACTCCAAATTGAGAACGTCCTCCTTTTTTAAATTTGGTTGAAAAGAAAATGGCACCACTTGTTCTTGTACAACTACCTACCTACATCTTTTTTGGGTTAAGGTGACACAAAAATCATTAGAAGTCAGATAATAGCATTAAAAGTTAAGATTTAAACCCAATAGTTTATTCGTAGACTTCGGGTCTAGTTAGGTATAGTGGTAATGTGATAACAATTCGAAATATCTAGACAGACTGAACGTCTTAAAAGTGGGTAAGGCACTCAAAGTTAACATTCAAGTATCCTTTCATTCACCCTATTATATAGTTGGTTCTTGGAATTTAGTCTTGGAGTTTATTTGATACTGATTTTGTATACTTAACTGTTTATATTTTTCTTTTATACAATTTTATACCTGTAGCATTATTCGCATAATAATTGTCTAATAATATACATTATTCTTACTTGTAACACAACAAAATAATTATGATTATAAGTAAAAAGTTATATAATAAAAAGTAGCTTTTTCGTTTTACAAAGAAAAATGACAGCTTCACTTGTGACAAAATTAATATGGTACCAACAAGAGTATAAGGTTTACTAGATTGTAAAATGAATAAGATATCAATACCAATAATAGACTTCGATAAAAAACCCGAAATTTTGTTAGTCTGTATTGTCGTATTGTATCCTAATAGGAGTTATAAAATTTTTGAAAAGAAAATAGCTATAATGGCGAACATATTTAAAAAAGGGGTTTCTTCTATATCTTCCTTATCTCATGTATATTGGTCTATGCCTTAATAGATTATATAACCAAATCATTCTACTGCTTGCGTATTTTTAATTAGCACTTTTAAAGGTTTATTTCATTTTAGGTGTTAATTAGCCGTGAATAAATTAAAATTAATAAAGTCAGCGGCACTTAGCTCGTTAATTTATAAAATAGCCATAAAATTCGTTTACTCAAGTGCGGTTGAAAAAAAATTTCTTGGTGAATCTTAACTTGGCGAAAAATTGCGAAAGAAGATTATATCGTCTAATTTACATAAAACAAACCGCTTACATTATTAAGCTTAAAACCTTCTTTAATATTTATGAACCAATTTCGTCTGACTAATGGTTCGTTGTTTTGTTGATAATTTTTAATTTATTACGGATATTAACAATAGGATCCCGCTACAGAAAGTAATATGAGCGAAGGCGTTTATTATACACGCTGTTAATTTGTTTTATTTAATTATGTCGAAATATGTAAATATATATTTGTCAGTGAATGCAACCATACATAAAATAATTATATTTTTCTTTGAAGCTACGTATTGAGATAATATTTAGTAAATTATCTCAACTATTAAGGAGAAAGCTGATTTATTCAATTCAACCATTCTTAACTTACGATTATTACTTAAATATTTAATAACTACATACAAAGGAGTAAATAATAGCAGTAGTTATTCTATAGTTTATTGTTAGAAGACACAGCTGTGCCCACAAATTCGTCTGCATGATCGGAATATATTGATTAATCTGGAAAAATGTATAATAAATGAACAAATAAATTCTCTTTTATATTTATAACACCGGCAAGAATATTAGGATACTTGCAAAATACATTAACAGCATAGGTACAGCGATGGGAAAAACAAATAGATTTTGCTCCACAAATAAACGACTTCAACAATAACAAAAGATTTAAAAACTAAACTGTGAAACTAATTTTCATGAAATTTCTATGGAACCGATTTGAAAGTATATTCTATCAGATAATAAAAGGAATTTTCTACATTGGTTTATAAATAACGTGTTCTAGGGTAATAAACATAAAAAAATACAATAGAATTGATTACTTCTTTCTATTTTAAAGTTGTTAATAATGACATAGTGAGCTTAAATAATAGAATTACATCTAGTTTAATACACAGTTGATATATACCTAATAATATAAGAAAAAATCCCAATAGGAAGTCTAATTGATCCATTTCTGATTTTCTCAATGTCTTTTGTTAAACTTATTTATAAAACACTGGAACGAAAACGTGACACGAAAAAGTTATTAACGTATAACAAAATGTAGGTTATGAATCTCAAGTTTACGACACTTGCCGCTCAGTACTCGTGGTTTGGCCATAAATAACAACTGGCGGTTCGAGCAACTTGCCGGAGCTAAACGAGCATAATCTTCAGCCCCTATATTGAAGCGTAAGGCCTATCCATCGATCAGTGATAACAAGATTCATAGTAAGCTATCAAATAACGTCTCTATAAACGAATAGGACTTTAGTTATAAGAAGCTGGTATATAGAAGTCACGTTTTTCAATTTCAATACTAAACCGATATCAAAAAAGAAAAATAAAGGTGTCAAAATATAGCAGATTGTAAATAATATAAGATTGTATTTCATAAAAAAAACGATTTCAATTGTGTCAAACCTGGTTATTTTAATTTAAAAACTAAATTATTGAACCGATTTGGATTAAATTTCTATGAGACTAATCTATAAGTATATCCTTTCAGATAAAAAAGGGTATTTTCAAATCGGTTCATAAATAATGGAAAAAATTATATAATATAAAACAAAAACTGATCGTGTTCTAAATTCAAAATTTTCATTATAATGCGCCTTTGTAACGTATTGTTATTTTATTACTTAAGGTCTTTTAAGTTTATTATTTCTATTGAAATATCCTTATTACATCCTAGTAAATAGCTACTTTAGAATATATTTCATAGTGATTATAAATCTGGTTATAAGCGATCAATGACCACGATACACGTTGCTGCTTTAATTTGGGGCATGTATCAGCTACATAGTTTATCTTATAACCTATAAATCAATCCATTAATTGAATAGCAATCAAGCAAGTAATCAAGGAAGAACCCGTCAGTCAATATTATTATATTCAACCATTTAAATAAACAACGCTACTCT
The DNA here is from genome assembly GCF_026898425.1 of Galleria mellonella. Classification (NCBI taxonomy): domain Eukaryota; kingdom Metazoa; phylum Arthropoda; class Insecta; order Lepidoptera; family Pyralidae; genus Galleria; species Galleria mellonella. The sequence continues at coordinate 3,701,714 of NW_026442042.1, read as the reverse complement.
ACCTTCACTTCAATTTATTAACGTAATACTAATTACGTACAGTTCACATTGATAGCTAGGCTTTGAACATTCACAATGGATGGGCGTATTCTTTTTTTTTAAAACACAGGGGGCAAACGAGCATGCGGCGCATCTGATGGTAAGTGACTACCGCCGCCCGTGATCACCCACAACACCAGCGGCATTGCAGGTGTGCTGCCGGCCTTTTAAAAAGGAATATACTCTTTTCTTGAAGGTTATGTTGGCGTATCGGTTTGGAAATACTGTTACTGGAAGTTGATTCCAAAGAATAGTTGTGCGTGGAAGAAAGTGCCTTGAAAAACGCACGGTGGAAAACCGCCACTCGTCCAGATGATTGGGATGAAACTTTAGTTTATTTTTTATGTAGGTATATCCATAGATTTATATTAACAGAGACATTGTACAGTACTATAAAAGGATAAAAAATGATAATTACTTTATTCTTGCTTTTTCGTATAATATAATATACTTTATTACTTCGATTATAGAAACTGTTAACTGTCTACTGCTGAACATAGACATGCCCCATGGGAGGGGTTCTGCCAGTAGTTGCCACGCTTGGCAAGTAAGTTGGCCACCAAATGGCAATGGTTTTGATGAAGGCCCTCGACCGTAATTGTCAAGGGATGGGCAGCAATGTTTCCTTAGTCGCCTGTTACGATACCCACGTGAAAGGAAGATGTATCCCAATTTATGCCGGAATCACGTGGCAAATACTCTCGATATTTTATTTAAATCATCTCTAAGATAGTTAAACTCTACAAACAGGAAGTTTGAAATTGGTATCAGTAAAAGAAAAATTAGGAAGTAACTTGATGAGTAGATTGTCTTGGTGTGGATCGATACGTAGAAATGAAGAGAATGTTTTAAGTATGAATATCTGTAAGAGTAGAGAAGACCTAAAAAAAGAGATGGAGGGATTGGGGGAAAACAATATGGCTAGAAATAAAATTAATGCCAAAAAAATTAAAAAAAATGAGTAAAAAAGGAAAAAAATATTACGCCGACCTCAAGTGACTAGGCTAAGACTAGGAAAATAATGATGATATATTTAAAACAGAGTACAGAGGCATAATACCTCAGTTTTCAGGAATTTTTAGGAATGGCAACGCATAAAGGATATTATGAGCGAGTATATTTTGTTAAGTCCATTGTACGGTTCATGTCTATAGGCGATGGTTACCACTTTCTATCAGATGGGCTGTCAGTTTGTTTACCATTCTAAGATACATGAAAAAATATCATTTTATCCATAGAATATCGTTCTAATAGCTAAAATCATAAATCTAAATCATAAATAATAGAATAGCTAAAATTGTAAATGCTAGGCTTTACACGTATTTGGTACTGCATTATCTTAAGCTATCTATGAAGGACGCCATTTGGCACAAGAACGGTGGGGACAATCGCCGAAGTCCCTACTAATGGGTAAGTCAATAGACAACTTAGTGGAATTGATGTGAAGAGATGGACTCTGTCTATACTAAGACAAATTGCGTCGTTAATAAGAAATAGTGTTAGTATTACACCCTATTTGTCAGTTAAGTTATAACGTTATATAGTTCTTTTTTTTTAATAAATTAAACAGAAATAGTAACCCCGCTTGCGCTATCGAGGCGAGGAAACAGTGAGGGATGATAGTTGAGGATTAAGCATAACAGCTGATCCATGATGACGAATTTAGATTATATTTTTTTTATATAGTAATTTGTAGTTAATGTTGGTGGTGCGATTAATTATTACTATATTTATGTTGTATTATTATTTGTTAGCTCCAATAAATTAAAACAAATAAACATTAAATAACTACGATGGTTTCCAGGAAGAACCACGTAGAGATCGATCTGATAGGATGTATCATATAGTTATATTGGCAACACTGTTCATCATCTTCCTACCCTTATTCCAATTATAATGTAAGATTAGTGTAATATGTTTTAATAGCATTGATATGAGTTTAAATATTTGTGATAGCTATATATATACATTTCTAATTAGGTATAAGTTTATTTTTGTATTTCCTATTCTTTAAGTTTGTAATTGTTTATGTTTTAGCTGTAATTGTTATTGTGTGTCTATTTTTTGGATCTAATGTATGTACATGTGTTTATTTATCTGGAAAATAGATATTTAATAAACTATGTTAAATGTTTTCATTAATTATTTCAAATACATCCGGAAGTCTTCTTCAGGGTGTATTAAGCCCAATATTTTGCTTGAAATACGCGAATTTATTTATTCTTTATTAATCATCATAATTACCATCATATCAGCCGTTAACTGTCCATATATAGGCCTCTCTTTTAGAGGGTTTTGCTAATGGTTACTCCGTTTGACAGGTGGGTTGGCAACCGCAGTTACGCTTTGGTGATGTTTTAAGAGAGACGCTGCTGCCTATCTTTTGACCATTAAATTCCCTTAGTCGCGTTTTACGACACACACAGGAAAGGTAACCCATTTTATGACGAGACCACTCGGATAAGTTATTAAACATATTTTACAAATAATATACCAATGGCAAAATAGCTGAACTTAATGTTGATAATGTAACATATATTTTATTTAATTTATATGTGTAATCAAAAGCAATTTGAATGTACTTTATTAAAAACAAGCTGTATCAATATAATTAAATTATATGTATATATATTTTAAACCAAATTTCTATGCAGGGAATGGGATAAGATAAATATTCTGTTTCCGCTGGAGCACATTTATAATTCCAGTCCCAATATCTTTTGTCTTTGTACAATCGGAACTAGGGTAAAGAAAACGAAAACGTGTGTTATACTCGTATGTGTCTTGGAAAATAGGATAATAGGATGATACTCAGTCCAAATATGCTTCTCTGTAACTCTTGATATTGATCGTTATATGACGCTAAATAAATTCCTTTTTTGTCGTCTGGAATACACATTATTAATGTATAAAATGTATATTATTTATAAAAAAAAAATATGTATTTTACTTAAAACATAGTATTTTTACAAGACTTTGTCTCGCAAAAAGTTTTCTCCTCTTACCTTTAAGTAATTAATTAGTAATTAGTATCTTTATTAACATTATAAATACAAAAGTAAGTTATTTGGTTGTTTGTTATCTTATAAAACCTTAATGGCTTAATCAACTACTATGAATTTTGTTTTACACATAATATATGCACTGGAGAAGGATATAAGCTACTTTTTAACCTGGTCAGTAAACATATCCCGGTCACGCGGACGAAGTCGCGGGAAAAACGTAGTTATTAATAATGCAAGTACAACTAAAAGTTATATTATACATATATGCATGAATATGTTATAATATTCTGTCGTCTTACTCGCATTACAAATATGAAAATATAAATATTTTCTTACTTAATTACATTTAAACAGGTGGACGGAATTGAATTAAATTCTATACAGTCTGACAATCTGCTAAATTATGGAATAGGTATCTGTTGTCGAAATTCACACGAGTAAAACCATAAGTTATAGCTATTTAAAATTAAAACCCTCATCACAAGGCCGAAGGCGATAAGAGCCTTATCTTCTTACTTAACTTACTTCCGTAGAATGTTAAGGCGTTTATTACGCTACAAAATAATCCGGTGAGGTAGCGAGAGGTTAAGCTATATTATGTACAGGTCAAGGTTTGATTTAGGTCGACATTATCCCACTAAAAATGTTGACGATAATTACATTTCAAAATGTTAGCTACATTAGTGTAAGAAATATGTGACATAAGATAAATCTGTTATTTTTATACAAGCATACATATGTATTTACATGTTATGTAAATGCCCTATTTAAGTCCGCTATTTACACTGTTTAGGTATATTAGAATAAATAAAAAAATCACGGTTATTAATCCTAATGGCGTTATGAAAAATATATTATTATTATTTATATATAACCAAGACTAGTTAGGATGTATCAAATAATATTTTAAAAGCTCGACTTTAAACTTAATTGATTTTGTAACATAATGAAATCCGGATAAGTTGTTTTATAATTGTTAAACATTTATTTATGTACATTTGGAAGTTTGCTGAACGTGAAATTATATAAAAATATTATTAAGTTATAAGACCATATTCCATAAATTACTGTGTGAAATGAAAAAAACCAATAATTATTTGAATATGATTGACATATTTTAATAATATTAATATTTTATAATTATTATGTATTTATTTACTTTTCTGCTAATCTTAATTCTGCAGGTTTTTTTATTATAATTCATAAGAGGATTCAATTTTTATAATCGAGAATAATAATATAATTTTATAATAACATAGGTATTTAAAAATATTATTAGTTAAAATTCTAATGTTATTGACTATAACATTATATGTACCAATTGCTACGAACTTCGTAATACTAATAACCGTGTATACCTCCCAAATAGACAACAAAGGATACATTGAGCTCAAAAGTAACTTTCGTTACAACTTCGCTAATTAACATATTGAATGTCTAAATAAGATACGAAACGTACATACGAAACAAACATCAAAGTAAGTCGGTAAATGTGTTTGAAAATCTCATTGTTTACAATACCCTTATAAAGGTTTACGCCCAATACAGTAATGGTAATCGAGAAGAATATACACGATTTAAACAAAAAGATCTACCATGAAATGTTATTTCGAATTTCAACTATCAACAATGAAAGTACGAATATTACGAAAGTTTCGGATCAAAATTTCTCGCGTGCCATGAAATACATTCTTATCGAAACTGGACTCGTAGATGCGATATTAAGATTTCTTTCGTCATAAACTCCACCCGAAAGTATCTAAACGACCGAGGTGATACCATTTTGATAGCAATTCTTCCGTTATTTTGACATCAAGTTTTTGTTTCGTTCGGCTTCGAAATATCGGATAAACTTTCGTGGTTGGTTAGGTACTTTTTTAACAATTGTAAAGTCTTGCTATTGACCACAATTTTATATAATGAGAAGTGACCGTAAGGAATAACAGGAACTCATAATTAGCTTATTCAGTTTTGCTTTGAAAAGGTTCACATTATAGTGCAGAGGCTGGAAGAGAATTTCATTTCTTAGCTGTGTACATAAGGAAAGAAGACGCGAGCACTTCGTGTGTACAATTGGCATGTCAACAACATAAGGGCAAAGATCCTTCCTCCTATGGTAGTCCGATGCCAAAACGGTGATAAAAATACCAAGTTATTCAGTTCTTGTGCACATTGTCAAAAATGTATTCTGTTAAATATAGAAAGATATTTAATTTTGCGTTGTTGTTCTAAACTCTGAACTTTGGATTATAACAACGAATTATCACCAATTAGCTCGGCGCTCCACAGAATTAAAAAAATGCAGCTAATAGGTTTTATAATTACCATTAAATGATATATAATGCCAGCATTTATGATTAGCATCTATATCTTAAAAATATACAAACTTTTCTCATGCATATACATATGTGCATATATTTTTCCATTGTATACGATTATTGTATATTTTTATCTTATGTATTACATTTTATCCCTCCAATATTTCTCATTTACAGAAGGTATAAACATTAACTTATATTGTACTCATATATATTTGTACAATAATTATATAAACATATACGCTTGTATATATATTAGTCTACGCCTGTTATAACAAATGCCGTCTGTTTGTGTTGGAATGTCTCCCCTTTTATCTACTCATACCTATCCACTTCAGTGACAGTAGGCCCTTAGGCTGTTAGGCCAAAGAATTGCTTTCCAAGTCTACCTACCTATATAATGAAGCAGGACTTACGCCGATTCATAAAGACGGCTTACTAAATAAAACTCAAGACATTGTTCGTTAGCATGGATGGCTCTTTGTTTCTTGTTTTATTCTGGAATGGGATATATATATATTTTAAGTACTTACCTACATTGTAAATAAAGTTATTGTAGTAAAATATTATAAAAAATATTGTCATGTACAATACAGCATATAAAAAAAGATTAATCCGCAAGCTAATGTTCTTTATTTATTTATTTATGTACATTAGCTTAATACTACATAGCGGATTTTAATATGCGGTAAAAAAAATTACAACACATACAATAGAGATTATATAAATATACATACATGAATATATTAAACAATGTAATTAATATATGTAATAATGTGTATAATGTGTATAATATGTCTTTGTTATTACTTATTATTATTATAATAACCTTTACCCGCGACCTTGTTCACGTGGCGAAGATAAAAATACCCTATGATTTTTTCTATCCCATACAATATATTAACATTCATAGTGATTAGTTAAGCGATTTACGCGCTAAGAGGTTACAAATACACTTTCACAATTATAATATTAGTAAGAATTTAACTTATTAATGAACTCCGTAATTATTATGGATTAATAGATAACAGAAATAGATTGAAGAATAAAATTGTACACGTAATGGCAAATACGATTAAAATTTTTAAAATATTAATAAAAATAAAATTAAGTAACTTCAAAATGAAGATTTACAAATCGACAGTATTTTTTATTTTTAAACCGATTTCGAAATTTCAATTCTTCCTTTTATAATCAATAGGATTTACACACACGTTGGTTTAATTTAAATTTTGTCACAAGTAATTTTATTTTGTGACATAAAATTTTATTATAATTTTTATGTGTTTCAGTATAATCTCCGTTTAGTGACAACCCTGCACCAACTTTCGCAATAACAGTTAACACCGTACGAAACTGGAACATCTCAAACTTTTCTTCATGCGGATCCCTCCACTTCAATTGTCTCATTCGAATCTTCGAGAAGATTTCCTTATTGTTTCTGCTCTGAGATATTTTATTGCGCATGAACAGTTTTGGAAGGGACTGTTTTGGCTTTAATTATTTTAGTCTTTTTATTCAAGCGCCATGACATTTTATTTTAAAGTATTGAAACTGATATATTTTGGAAAATCAACGAACTGACAATATTTTTTATTAAAAAAATATTAACGGGTAAATTAAACAAGCATAGCTATCATCATCATCATCATCATATCAGCTTTTAATTGTCCACTGCTGAACATATGCCTCCCTCCAGGGGGGGGGGGGGTACCAGTAGTTGCTACGCTTGGCAGGCGAATTGGCAATCACAGTTAGGCTTTGGAAAAAATTTAAGAGAGACGCTGCTATCCATTCCTCGCCCTCCCTTAATCAACCTCTTACGACACCCACAGGAAATGAAAGGGCGGCCTATTCTATTCCGGGACCATGCGGGAAGCATAGTTATACTCCGGATAAAAGGGTAGGATGTGCCAGTGAAATTATCGCTTCCGAGATACACCTTAGGCCTCTGGAAATCTATAGATGAGGGTTGGAACTATGGGCAATATAATAAAATACGTCAGTGTATTTTGTGATGCCATGATGCTGCTTGAATCTATAGGTCCAGTGATCATTTACCGTTCATATTTATATAAAAAAAATGCTTAAACAAGATCTCATGGATAATCATGAATCATCATGGACTACTTATTCATGAGTTGTTATTGTAAAACTGGAGAACATAAAAAACATATATTTTATTGTAAAGACATATTTAATTAATTTTGTTAGTTTCTTTCAGAATACAAATAGCCTTTAAGTAACACTAAATACACAAGCAGAAGTTTATTTATTGAGATAAATTGTTGCCTAAGTTAATTTCATTTACTCGAAATAGAGAAAAAGCTTTGCTTTTACTTAATGGTATGTTTAATGTAACACTTTATTACACCTTATTATATAAAGTAGAATACATTCGACATATTTAGAAGAAAAGGTATAAAAGGCATTGATTATTTGTTCTTCTAAATAAGCTTTTTAGGAGGTTTTGTTAAGTAGAATAAATATAATAAAGAATTAGCTAATCAAGTTTGTTTTATTATTCTCATAATCTCTTCTACATAATGATTCTTTATCTCTATAGAGATCTAGAGATAAATCTTCTATAATTGTTCACGTATAAATATAATTTAAAGATTAGTAAACAAAAAATATGTAATTTCTGACTATCAATATAAATATGGAAATCGCTGGTTAGAGTCACAGTTGTAATATTTATTTAGTCCACAACGGTATGTTTATACCATTTTAAGTAAATTAACGATACATATGTAGATCTGTATTCAGATGGTGATTACTAATTTTTATCAGGTAGACGGGTCGTTAGTGACGTCCGTATGGCGACGGAATACGGATACGCTGTTTGACGTCACCATTCCTTTGTTTCCCAAGAATATCACAGGAGGCAATTTAAAGGATAAAACGCAGTACACCAACGTTGGAGATGGAGAAATTGAAATAAAAGTCTTAAAACCTAGTGAACGTAGGAATAGTAGGCTAAGTTCTCCTTCGTTTACACTCCCACATACGAGTATCTACGCAAACACAGTGTGCAATTTGTAAATATTTTTACCTAAATTGTAATTGTAATAAGTTTTAATGTTAAGTTTAGCAATTTTATTCATCTTACTAAATCTATTTATTGTAACATTAATAGAATGTTTAATATTTGTTTAGTTCGTGCTGATGGGGTAATAATAACTTTCAATGCAGGTCTTTTTATAACCTAAAAATATATATATATATATATATATATATATATATATATATATATATATATATATATATATATATATATATATATATATATATATATAATTTTACTGGAAGCGGGGGAGTATCGGAAGTGAAAAGACGCAAGAAGTCGTCTGCGATTTAAATATATATATTATATTATATTATATTATTTATATATATATATATATATATATATATATATATATATATATATATATATATAAAGAACTACGCACCCAAAGAAGTCAATAAATATAGAAGAAGAAAATAAATACATAATATTGATGTGGACTGATGGTGGGTGAAAAGTAGACGTAAAAGTGGTTAGAAATATAAATATTTTATATATCATGTAAAAATACTGCTGGAATACGCAACGAGCGTACAAAAAGCATAAACTTAGTACCTCCCTCCAAGGATATCAAATCGTCTCGTAACCAGGTCAAGGATTAAAAGGGGACGAAAAGGATTTCGACAGACGCAATTCGTGTATTTGGGGCACCGTAGGCCAAGTTTGACTTAATCTTACCACAACGGAGGCCAATATTAATTCCATTAGAAGTTCTATTCATTAAATTAATAATTTGGAATTCAGTTTGCGTTTATAATAATTTAATGTTGAATAGTTAATTCATTTTATCAAAAAAATTATAGATGATTTTTATAGCTGTTACTATATACTTAGTACTTACCTACCTACAATCTAAGATAATTCCTTAAACGGACACACTGTAGACATTTTATAGATCTATATACACAAAATGGCTAGGTAATAGCTTAAGTTTTAGACAATACAGGCAAGTAGTAGGTAGATTTCACCGCAAGATCCGAATAACCCTCAAGAGGCTAAGCGGAGTATTTAATATGCGTGCACACGTATACCAAGTACAGGAGGTCTATCGGACCCCACAAATTACTTCAGTGAAGCTAAGATACGAATCGGGGTGTTGACTATTGATTTTATAGGTATTCTAATGCAAATTCGATACTGGAATATGTTCGATGAGAATAGATGTTAATATCCTTTAATGAATTTAAAAAGTAGATTTTATTACACAAAAAAATCTAATGCTCTCGTAGTGAAAATAGAATTAAAATCAATTGGTGTATAAATGAACCAGATTTTAGAGTAGGTTATGTTTACCCTAATTTACAAAAAAAAAATAGAATATATATAAAATATATATATATATAAAATATATATATATATATATATATATAATATATAAAATATATATATGTGTATATATATATATATATATATATATATATACCTCACCTGCATAAATAGTATACGCAGGCGGGGCACCAGTGTGACAGGTCAGTTCATCAGAAATTCAGCACGATGGTTTCCACCTGACAGGACATATTGCTATCAATGAGACTGGTAGTATGCATTATTAATAATTCCTTCCCTCCTATATATTATATAGTAAATCTATTTCTAGTTACAATAATATCTTTTAAAAACGGTAAAGTATTCCATTCATATTTGATTCTGTTATATAAAAACTTACTAAAAATAACATAAGGAAAAGGCGAAAATAAATTACAGCAGATAATATTATTCTATTAAGTAAGCAAGACATCTCTATATATACAAAGCTATGGGATACAAAGAAAATAATATATATCGAGGAATATGTAATTCCTCTAGCAAACATCCTGTGTAGGCACATCAATATTTAATTAAGGCCAAGCCGAATCCTCTAATGGTAATTAGCTCGTGTACAGAAGCTTAAGTCGTGCATATTTATCAAAACGGCCTTACTCGCCATTAAACAAAGTGCCTTCAGATACTAATGGCGCTTTTAGCCGACTCGGAGCCATTGCGCAATAAATATGATTTATCAACCGGATAAAAAACATTTTGTTTCGCGACTCAATAATACTAATTTTAAGTATTCTTATTGGAAAAAATCCTATTACCTTCGTATTTGTAAAGATACTTTCAACAGAAATATCTCTCAATGTTCAAAGTTGCATTTGATATGAAATATTAAATAAAAAATATGTATAATATTGTCATTTCTCCATTCATGTTGTCCTTCATTTATATTAAAATTTGTACAAATAAGACAAAATTAAAATTGATAATAGAGTTGTAGTACAAGTGTATTTCTTAGAGGTTTAGATAAAGAAGTCAACAAAAAAGTACTTAAAGAAAATTGGATTATGGGCAAACAAAATTTTTACGTGTAATAAATTATTTATTAATTTAATTAAATTTAATATTAAAAAAGATCTTGATAATCTCGTATACTAGTCAGAAGATAAATATCGGAGATGAAAACTAATGATGTTTATTAACCGTTAAACAAATGAAATAATTTCAGAAACAACTATAATATTAATTAAGGATGATTAAAAATCATCATAGTCAAAATTTGTTGTATTTTTTTTTCATTTAAGAGTTTCCTCTTGTCGGTGCAACCAATTCATGTATCTTCTTACACCTAGCTCTATCCCAGGCCATATCCTTGATCTCCCTATACGACATGACACCTAGTGTTTCTTTTATCTGTCCCATGTAGTCATTCCTCGGTCTTCCTCTTCCTCTTTTGCCCTCTATTACGGTTTTTTTAAGAGCATAGTAGATGCTCTTAAAAAAACCGTATATATATACCGTCATATCGTATAAGGTGGCCCAGCATTTTGCCCCTTCAATTCTCTATTATTTTAAATAATGTTCTTTTCTCGTTCACTCTTTTCAGGACTTCCTCATTCGTGAATTTTTCTGTCCAGCTTATCCTTTCCATTCTTCTTTGTTATAATTAAATATCACAAAAAAAAAAATTACTTCAATTCTGACAAAACCGGGACTTTTATTTAAAAACTAAAGTATTAACCGAAATATATCCTTTCAGATTAAAAAAAATATTTTCCAAATCGGTTTAGAATGAATGCAGTTATGAGGTAGCACATAAAAAAATACAACCGAATTTGAAAACCTCCTTTCTGAAGCTGATTGAAAAAGGATTTTATTGGCATTTTTATTATTTTTTATATAAAATGAATGATCTAAGCCCTTGCACTATTATACAAATTGTTTACAATTATCAAAATAGATTAATTAATTATATTTAAGCAAGCTTTGATGTATAATTATTGCTTTGAAGTAATATAGTCCTTGAACTTGTCAAAACTACGAAAATGTGTTAAGAGTAAATTGTGCAGTCGGACAATTTAGTAAGTGTTTAACTCAATTAAAGTGTATCTGACGTTAACTTAAACATTAAAGACACTTGTTTGTTTTAGTATATGTTAGACAAACAACACTATAATTACATTGTTTGTGTTGTTTATTACGTACACAACGGAAATACAACACGTCGGCAATATAATGAACTATCACTACTGACATTACAGTTCTTAGAATATTTTTATTGAAATCGAGAATGGACTGATTTCTTACTTTTCAAATTTGAAATGTCTATTGTACTATTCATACATACAAAATGATCATTAATCTTTACTTAAGAAATATAAGAGTCTGTTTTTTTGTTTGTTACTCACAGCCTTAGTATTAACGGCTTAACCAATTTCTTTGAAATTTGGTGTACACGTATTACATAGGATGGAGTCTTCTCTATCCCATGTAGTACATATATGGGCAACTTTTTATACCGATCAATAAAAAGTCGAGGGTAAAAGAGAGTAATAAATATAAATAATAAATAAACTATTTATTAACTTTTGCGTTATAATTATTTTCTTGAAAATTAGTCTAATGTTCTAAAAATTTTATAAAAATCGAGTTAGTTATTTAAGAAACCCAATAGACTTACTATAGTATATATACTATTGAAATATGTAAAAATTGTAAATACAGGCCTATCGGTTACATGAGTGGATGATAAATGATGATACTAAAACTCGTGCGTCATGCGGGTAGAAAGTTTTCTCATCGCAGCCGCACAAAGCCAGATCCAATCACTAGTTTCGAACTGAAACCCAATTTTCTTCATTCATCAATCTATATTCACTATGTTGTTTATTGTACAGAAATGTAATAGATATTATTTTTTTTTCCATATCTTAAATGTAAAATATAAAAAGCGACTAGTTTTTTAAACGTTTGATAACTCATCTAATGATAAAGGGATAATGATTACTAACAGACCAACACTATGGACTTTACAAAATACCTACCTAACTTGAGGTTATATTTTATTTATTATATAGTTATTAGTTATTTATTATTTATTTTTCGTCTTAAAAAAAAACCTGCAACATTAACTAAATAAATTTCGAAACATCCGTTAAAATTTTTAAGTCAAACTGCAAAATTACTAATATACGCATTACGTAAAAAAATTGTTTCACCATAATATACAAGCGAATTGAGAACCTCCTCTCTTTGAAGTTGGTTGAAAATATTATTTTTATTTATTCGTATATATTTAGATTATAAAAAGCAAAGAATTAAAAAAATCTATTTTAGGAACTTTTATTCTAAATATGAACATGTCAGTCCCATTGTTTTCAATAGTATATACAATAAAATAGTATCTAAGAGCACTGTATATACATGTTTACTTAAATTGTAACATATCTCTTGAGAATATAATTCCAAATATGTGAAATGAAATTATTTTAAATATTTGTAACAAGTATTAGAGATCTTTCTAAACCTATCAATACTTGTAATTTTTTAGTACATATTATAAATTATTCAATTTTTTTTTTAGTATGCATCTAATTTTGATTCTGTTTTTATTTTTAAATAAGTAAGTAGTACTTCTTTTATTATATGAGAATGTTCGAGAAGAAAACAAAATAAGTGAAATTTAAAATAAACCTTATTTCTATAACATAAAACACAATTTTAAATGCGATTAAAATTTGTTCTCTTCTCTGAATCGGTGTATGTGAATGGACATTTAAGTGAATAATGAATTTCTAAGTACCAGGAAGTCGTGTTTTATTTTTATAATAAATTCCTACGGTGTGGATATAAATATTTTTTTTAATTGATATTAATATTGATACATGATATATTTTTTAATATATACATTAAATATAATCAACAATTTGACGTTAAAATCTCTAATATTTTATCAAATTTATCATTGCCACATTATTCAAAGATACTTAAAATGTATTTTCCTACTCACAATTTAGATTCGTAAATTGCCCTACTTTCTTTCAAAAGGAAAGCGTCATTATTTTTATATTTTCTTAGATGGAAAAAAGAAAAAAAAAACATTTTGCAGCGAGGCCATTTTGGATTCAATGAAATAGGTAGGCCATCCCTTTGTTTCGAGGGTCGAGCACGCGTTAAGTAGAAGATAAAGCATCTTTATTGCCAGACTTTGTCCCGATTCCGCTATTATTATTCTGTATTATCTGTGGCCTTTTTGATAAAATAAAAAAAAAAAAAAATACGAACGTATACCCAACGCGTAATAAAAATAGTTTATTTTATGACTGATCATTCGATTTAGCTAAGTTATTGGCACTGTGGGGTATAAGCATAGATAAAAAAATACATAGAACTAAAGGATTTATTTTATAACATTACTTATTTTAATATATCGTACACTAAAATTTTAAATACTAAATACTAATTTTGAAGGTTTTTCTTTGGTTATTATTATTATAACGGATAAATTTAAAAACTACTCAATTGATTTTAAAAATTATTTTATCTATAGAAAGCAAAATTTTATCAGAGGGTAACATCCTTACTAATATTATAAACGTGAATGTAAGTTTATTTGTTACCTATTAATATCTTGACAACTTAATCAATTACTATGAAATTTGATATACATACACTATGTGGAATACAGAAGGTTTATTTCGATCAGTGAATACATTCCAATCACGGAAGTCTCTAATTTTAGAAATTTCTATCTACTTGTGCAGGCTTGATCGCTACAATAACTATTAATTGAAATAGAAGAAATAAATTACAAAAAGTGAGTTATATGTTCAATTTGTTATATGGGTTCAAGGGAGGCTGTTCGTAAACGTTTCAAACAAATAAATACAGTCACCTCACTTTAACACATACGGACACATGCTCGTAATGTATAAAAAAACTTACATGATTCTACAAAAGTATGTAATCATACAAATAAAAGCTTACATAATGGAGACAAATTATTGGTACCCAAAACCTCTTTATAATACAGCTACCTGTCTTATATAATACTTAGAACAGAGAGAAACCCAGGCCTTTCAACAACCGAAACCAATTCTCGAAGATTATTTCCCGTTTAAATGGAATTTCTTTTTAAGCGATTTCCAAAGAGGGGAGATAATGAATTTTCCTGTATTTTTTTACATATATCTTCGCCAATTCTAATTTAGATAATTATTTTTGCAACCGATAGGATTTTCTTTCGTAATGGTCCCATTCCCATATCGCCATCGACAGGAAATTTATCCTCGCACCCTAAAACCAAAATGGTCGCGAACATTGCGTTTGCAGAGGGATATTCTCCCGGGAATGCTCAGATTGTGGAATGAGCTCCCTGCCGAGATTTTTCCCAGGGACTTATGGGGTTCTCCAAAAGCGCGTATCTGCAAGGTCGGCAATGCGTACGTAACATCCTTGGTCTTATTGATCCATAGACTACGATACTGTTTACCATAAAACGGTTCGTATAGTCGAATTTTTATGGTATAAAAAAAATATTAATTTTATCACGTTTGATATCGCTGTATTTTGTGGAACAATATCTAAAATTATGTGTTATCAAGTTGAGGTTATATATTAGTGTTGGCTTTATATAGTAGGAGTAAACCTATAATTTTATGCGGTCAGTTAAAGTCACCATAAATCGTCAATAATAATAATATAGGAGGCTGTTAGTTGCGTATTTTTAGAGCTGCAAAGTTGACCTATATTCAGCTACCGTCCGGGGCGAGCTGCCGCGTTCTATTGACCTACATATACGCAGCGCTGACGTCAGAGCGCCGACGTCACACGGCGTTAGGGCTGTTTTGTATTAAAATTGTTGATACTTGCATATCTTGTAATATAATGCGAATTAATGGAATATTACTATTGAAGTATTGTTTAAATATGTATTAAAAAGATGTCAGGGAGGAACTTTCACATATTTCAACTAATTAAAAAAAAAAAACATTATTATTTCTATGTAAAACTGACTTATAAATAAAATATGATTATGACTATAATTTCTATTGGGGTAGTTAGAGGTATTTGTCTATTGCTGTTTTTGTGATGAACGGAACAAAGAACGTGTGTTTTGTTTTTTATTTAACTAAGCACTATCTTAATATTATTATTAACGTATTCTTTTCTACGATTATTTTACCTACTCTTCTACCATTTTTTATTATATTAGTTTTTTAAGAATGTTCACTGGTTATTACTAAATCTGTGGTATTTATTATATTTATTTATTTACTGTATCTATCATAGTAATTCACTAATACCCTATTATTGTATATATTTCTAGTAGTATTGAATTAAATACCGTGGTAAGATTGCAAATACGGAAATAAAATCGATTCACCCGAACTCTTGGGTTCCTACTCGATCACAAGTAAACGTACAATAAATAATGATTTATATTATGGCTTCTTAAACGTGTATATTTAGTTTAAACTTTTAAACATAATTAACATGAAATTTATATTAAAACTAATCTATTTATCGTCAACTTTTTTTTTCTTTACAGATTTTATTTACAACTTTTCATAATTAATGTATGTATTAAAAACAAAAAAAAAACGTAAAATATAATTACAGTTTCAAACATTAATAACGAAAATTCCATGAATCGGCAAGAGAGGATTAGTAAAGTCAGAATACATTCGAGACTTACATTATTTACGTTATTCTAGAAGATTTATTTGCATTGTGAAATAAATAAAGATTCTTCAAGTCTAAACTGCTCCTAAGCAAAGGATTCTAGAAGAGGTGAAATTAAAAATTCTCTATAAATTCCACGTTTCTATTTCAAAGTAATCATTTGAAACAGTGGGCATTGGAGATTTTATTTCTTGTTTTCGTCGAAGAATCCATTAAGATGGCCACGGAAAGCGAACGATTTGCAATAAGATGTAGTTTTCAAGTCATCGGAGATTTTTCTATTACCAATTCACTTGTAGATGTAACATTACAGATTAATAAGAAACTTGTGTTGCATTATTTTTAAATAATATTGTATCATTAGAGAATTATAAACAATATTGATCTAATATTAAATAGCTTATTCAGTATAATTACAATAGTGCTTTGTGACATACACTCTCGGTCCGACCTACAGATTTACTACCGTCTCTTACTCGTATCTGTCAGGCATGAATGATGTTTTTCCATATTCTATATCTAACACTAAATCTTTCCCTCTAAAGAGACAAAATTAATAACTAAAAATCACATATATAATTGAATAAAGTTTATATAAAGTTTAACTTACATACAACGAGATCGAAAAAAAATTTCGACTAGTTTTGGAGTCAATTCGTGATCCTTATTAATGAGTGACTGTGACGCGAGCACGATCCTGACGGACTTTTTTTTTATCTAATTACACGTAAGTTAAACCGATAACTATTCAATTAAAATTAAATATGTGTTTACGAAAGTTGTAACATATATGTAATCTTTAAGATAATTCACTTGTGTCTCTTAATTGTCAAGCATTAATGCTGTATTTTCATATTCTACATATAACACTACAAACAGGGTCCTAAAATATTTTATTACAAACATAATACATTATTCGTTAAGGCTACAAGATAAATAGAAGAGTTATATAGATAGTTTCCTATTATACGGATAGCAAGAAATCTTAAAAAGTTATTTTCAACTAGCAACTCGCCCTGATTTTGCACGGACAGATAAGTAGAAGATCTGCAATTGTTTAGAAATAAAATTTATCCCATGTTATTAGCGGTTAATGCAGCTTTCAATAGGTAAAAGAATTCTTAGTATATATTAAGTGTTTTTAAGTTTATCCATTTAATACAAAAAAAAATCGAATCTTTTTTCTTTACAATATTAGTTTAGATTTAGCCGAGAATGGAACAAAAAGGGTATGATCCATTTGTAAATAAAATTTTTATATATATTTAATTTTAATTCACCCATTTAAGCGGGATCGAGTAACAAATATCTTTACAAACTACACTGCTTTAATTAATAGTGAGATTTCGAGTTTATATCTATCGTTTGTAACAAAGAATCTAAACACCAGTACTAAAAGCTTCCAAGAAATCTCGAATTTACGAGTTCCTTCTTATCTACAAATTTTTATGACAGATGCGTGTATACTCAAGTATGTGAGTATATCAGTGTTTGTTTTAGGCCATAAATCAATATTTCATTATTGAGAAAGTTCGAGATAACAAACAGAATGTTTGTTACTTTACGTGCGCGTCGCAAATGCTTAGTCTTTTTAATTATTATTTATGTTTTGCCAAAATTGACTGGAAGAAAAAGCTATATAGCGTTAAGGCCGTCTTTTGTATCAGACATTTTTGATACTGTGATCAATAAAAATAAATAAAATAAAAATAAATAATTTGTACTAGTTACTCCCGTGATTTTATCTACGTAAAAGATATTGATTTAATAAGATAAAAATCTTATGTTCTTACTAGCTGTATCCCTCGGCTACGCCCACGTGAATCAATGTATAAACTATCCTATATACTAATTCTATATATACCTATATACTAAATAATAATAAACGGGTAAAGTTCCTGCCTAAGCTTAAATAACTAAGACAATTCTGATAAATTACATTTATTTTATAGGCAAAAAAAAACAAAAAGTATAAATTGCCGAATTAATTTTTAGCACTAGCAATTTCTTAATATCTATTATTTAAAATTTAGGTATTTTTTCTAATTCAAAATAAGCTAATTTAATTCTGCGTGATTTGAGTGAAATATTAATAAATATAAACTCATTCATGTATGTACATCACACGACACATCAACCTATGTCAACCACATGGTTTTAGCACGAAGTTACATTAAAAATTCTAAGCCCTAACTATTACTATTGAATAAATAAAATAACTCTCACTAATCCTGAATATATTTCGAATTACCTAACAATTTATTTAAATTTGGAATTTGATATACCTTCAAAAATAATAATTAAATTCAATTCCGACGTTATAAAAAGTAAAATAATTTGTTCTTATTGTAAAATATGAATTCGAAACTGCGGTTTCGAGTTGGTTACACAATATTGTTCCGAAATGTTAATTGAAACGGTTTCAGTATAAATATCTGAATATTCATTAAACACATAAACACACTCCAATGCTTTCGTTAATAAATCAAAAAGCTTCATACCTTTTATTGGTAATTTAATTGCCTATTTCTTTTTTATATTATTCAAAAGCAAAAAAAAAAATATTAAACCAGCTAAGATCTATAAATATGATATATAGTATCATAATACTAAGATTTGCAATGTACAAATATAATAAAATACATAATATTTTTGTTTGTCACCTCTATACAAAGCTACTCTATGATATGATCGTCCTGTCAATATAGCTTTACTCGTATTAAGGATAAACATTTCAAAGACGTAGTTTCTCCTACCATAAAACCAGTGCGGATTACAGTTTTGGCTTATGTACAAATTCATGTTGTCTATGCTTATCTATATTTATAACAAGATTTATACTATAACGATTATAAATGGTGTATTTATTGTACTTACTGAATTCGATGTTTGAACAATGGAGACAAACATTTCAAAATTGAGACAATACACAATACGAATTCTGAATTATAAATTTTAAGAAACTGATGATAATAGATTGGAATTTACGAATACATTATGAAATTATTATGACATGAAACTAGTTTCAAGATAGCAATTTTAAACGGCAGTTTTAAACAATATGTGAAGAAATATTTAAATATTAATAACGATGTCCAATTTTCATATAAAATCTTAAGGACGTTTTACGAAGTACTAGCTATGTTCTATGGATTTTATTATTACGAGTATTGATTATTTTGTCTCGTGTTTGTATGTAAAGTACCCTGTGTATTAATTTATTAATTTAGGATTTGGTAACTTCGGGTACTACGTTGTTATGATACGATACTAAATTTACAGTTTGCCATATCTAATAATTTCTCTATAGAGATTATCTATGCTTCTATACTAATAATATATAAGGTTAATCTATGAATTTGTATGTTCGAAGTAATTTCCGGTACTACTGATTCGATTTTGAAAATACTTCTACTATTAGAAAGATATACCCTTAGTGCTATAGGCTACTTTTTATTTTAGTAAATATATATATGTATTTTCAATAATTAATTACAATAAATATAATTGTAGTAGATAAAATATCTATAATATGGCGTGTGAGGCCTAAACGGTTTGAAATAAAGAAACAAAATGTACATAAAAATATTAATTATCTTTAGCTTTACAAAAAAAAGTCTTCGATATCATATATTTAACTTTAATATCTCAGCAAAAAAAAAAAATATGTAAAATAAAATTTTTTAAGATTAAGTTGGGATACAGATTTGATGTATATTTTACAAATTCTTATAAAAACAAAGTAATAAATCAAAATGAAAATTTCATGGAGATAAAGTTTCCTTTTTAAATTAATTTAACTAATGCAATTAGTCAAAAGATAATGCGAAATAAAAATAATAAGTGTTAAAATTACTGCGTTGTCGCTGCCGCTGGTCGTGCGAGAATAGTAGCGCGGAGGCGAGGGGCGCAGGAGAAAGTATATAAATGCGCGCACATCAACTTGTTAAATAGGCTGTTCATTTTAAATGTTAGAGAATTCTTAGAGAAAATTAGTACAGTATTTTCACATACGCCAAAATATCAGCCTTACTAAAATATGTTGAACAGTTTAAAAGTTATAGAAACAAATATTGCACCCGTATAAAGCCGCGGCGGGTCGCTAGTCTATATATACATATACATATATTAATAAATCTTAATAATAAAATATTTAAATTTATTTACATTTAAATTCTTCGTAAGTCGTGACATAAGTTTAAAAAGTAATGAAATATTCAGAACCAACTTGATTGAGAATATTAAGTTTCTAAATTAATAAGTTTAATGGATATAGAAGTTTAAATACATTTCTATATCCAATACGAATAAGTACAACTTTGACATTTAGTGTAGTCTGTATGCGTCAATTAATACAGACTTTTGTTGTGACCTAGTTATAATTTGGAAAGAACCAGGTGTTGTAGGTATCTAGCTAATTATCTTGTATTTTATTAATATTTTGTTGAAATAATATGCAAAGGCTATCTCTAAATATTGAAAAACAAAATCATTTTAAGCATGTTTCTTATTCTAAATTACTTTACAGATTTCGATACGAGTTTCATTGCCATTTAGATATTTTTCAATTTACTTCAAAGAGCGGAGGAGGTTCTCTGAGCGGTTGTATTTTTTTACGTTTGTTAGCTCATATATCCGTCCGTTTTAAATTGATTTGAATTATAATGAAACAAATACCGTAAGACATTACATTAGTATAAATAAATACCGTAGAAATTTTATTAAAATATGTACGATAGTTTAATTTTTAAATCAAAATAACTGGATATTTTAAATAAACTGGTTTTGCTAAAATTGGGGGTGGATTTTTATTTGTAGAACACAATCGTAAATTATTAGAAATTTAATCTATTATTATTAAGAAAGATTCTTAAGTGACGGCTCTGTACAGGTAAACGCGATGTAGGACGACCCCCAATTAGATGGAGTGACGATCTAAAATGCATTGTTAGGAGTCACTGGATGTATGTGGCTCGGGAACGTTCCTTATGTCAGTCTATGGGGGAGGCGTATGTCCAGCAGTGAACAGATAAATAAATAAATAAATATAACTAAATAAATATAATAAAAATGGGAAATTCATCGTGGATAGCGAATCATTCATATGTCCCCATTTCTCGGTCGAAGTCGCAAGTAAAAGGTTGTAAATAAATTATTTATTTTACTATAGTAGACTAACATTTTCCGCTTGGTCACACTTAGAAATCTTGTCCAGTGGAGCGGGAATACTTTAAAGCCACTCTATCGGTGGATGCAGTGAACTAAAAAATATTATTGGCGAAATAGCTATTGGTTTTATTGAAAGTGTAAACAGTGAGTTAAAGGTTATTATATTTAGATACATATTAAATTATTTATTTTTTCGTATACAATTTTTTTCAGATATATATTACATATGTATTGATATAAATATAGAAAATTTGAGATTTACCCTAATTCGAGTTTATATAATAACAGATATGTTTAGACATGTATTTGTGGTTAAAAAGTAGGTTAGGTTTGGTTTGGTAAAATTTTCAAAAATAGTTATCTTATAAAACTAATAAATCTTACCATTTTACGTTTTACTGGCATGGTAGTTGGTAAATTCAAATCCTAAAATTTACCTATAAAATATATAATAATTTATGAAACTTAAGATTTACTAATTTACGGGTTTTTATACTAACATAAATAAAAGAAATTTGTTGCCTTTTTAAGCTACTTCCAAAAATAGGAGGTCCCTAATTTGTAGAGCGGTTATGTAATTATTTCGCTAGATTATAACCGATTATGACTCCATTTATAGACATTTTGTGTTCTAAATTCAAATTATAATGTATCTAAATTCGTCGTTCACTGAAATGTTTAATCATGACCCTTTTATGAATTGCGAAGGCGAAATTATCTATTTTTTGTTTATAATTAAATTTCAAAATTTATGAATCCCCAAAAATTAAATAATACAATTTACAGAGAATTTTATTAACCCAGACGTCCTTGGCTTTTATTATTGAGTGATGTTGGTGAATAAGATACAATTATAATTATTGTTTAAGACATTTTAGTTTAATCTTAAATTGGTTACGACACTGTGTTCTCTTAATTCCAGTAATTTCTTCTTTGATCAATTTACATTTAACAAACAAGATAGACTGCCGTAATGAATTCATTAAAACGTAATAATTTTAGTGTTAATATAATTATAAGTAACTAGTTCACGCACGCTGTTTTGTCTGCGAAGCTTTTTTTTTTATACAACTTAGAATGGCAAACAAGCTGACGGTCCACCTGATGGAAAGTGGTAACCGTCGCCTATAGACATGAGCAGTACCATGGACATAACAGAGTATACTGTTTCGCCCATAGTACCCCCCATGCGTTGCCATTCCTGAGGATTCAGGTGTTATTCCTCTGTACCCAGTAAATTCACGTCATATCCAACACTTCAAACCGAAACACAGCCATGCAAACACAGCTGCTTCATGGTTGAAACATGAATGGGACAGAGGTACCCAAGCAATCGACTTTTGTACAAAGTCTCAAAATATATTAGTAATATATAGTACAAAATATATTTTTTGACAAGCATAAAATTACCAACAATAACAAATAAATATACTTCCACTCTTAATATTAGTAAGTATACACTTTCTAATAACAAATAAAAAAAATCTAATTTCATCTTACATACTAATTCTATACACATCAAAATTACAAGCAAATAACAGTGCACAATATCGAGCAAAGATAATAAATTAAAATAATAAATTCATAAAATACCTTTCACAACATAGGTAGATAATGATTCTATTTCTAACATATTTTATTGATAACAATATTTTAATATCGTACCCCAATATATCTTCTTTACATAACATTGCTAATTATTATAAATTGAACTTCACACACCAGATTAAACTGTCCCTAATTGCAATACCGGCTTATCGTGATATTCGACCTGTATCCCCTAAATGAATTTTCGTAACTGAAGCTATTTAGTGTTTGGGACGCTGGCGTGAGCTGACATTGAACTTGACACGTTTGGTCAAGCAACCCCGTGGGGGTCAAGCGTCAATGAAATCGATTCATTTATTTGTTTAAAAACATTCCAACAAAAAAGGTTTAGTGGCAGAATAAGAACACCGTATAACATTACTCTTTTTCATTTCCAGGATGTTGTAACACATGATTGTAACACAAGTAAATCTAGAACAATCTATTCGTTCAGGATAAGGAAAATTCCAAATAAACTGTACACCAAATCGTTTGTCTAATATCTTAATAGTTTGGTAATATTATGTAACATTCTGTTCTTCTGGCGGAAGAGATCAATGCTCAGCACCGGGTTTGATATTAATCACTTATAGGGCTTCATGATGACGCAAATGATTTTAGCAATATACTAGTTGTTTATTCACTTGCGTTTGAAAATTTATTATTAGAAAATATTTATGTCTATCTGACGATATTACATAAAATAACGACTTCGTAAGTGTAAATGTAGTATAAGGCAAACCACAGCTAGATGAAGTGATGATCTCAAATACTTTGCAAGGAATTAATCGATGCAGATAGCTCAGGACCGTTCTCCATATCGGCCTTTGGGGCAGTCGTTCAATAGGTAATTGCAAATGACTTAAATGACGATGATGATGCACTATATAATTTAGTTTTTTTTCTTTTCTGCATAAATACACCTAACTGCACTATATCTAGTAATAGTTAATAAACAGTATATTAATATCAAAATAACGTAGCTAGCTTTATGCCGTACACTTTCAATCAATTTTTTAATCAAGCATTGTTTATTTATTGATATTAACTTTTGGCAATTTATTATTCAGTCTACCCGTCTAGCCGCTATTGTTTCAGTCTGAATATTTTCTATGCAAATGATTTGATGCACGTTGCAATGAAATCCAACGTTTGTATCGAGTCACAACTATAATATTAGCTTTCGTTTAGATTTTACGCTCACACAATTCATGGATAAAATACTTTATTGCCTTCAATTTTGAATACTCGTGTACAATTTCAAAATATTTTCGTTTGAGGAAAATATTTCTATATTAAGGAATATAAGTGGAAAATAAATAATTGCTGGCATCTAATTACGTTAGTTTGTTTAACTAAAGAATGAAAATGATTTATTGTCTTAATGATTAATTTAAATATAAAAGTATTTTTAACTTACTTTAGCAGTTATAGTCGATGGTAAAAGCTGAAACAAATATATTTAAAGACTATAATAATAAATAGCAATTTCTTTAAATGTATACTCAGAAAAGATGATTATTAGAAATATTCACAGTTATATATGTTTAAAATGTAACTAAAGAGAGGCTTTGAATGGTCTTTGTATATAAAACGATTTATTTTAATGTATTTGTTAAGTGAATATAATAATTTGGTATCACAATTAAAAAGATATATTAGGTTTACACAGTTATCTTAAAATATTTATTACTATGCAAGTAAGTATAACATCGTAAACAGTAAATTAATCTTCATAATATTGCCTTAATAAGAAATATAAGTATTTAACTAGATTTTCTAGACTTCTGCCCTAGAATTGAATGAATGAATAAGATTACCTACTTTATTTGCAATATACAATATAGGAAATGAACAAGACAATTAATAAATATAACGATATAATTGTATAAATACCGTATGGCGGTCTTATTGCTGAGAGCAATCTTTTCAAGACAACCTTAGGATAATAGACTAATTGTTGTACAAATAGGTATTGTATAAGTATGTAGGTCTCTATCCTTACGTAGATCTCTTAATTTACTCATATTGTTATTTTGCAATAACAATAATTATTCTTATTCAAAATAAATAATAATACATGATGGATATAGATTTGCTTCTAGTACTATAGTACTTCATAATATTATTATGATTACTGTTACAGTACTATAAATTTGTTTTATTTTATATACATAATATTTTATTCGATGTTTAGTTAAGCTCGATTCTCCTCATACATCGTCGTCAGAAGCTTCTGTCCTATGTTATCTTATTGGACCCTTAGGCAATTTTATAAATCTACATTACATTGTACATTCATTTAGGAATATATTTAGAAATAATTAGATGAGTCATTTTGCGTTTTGAAATCGCTGAAAATTGGAAAATAAGAAGAAAGATTGTTGCGTAATACGAATATCCAAATCAGATTTTTTGTGAATGAGGGTATAAATTTTAAAGAGACTGCCTCAATTGAAGTCGCTAAAGAAATGTGGTGTCGACGCTTTTCGGTTTGAGAGCCACAAATTGAATTTGAGATAGCATACTGGAATTGGTCTATGAATTTATTTAATTTAGATGGAGATTTCTCATGAGAGTGTTACAAGTAATTTCTTGAGTAATTTTATTTATTAAATTTATATGAGATTAATACGGGAAAAAAAATTGTTTTAGAATTGGAGAATATATATATAATACAGGATTATATGTACATATATATATATATATATATATATATATATATATATATATATATATATATATATATATATATATATATATATATATATATGTCTATATCAAATAGTGGAACATACAAGGATTTTGAACTAGTCTTTGGGAACATGAAAAATTATGAATAAACGTTGTTATGATATTAATAATATACACACTTCGTCAAATTAAATTAAATTAAATATTCTTCCATGAGATTCAAGTTATCTTCGACTCAAATTTCATCAAAATAGCTCAATACTTTAATCTTTTAATTTAGTCTAAAAATATTTTTATGTAATTATATATACCTAGACATCAGTACATGTAACCTTGAATTGGTACCTATTTCCAGATGAGACATATATTATTACTCCAAAGATGGAACTGATAGTGCTTCTTTTGGATCGTATCCAAGTCGAAAACATAATGACGTCAACACTTAATTTGTGTCGTCAATTTATCACTATGAAGGCCATAGCGATCAAATAACTCGAGAACACTCATCGGCACATGGTAATTAAGACCCAAGCTCGTATTACATTTGAGTGAATATTCCCTGTATAACTTTTAACAGATTCGGTTGGTATAATTACAAATAACATTACATACTAGATTCAATTTTCTGACATTTAAACACAGGTAGCGACAGGTTATTTGAAGCATAGAGACATCCTGTTACGAATTGGTATCGAACGGTCATAGAAGGATAGAGGGTGAGTTTAGATCGAAAGAGCGACAGGAAATGTCCATACTACGAGTATATTGTATCAGCCGTTAACTGTCCACTGCTGCACATAGCGTTCCTCATAAGGGAATTTTGCTTTTTTGCTTACAATTGGCAGGCGGATTGGCAACCGCAGTTTGGCTTTTGGTGATATTTATGAGAGAGACGCTGCTGTTGATTCTCTCTCATAAATACCTCCGCTATAAGCTCCCTTAGTCGCTTCTTACGTTAGCCAAAGGAAAGGAAGGGGTGACCTATTCTATGCCTAGACTTACACAGTTTAGAACTACGAGTACTATTATAGGCACTATTATATATATACTATGATGCGAACTGAAATAACAAAATGTTAATTTACATTCATGTGATGGAAAGTGGTAACCGTAGCTTGTAGATATCAATAGCACTTTTTTATTTAAATCTATATGATGACATCTAAACTTCTAAGCCTAAGTTATTTAAAAGAAAATGGGTTTCTTGTCAATCTATGTAAAACTGTGATGAAACTTATTACATCTTTTACGGCGCTATTAATTTAACGTAGAATGTGCGTTTTATTTATGAAACGACTTTTAAAAGAATGAGCATCTCAATTTGTCTGATATTTTTGTGACTACGTTACACGATTTTCTTAAAGTTTGTTGTCAAGCAAAATACAATTATAGACACTTCAATATGAATGAAAGATTCGTCGTCCATAAGTATGTAAGCCTTTATAATTGTAGTTCTTTTTTAAAGAAAGAAATATTTATTTAGTACTCTACACTTAATAATAAAAATGTTATTTAACAATAAAAAGAATATCACTAGAATAGGTCTATTCTTCATTAAGCTAATTAACATTAATTTTCAACCGACTTCAAAAAAAGGACGTTCTCAATTCGGTTGTATTTTTGAAGTTTGTTACTTCATAACTCTGTCAGTTGCTAATCGATTTGGAAAATCCTTTAGATATTTCATGATAATATCATTAGATATTATCACAATAGAAATTTAATCAAAACCGGTTCAATTCTTTAGTTTTTAGATCAAAATTACTAGTTTTGTTACAAATGAAGTCATTTTTCTTTGCGGGACACAATCTTTAATTATATGACGATTTAAATCGATTTCTTTTTATAGAGCAAAATTTTTCATAGATCGATAGTTAATAAATATCCTATTTTCGCTAAC
This sequence comes from Galleria mellonella, assembly GCF_026898425.1. Taxonomy (NCBI): domain Eukaryota; kingdom Metazoa; phylum Arthropoda; class Insecta; order Lepidoptera; family Pyralidae; genus Galleria; species Galleria mellonella. Next base: position 3,673,991 of record NW_026442042.1, on the reverse strand, counting down.
TTTGTTCGTGTACGGACATAGATCTAGAATATAAAGCCAATGGATAGTGGGCGCTATCACAAAGGACGCCCACACTGTCAGCCTAGTTCGTATTGAATGTGTATCCAGCGTAATGACAAACGAACGACAGTTTGCACAAGTTTATGTCACTTTGTGATAGTGTGAATAATAAATAACTTTAGTGTAAAAATCCTCTAAGAAGATCAGTTTCTAAAGAAGTTTCAAGATCGGACTTAAGCTGCAAAAGTTAAGATACTTTGATGTAGGGATTTTGTTTTAACTATAATTCTACTTAAATTATTAATTTTTAAAGTATGGTATGATTTATTGACTGCTCTGTCATACCCTAAACTATTTTTCTGTATTAACTACAAATTTATTTACCTATCTCGCTTATTTAACTAATACTATAAAGAGGAGAGATTTTATTGTTTGTAATAAACTTAAAAAAACCTTACCTAATTTAAAAAAAATCACCTATTCTATAAAAAGCTGTATTATCAGCGAATAACATACACTATACATTATTTTAAAAAAAAACCTATCTACCCGTGCGAAGCGGGGCCGGAGCACTAATTGTTAATAAGTAAATTTCCATCATACGGGATGATTTTACATTAAAGTATTTGTTATATTATATATACATAACTAAGTACATTAACAAATGTGACGATAAACCTACATAATTAACCTAACTTTTATTAACTATAGACTGCAAAATACATAATGTTTGATCTTTGCTTCTGACTTTAAATGATACATAACCGTTTTCATACAGGCGGCACAACATAATCTCCGGTTTATCCGAACTGATTGTGAAAGCAGTCTAGCATTTGCAGATGAGATATTAATATATCCGTATAATAAACGCTGAATACAATGGAGCTTACGTCTCGTCTTATCATTCTGTGTAGATTAAGAATGGCTTAATCTCCGAGTGCGACTGAGCGTATACTTGTAAAATTTGTGGTATATTTTTGTGACTGTGTAGTTTAGAATTGATACATTTTAATTTAGATTCCTTTTACTGTCATACTGTTACTATATTTAGGTTTCATATCATTATTACCATAGCAGCCGGTAACTGCCCACGGCTGAATATAGACCTCCTTATATTGCTAATAGTTGCGACGCTTGACAAGCATGTTAGGAGTTAAGCCTTGGTGGTGTTTTAAGAGGCTGCTGCCTACCCCTCGACCATTAAGTTCTCTTAGCCACCTCTTATAATATCCACGGGAAATGAAGGGGTGGCCTATTCTATGTTGGGACTTACATGGTTTAGAACTACAAGTATAATATAGTGATAAGGGGGGGGGGGGGAAGGAATTGTTAGTAATGGAGACTGAGAATCCCATTGCTAGCAATATACCCAACCAGGTCGAACTCCTCGCGGTTCCCCCTGGAAACTATCATGGTTAATTCCTGATGAATTCGTCATGATGGGCTAACTGGATTGTTTTCATTTTCATCTATCACCCTTCACTGGTGCTCCGCCAGCGTATCCCGTTAGCGCAGGCGGGGTTACCACACCATTTTCACCCATCAAAAAAAAAAATATAGTGATAAGTGTAGATATAGATAAATAAATTAATAAAGTACATAGAAAAATAACAAGATATTTTTATTCAACTAATTTATACAAGAATCGTTAAGTTACTAAATACTCGTAAATAAATAAATTAGGTACTTTGGACAATAGGCAAGTATTAAAAAAGAGATAATGCAAAAAGTTACATCATAAATTCACATCACTTTCAAGATAATCTGCATTGATTCGTAGATTACTTCATTAGCTAATTAATAATTTTAATTATATTTTTATTTAAATAACATAAGACTATCATTCAGTGCAAGATGTTTTTCAATCAAGATATATCCCAAACGTAGTAACTTGAATGAAAGCTGTAGCGACTTCTCTTTGAACGTCGACGTAATTATCTCTTTCGTAGTCCCACAAAAAAGAAACAGCATTGTTATAGCTCTGGGCTCTTTTCTGACCAATTGTTACCACAGTGATGATACGATAGCGGTTAAATGGCATAGTTTTAACTCTACGCATCAATTCACCAGCAATCCGAAGAGCTATAGCTGGAGATTCCTTTAAATAAAATTATACAGGAAGATTTTTAATGACTTAATTTTCGTGTTTCTGCTAAAATGCTTGCATGGTTGTGTTTTATTATTGATTACTACTTTTATCAAGTATACTATCAGCTAATTTACTATTACAAGTTATGTAAAAGAAATAAATATATCCTTTTTATGGAATGAACATGGAATATTCTTCCAGCCTTGGTTAGTTGAGTAACCATTCCATTTTTAAAATAGGCAATTTTAATTATTAAAAAAATAATATTTTGAGTAACCTTATTATTTTAAAAATTAATCGTAGAATTCCATTCAAAAGTGCTACATCATCATCGATCGTGTAAAATGATTATAAAAATACAGAGGTATTAAAAACTTTCTTCTTTAAGAAATTACTTAAAAATGAAGAAATAATGACAAGTATACCTTACCTGAACATTGTATTTATGTTCAGTGAAATATTCATCCAATATTGCATCAGTAGCAAACTTAACAGTCGGTATGTGGAACTTTACGTAAGGATCCAGCTGATAGGTATTTAAGTATAATTGTGGTGGACGTTTAAATTCTATACCAAGCTGAAAATTTTTTAACTAATAAATCTAATAATAATAACTAATAATAATTGTTAACAAACGAAAGAAATCTGAAATAAACCACGTTTCATATATCAAGGTGTTTTAAAGTAGATAATAATGATAATATTATTTAACTTCACGATTTTAATAAATAAAATATCCTTATATTCATATTACTGAAATAATATTAACAATAGTATTTACGAAATCTCATTAAAGTGAGACTACAAAATCGTGTGTCTAAATAAGTACAAATCACCAAGCAGCTTACTTGCTATATTTGCCTTTTGTAAAGGGTGATCTATAAAATTAATGACTACTATAATAATTAAAAAAGTTAATGGTAGAGAGATAAGCAGCAGCGTTCTTCTTAAAACATAACTAAAAATTTAGCTACGGTTTCCAATTCGTCAACCAGGCGTGGCAACTACTGGCTAAGCTCCCCTTATAGGGCAGGCTTATGTTCAGCAGTGGACAGTTAATGGCCAATATGATAATGATGATGATAATGACTGTGATGTGATTATACTCATTAATTTCACTGGCAACATTGTCACATTGACTTTCTAAATTGCAAAAGCCGAAAACGCACAAACGATGTCTCTGCGTTCATAAGCTTGATTATTACCATTGTTGTTTTGAAATTAAAATATACAAAAATTGGTTTATTTTATTCTTATACATTACATATTTTATTTAATATTAATAATCTAGCAACTTACGCCGTATAAGTAAAATGTTACCTGTGATGTCCTTTCTACAGGCCGAATTCCAGGTACGCCAGTGAATCCAAAGGATGCTCGTCTTACTTTCATTCTGCTCATCGACTTCATACCCGCTATTGAACGGCTTTGAGACTGGCTTATTAACATCATTGACACTTTGCTTTTTTTACCTTCCGGCTCTCCCATTTTAAACTATATTTTAAATTGATAATTTAGTTCTATAAATATTATAAAGGTTTACGATTCAATAATTGATGTAAAAGCATAGACTAGTTTTATTTAAGAAAAACTCTAATAAAAACTGTCATTTAAATGTGACGTGAATTTTATTTAGTTTTAATAAAATTAATCTGGCGTTTCTTTACTCTTTAGTAAAAAATCACTTAGATACATAGACTAAGAAGAATACTTCAACATTTAGATAAGCAACTGTACTCAATATTTTTGGGTAATCGTATATAAGTGTATTCTATCCTGTATTCCCACATAGAGACATCCTATCCTTTTCCTTAATTTTCTTTAAAATTACTTTCAAAAATCCATTCAAAAATCCTTCTGAAAATTTAGATACCAACCTCTTCACCACACTGGGCAGGTGGCCCAGTGTAGTGACTTATGGACACAAACTCTTCAATGAAAAGGATCAATAATATATGGACCCCAGTACGAAAAGCAGAGGATTGCATATGTTGGAAGGCATTGGGGAAAACAATGGATTGATACAGCCTGAAATGATAATGATGATAATGTGTACGAGTATAAGTGGGAGATCTCTGGTATTAAAAATCTATCTTCAGGTAATTTAAAAACATTACCTGAGGATAGACTTTTGTTATATATGGTAAAGGCTGTGTATGTTCAGATTAATTACTATATTATAACATGTCAGATGATTTTCTGGTAATTTCCATTAGACTGATGTCTTCGACATAGACTTCTTATTTAGCTCGATAAAGAATTGTACCTAAGCTACAGCCTAAAATAGAGGGCTGTCTCACTGAGAGCCTTTTTATATAATGTGGTCACGTATTATACTAACTTTTAGATACCAATGCCTGTGAGTTAAAATCTAGGCAACATATAAAATAAATTTAGATTTTCGTCTAACTTTTTGATATTGGAAAACACATACATGTTTGAAAAAATGTGACTTATCAAACTATGTTGTCCATAACAGTAATATAGTTGACAATCAATACCTCTGATTATAATCATGGATTAGAGTCGTGAGTATATTTATTTATTTTTACTATATTTTACATGCTCTTTGAAGCATGAAGCAAGTGACAATCATTTTTAATTTATTAAAATATGCATTTGAATAATTCAGAGGTCAAGCGTCGATGCTATCACTCCTTCATACTGAAACATAAAATACTTACATAAATAAATAAGCTCATTATAAACTCCATTTGAACTCCCTTTTTCCCGTAGAAAAATTATACGATCATAATAAGATAAATATATGGTGCTGTTGATAAGCTTTTAAGACTATTTTCTATTTTTCTATCTTGTGTAGTTTAAGAATATTCTAGTAATCTTTTAATAATCGAGATCAAAAATTGAAGTAAATTATATTTCATCTTTTATTTTAATGTATGTTATGAAATAATGATAAGTTAATAATAATAATATTTGTTTATTCTTCTTATTTTCTTCCTCTATTTACCTATAATAAGAAATAAAGCAATTCGGTCAATCATTTTAAACTAATGAACATCAAATTATTGTATCATCATATATTTGTATCAAAGATCCGCTTTTTATTCCAAATTATCCCAATAAAGTCATAGATATCTTCTTAAAATTTTCATAATAAATACAGAATAAAATCTTTGTCGAATGTAGAAGTTTTTAATGTCTATTTATATATATAAATTCACACTTTTATCTATTAAACAAAAAGAAAATAGAATTGTGAACTGGACAAATAAAAAGACCACTTATTTCAATTTAAGGGCTACCATTCTATATTTATACGTTTCTAAATATATTGCGCAAGTAACAAATGACAAGAATGTGGAGCATAGATAACTTGAAGTTACTGTTTCACAAAAACCCGAACAATATAAGAGATACGGTACCTGGGAAAAAAGATTTCCCGTGGAAAATTCTTTTATGCGTGTTGACAAAAAGGTTTTTGGATGAAAGCCGGCGTGGGTACTTACTACGTTTTTGGAATGTAGTACCATTTTTATATTCGTCCCACGTTTTTCCTCGTCGGAAAAAGTTCTGTGTTGCCTTAAGTGGTTACTGAAAACATTTTGTTTGCTCTTGTAGTGCTTACCGATACTTTCGAGTTATTGTATTCGGAATACAAAGTAATGTTACTATAAATAATTATTTTAATTTGTACTACACAGGAAGTAATAAACTTTTATAGTTATTTTTGCAACACATATGATTTACTCATATCGTCATAGTCGTAGAATACTGACGGATCTGACGAAAATTGCATATAAAGATCCGTCACTGTTCTACGACTATAACGATATGTTGATCCCTTAATAAATATGTCAGGATTGAACTTTTATCAGAGGCAGACCTTGTAAAAAAAGTCGTTTGCTTGGGTACTTAGGTTTTGGTATGGTTGGTTTCAACTGTGATGCAGTTGTATTTGCATGGCTATCTTTCGATTTGAAAAGTGGGAATGGCAGTGGATTTACAGGGTACAGAGGTATAACACCTTAGTCCTCAGGAATAGTAGTGCGTGGGGGATATTATGGGCGAAACAGTATGTACTCTGTTATGTCCATGATACTGTTCATTTCTATAGGCAACGGTTACCACTTTCCATCAGGTGAATGCCTGATTAATTGCCATTCTATTTGAATGAAAAAAAAATTGTATCCAATTATTTCGTAATGCAAGCTAGCATAATTGATATCAACGAACTCTTGTTTACGCTCTATGTCAAAATATAATACTTTCCTTCATTTACACTTGAAATTCATGACGAAAAATGTCATATATGAAATCTGTGTATCAACAATCTTTCTAGTTCTTCAACATTCCGCGACCATCGACCCTCCATGACAAAAATACAGTATAAAGCATTGAAATGCAAGTGGTATTGCATTAGATACGAGTGATAGCAAGCTACGTCACCGTTCGTGCTCAGTTATAGGTCAGTTAAACGAATATTCACCCCAGAACCACAGTCTATAGAACAAATAGTAGTTCAATTCATCCTTACTACATACTCAGATAGGTTAAGGTATTTTCTAAAATACCCTAATATCTAAGATTTTATTAGTTACCTTTTTCTACCTTTTGTCATAAAATTTGGCTTATCGAGAACTACATCCTGGTTAATCAATATATTCTTGTCACGTTGACAAAGTCGTAGGCGCAGATAAAGTTTAACAAAATTAAGCATAATTAATTAATTTTATGAATTCATCTGTTATAAATATCCTACTTTTTATAATGTAAATAATAGTATTTCTTTCAAATAACATAAAAATAATTAAAAACAATACCTATAAGTTAACCTTCACTAGGAAGTCATTACTTAAACCTACAGATATAATTTATTTTATTTATATGTTACTACTATTTTTTGTTACACTGTGTCTGAATGGTACAGGGTGGGACCGCGAGACTGAGATGTGACCGATAGTGGGATTAAGGGACTATGTAGGGGTGCTTTTTTAAACTTAAATTAGAAAACATGAGGCTACACTGTCTCCAGCAGTTACGAGTAATGTAAGATGTGGTTGCAATTTCTTTGAGGGCAGTAATCACTTAGTTCTTAAATGAAAAAGAGATATAATAAGATTATAATAACATTTGAGCGTTTTTTCTAACCGACTTCAAAAACGCGGTTTTTTCAATTCGGTTATTTATTTGTTATCCCATAACTCTTTTATTTATAAATCGATTTTCTAAATTCTTTTTTTTTTTATTTGTTTATATATATCTTCAGAATTAACAATGATGTCGCTTATCATTTATAACTTGATTTTCCCAATAATATAATCGATAAGGTTTGTTTCTGTGTTAGATTCAATAATTAACATAATTACATAGTGTATTGTTTTTCTTTGCGGAGCAAAATTTTCCTGAAACATCCAAATCTATATTAATTTTTAGACTTTTGGTTGTATTTTTTTTTTTTTATTATTTTTATTTAAGAGTTTTCTCTTGTAGGATCAAGTAATTCATGTATTTTTTTATGGATTTAAAAAAATATAAATTAATAAGATCATTTAGGTAAATTATGATAATTTAACCAAGTTATCTTGACTTTTCAACCTGGTTATACTGGCCGTAGGCACAATTAAATGATTACTTTAATTCCCATCTCATAGACCATAATACCAATCTATGTTCTTAATTTGAAAACATACTTGTTTCTTTAAATATATTTTATATCACTGGAATACAATGACTTCTGATATATTGATATTCACAATGTTGATGTACGTACAACTAATATTATTTGTCAAAACAAACTGATGGTTATTGAGTGATATCAGATATATTGGTTAATTTAATTAAATAATAAAACCAATAAATAACAGCATATTATTAGTTTCCTCGATATTGTTATTGTTGAAGGATTCGATAATTAAATTTTAGCAATATCTCAAACTCATATGAAATACATATAAGTTCATAACATTTAATGCATTTATTTTATTTAACATTAAATTTTTAAAAATATTATAAAGAGAAATGTGCCCTTCCACAAATTATTGTAATAAATATTATTAATATTATTATATAGTGTGGATTCTTTAAGAAATAGAGCCAACGTACGTGACCCTTAATATTTTTTATCATGATTAAAATGATTTATTTATTCATTTATATATTTATTTATTTATTTACTTACCTATTACTTATTTCATTATTTACATATTTATTTATTTTACAGAGCAATATATATTCATGTGGAAAATTAATTATTCGATCAAATAAAACAGCAGTCACAATATTTAACACGATAATTATCACAAGATATTCTAACGAGGGACTAGAAATTCACATATTTTCTTTGTTGCGTGCATTTTTCTTGCTATCTACTGTTTTATTTACGACCATCATCCGCATTTTTCGCATACTAAGTTTAAAATAGCTATTTTAAAATAAAACAAATATAATTTTAGACAATACTAACTTTTACCCGCGACTTCGTCGACGTGACTGGGATACCCGGGTGAGCACATGCTCACCGACCAAGATAAAAAGTAACCTATTTACCATCTCCATTCTATATTGTACGTGTATACGAAATTTCATAGTAATTGGTTAAGATGTTAAAGCTAATATAAATAACAATTTTTTCAAATTTTGTTTATATATGCTTTAATATATATAAACATAGTTGTATATTATTATTTGCTTTTGTTACAATACGTATTTTATTAATTATTTGTAACCTCTTAATGTTTTGCCACCTAAACTAAATGTTATTAATTCCGTATATGTATAATATTTGAGATGGCGAAGGGCATAAATAAAGCTCCAGCAGTGGACAGTTAACAGCTGATATGATGATGATGATGGTGTTGATAATGAAGGACATAAATTTGATCTGGTCAATAAATATTTTCCGGACACATTTCCGATGTTGCAGATGAAAACTAGTACTAGTTATTAACATAATTAATAATAATGTATTTATTATTAAAAAACTGATTGATAAATTTCATTACATCAGAGAAAAACTGACACTTCTATATAAAAATGTAAGCGTGAAAATGTGATTGTTCTAGTCTTTGTATGCAGGGTAGAGTGATGTAAGAGAGCAAGATACAACGGGTGCAAGGGCCTCGAAGTGCATTGCGCTCGAGCTAAAACACTAGTATTATGTAAGGTATGTTTTTATTATATCCACGTAAAAGCGGACTAGTAATTCGTTGAGTTTATTTTCTATTTAAATTTTAGAGACTTGTGTGCGGTGAGCAAGCAAAATACAGCAAGCTTTTATGGATACTTACATCTGTAAATGTACTTTGACATGATAATATGTATTTTTTTTTAAACATACCTGTATATTTTAAATATATTCAAGAGGAAAACAGATTGTTTAATACTTTTGTATGTATAGTATAATAGAATCTCGATTATTCGAACATCGATTATTCGAATATTCGATTATCCGGATTTATTATACTTCACGGTTATAATGACGATTTAGAAATGGTACTATGTATTAATTGGGTAAATAGGTATTATGTAATATTATCTTTATAACTCGTATTTTTTTTAATTCGTAATATATATTAATATTAAAATGTAATTATTGATTAATTTGACTTTGAAATCGATTATCCGGATTTTCGATTATACGGAATACCCTTGGTTTTATTTGATTCGGATAATCGAAATACTACTGTATCAGTGTATGTGCAATATAGATACTATATGCTTATACAAATCAGAGTGTGGAATACTAATACAAAACTATGAAGGTTTATTAGGAGCAAAGAGAATTGATTTGTTCTGTAAAAGATCTGTAAGAGAAAAAAAATCATCAAGTACGGCCGAAACTTTGTGTGTTTTTTAACATAAACTTTTATATTAAAGTTTCTTAAATTTATATCGATAAAGCCTAAATATTATGAAACTTACATGTACCATGTGTTGCGTTTTATTGGTTGTTTTACTATCATGTTGGTATTAAAAATGTGCATACAGACCATATTTACGACAGCTTTTTTACGTAAAAGGTATGAATCTTCAAAGCAGTAGCTTACTATATTCCATTTTCTATGATAAATACATGTAGTATGCAATTTTTTAAGAAACATATTATATTATTATAATAGTAAAAATGTTGTTGTATCTAAATATGTTTGTAAAATTTCAAACACACCTTAAACTTTTATGAAACGTAAGTCAGACGAGAAAGTACCTTGTAATCATAGTTCTGCCTTAGTCAGTTAAAAATGAGATCTTTCAACATTAGTATTACAGAAGAAAACTATGTACATATAAACAAATAACTTTATTTAATAAAGAATATAAAAAAAAAACTGATAACTCTCTGGAAAGTTACCCGTAAGTTCAGGGCCAATGACTTCGCTGCAACAGTGCATTGCAGGGTGCATTCAACTGCATACCTATCTACGTGCATCTAAGTATATAATAACAGGTACACGTTACATTAAGTAAGTATTACGTTTATTTGAATTTAATTATTTGCAATTTAACACTGTATAGAGTCCCTATTTATTATCAAAGGACCATTACCAATATATTTTATTACCAATATATTTGTTTTCTAGTGGTTATCGTAAGAGGCAACTAAGGGAACTTAATGGTAGAGGGATGAGAAGCAGCGTTCCTCTTAAAGCATCTCTAAAAGTCTAACTGCGATTGCCAACCCGCTAGCCAAACGTGGTAATTACTGGCATAACTGTCCTTATGGGCAAGGCTTGTGTTCAACAGTGGACAGTAAATTGTTGAAACGATAAATGATGATTACTAATATATTGTTGTTAAAATTAAACAATTAAAAATATGCAAATTTTACTTCGAAGAAAACTGCGACTTTAATAATGACAAAACAAATATTGATTAACAAAACACCTTGTTCACATGAATGGCAATGCATGAGAAATATTATGGGCGACATTGTATATTTTGTTGTCATAGTATTGTTCACGCGACGGATATCACTTTCCATTGAGTGGGCCGTTAGCTTATTTGCCATTAAAATCGAAAAAAAGAAAAACATTATAAATACCAAACAAATACGATTGGACATATTACACAGTACCATCTGGTTCCAAACTAAACATAGATTGTAGTATGAGTAATTAAATAACCGACATACATTCTTAGATATTTCTTTTATTCTTCTTTTTTACTTTTATTCAAAAAACAGAATTTAGTTTCTATAACCCACATATTATCTTGTCTACTGATAAGCGTTTACCATAATCTTCAGATGCTTGCAAAACTAGAAGCATTATATATTTTGTCCATACTAAACTAACTTTAACATAATCTTTTAGAAGAAACTAGCTGAATACATCCATTCATTCCCTTAGAAAAATCTCTACAGTCCATTTCTATGGTTGTATACGTTTTCCCTTTTATCAATGACATTCTATTAATTACCAAAAGTATGTACTTCTCATCGGCCAACAGCGAACTTTGTTATGTGTTACTTGTATATATAGAGGTATATAGATATGACTATAACTTTGACAACAAATAAATAACAAAAATATATAATCCTCTTATTGTTGTCTGGGAAAGTTGAAATTAAATATATTGGTAGTTGAAATATCAGATTTAAAACCTGAGTAACTCATTAAATATCCGATGAAAAGTTATATTGTCTCTAAAATTAGGTATAGGTCAAAGGAATATTAATTATAAGCAGAAATACTCCTTTATTTATACTAGGGTGCAAACAATGGAGTACTAAACGAAACATGATTAACTACTTGATGAAATAAATACAAAAGTCGAAATGAGAAACTGAAATAAGAGCTCAGCGTTTAATTAATATTCGCCAATAAAGACAGACATTTTCTTTTAATGACGTCGACCCGGACTATTTCAATGACAGTTGAGTACCTAATAAATTCATGGTGAATATTTACAAGTGGATAAACTTTTGTGTAATCCCCAAAAAAGGTTACCGTGGTTACAAAAAAAGCTTATACCCATTATAGCGTTTTAATGTATTGAACGACATATAATCGGGTTCTGGAAAGGTCGTCGTACGTAAAAGAGAATGCGGAGAATTTATTTTCGGTGTAATGAACATTCATACCTGAGGAAAGATTGAATAATATATAAGTTACAGAGTAGATTTGATCCCGGTGGAGCCGTAACTCAGCGTACCACGCCCGGATTTGGTCGAGAAACGTGAAATAGTAATGACGATTAGGCAGCTAGCTCATTTTGTGAATGTTTGTCATTACAATTTATTTTTGAAGCGCGTCGTTAAAATGTTAGAATTTGTTTTCTATTTGCCATTTACCTTACTCTAACAACCCATTAATGTCCCACCGCTAGGTACGAGTCTCTCCCCACAAGATATATAATCTACTATTAGCACGTTGGCTGGTACACGTTTTATTTTGTTTTTCTTCTGTTGCGCTGTGTTATGCTTTGTTCCTTTATTTGCCGCTTAAGGTACCTTAAGGATGATCTGAATGGTGACTTACTATTTATTTATTTATACTTTTGCACACACTGAAACATTTCCACATGGCGGACTTAAGGCCTAATTATATTCTCTATAGTCATCCGTAAAGCAAAACTGGTTTAAAAAAAAATGAATATACATACATATAAAATAATATACTTATAAAAGTTAAACATACGTATACGAATACATATATAAATAATTATAAGTAATATTCTTGCTGCGTCTTTACTAATTATCACATGAAGAAATGTCAATGAATTAATTTGCCATCAAAATTTCAAATAATTCCTCTAAGAATAGATAAAGTAAAAAATTAAAAATAATGTTAATGTTTAATTCTAAGATATAAAATAAACAAGGAAAATTCAATTCTAATATCAAAGAAGATTATTACAGTGTAATTATTTTAACAGTATTAATATAATGTTTATCATATATAAGACTTTAGAATTCTCTTAAAAATTACGTTTGTTTTATTGTCATTACATTCTAAAATAATTTCTTCAAATATATTATAGTATTTATTATTACAAAAAGAGTTTTTGTTTAAAATATCATCCTACGATGTCGTTTACATTAAACTTAAATTGTAAATCAAAATATTAGAAATTTCGATATATTTTGATAGATATTTCGCTGAAAGTCCACTGTATAGAACTGTGTAGGAAGATTCTGTAAATATAGACTTGATAGATTGCATCTAAATGTTAATTATTAGTTTTACTGTAAATGAGTTTAAAATAGAATTGGTACGAGTATATTGCTGAGAGTAACAAGAAACGAATTTAAAGAAAAGAAGTAGTGGAAAAATATCCATTTAAACTTGTTTTGACGTATTGCATATTTCTAAATCTATTATATTTAAAATCTTTTATGTCATTAAATATCATTAGGAAGTCTCCATAACTGTTTATATAATGCCAATTCATAATTACATATTGTCTTTTCAAGTTATGTGTACAACCTTAAATTCTATTTAATCTAAAACAAATAATAGGATTAACTTAAATGTACCTATATTTTGTCGAGATTATTATCTTGCTACTACAAATTTTATAATTGTGAAAATTTGTAAAGTTATTTTGTTATTTTTATATTAACTTTTTATTATATCTATATTATTTTTATATTAACTGAGGTACAGTTACAATTCAAAATGTTTAAAAGATTTAAATGGAATTTCGGACACAATTAGATTATAATTATTGTAAATAAATATAATTTTTTTTATGTATCAAATTAAAATACAAAATTTTAAACAAACAGTCTATTTGAGTATATAAAACAAAACTTATGCATTATCTGATTATTTCAAAAAAATCTTTAAACTGAGGCAGTGTATCCAAGATGTGCTGTCATGTCAGTGACAGCATTGCCTCTCTATAAAAAACACATACATTTTAATATGTAGTTTCAATTGTTACTTCATTAATAATACACATATATACACCTATATAGTTAAGGTTATACACACACACACTTACACAATATACATTATTTTAATAATATTTTCATACATTAGTTTGTCTCGAAGAAAAGACAATAAATACATATCTAGATCACCATTGTTTCAGACGTAGCCCCTTTTTCGTGTACATACTTACATAAAATCTTTTGAGGCATAAAATCTGTAGGTATTCATTGAACAGAAAAAATCAATCGGGCAAAAAATGTTATGACTGCCGCCGAAGAATACTTTTTGAGTATTGCATTGATTTTATTAGCTGTCCCCTTTTTAATTTTCTTTATTTACCTTCATGTACATAACAAATGTACATATGACGGACATATTTTAAAGACGTTCTCTACCAGTCAACCATGGGGCAAACAGAGATGGTTGGAAACTATATAGAAACACATGCACCATTATAAAATATCGAATATATGTAAATAATACTTAATGGTCGAGAGACGAGCATCTTTAAAACATCACCAAAGCCTAACCGAGGTTTTCCCTACAGTATGGGGTTCTTAAAAAGTTGACAACGTGCACGTGACACCCCTAGTGTTGACAGACTTTATGCTTGTTCGCCACTTTTGTGGTATAAAAAAACTGCGGTTGCCAATTCGCCTGCCAAACGTGGCAACTATTGATAAAATCTCCTTTATAGGGGAGGCCTGTGTTCAGCAAAGGACAGATAGCAGCTGATATGACAATGATGATGGTGATATAAATAAATAAATGAATTTTATTTATAATAAGAAAATAAAATGGTAAGGCTATTACTTACTGAGTAAGTATTATTATAACTTACATAATATGTACTTACTTTTATATTATATGAAGAAATAAAAAAGTTTTCCAATTACAACATCATCTGTAATAATAACGAATGTCGTTTCCTTTATTTGTTTTTGCTTCTATTACAAGTAATACAACAACAAAGGTAATTTATTATTAGTACACTAGCTGTGTACTAATAATATTTTTTTCTATCAAACCTTAGTAAATATTGTATTATCCAAACGGGTGTGTTTTATTAACTTACCAATTTTGTTTTTATATTTTATTAGATTGAAAGGCGGCGAGCAATTTCTTACAGCAGTCGCATAAAAAATAAATTTACACGCATCGTTACGCGCCTTTTTTGTTTCTTCCCTAAAACCATTATGCCATGAAATGCAGGTTAAAAATCTCGCCTCATGCGATATAGATTTTTTTTATAGATGAAAATAGAATGGTAACCATGCTCTTTGTACACGCTAGCGGTGTACCAATGAGGGATAGTAGGTTATAATGAAGTTAAAACATTGTTCTGTTCCCCGAGAAGTCGGTATCGGTTTATTATTTATTTATTTCAAGTAGTTAGTTTTACAGGATGAACGCATTATATAAGGTACCGGCATTATAAATGGTATTTGCCCTATATTGTGATATATGTAATTAATTTATCCATTAATTCCATCACACTGAGCAGGTAAGAAGCTTTATAAAAGTAGATTGTAGGTTTTTTATTACAATTCCTCTTAATTTAAAGGCCGGCAGCACACCTGCAATGCCGTAGGTGTTGTGGGTGACCATGGGCGGCGGTAGTCACTTACCATCAGGTGAGCCGCATGCTCGTTTGCCTCCTGTGTTGTAAAAAAAAATTATTCCTTAATTACAGATATCAGTAATTTTTGACCGATTAAATAAAAAAATCTATTCAATTGAGATTTTTATATCTAATGTCATCTCATCATTTACCGGTGCGTTTTTGTTTGAAAATATGAATAGTAAAATTGATAATAAATATTAATTATGTCAATTTTGAAGTCACTATTTTTGTTATACTATATTTTTTGTTTAAGTTTCTAACCCCTATTTATATGATAGCGTAAAGAACCATTATCGATTCAAAGCCTTTGACATCTCTCGAACAATTGTATAACAATTTGATACTAGATAGGGATATCGAATAGCCTGTAGTGTTAAGAAGATCAAAGTTTTATATTTAGAAGTAGAATAAGACGAAACAATATAGAGGATATATACAACTCATCACATCGGATCACTTACAAAGAGACCGTTCAATATGTACGTAGGATATACGCTATGATCGCAGACGGAGCGTGATATTTTGCTTTTTAAATTGAATGACAGCTTGGTGACCACTCTTTGGAACTGTGTAATTAGTCTCAACTCTAAACTAGTATCTTCAGTGTCGAGACATCACATCGAGGTTTTTTTTTAAAAAATAACAGCTCCATCAGTCTGCTATTTTATCTTCTTACTTTTTACTGCATCGTCACTAATGGCTTGCGCGGACAAGGAACGTTTTGCCTGCGGACAGAGAAATCTTTATATTGACTAATATTATAAATGTGAAAGTATTTTTTTGTTTTATATGTATTTCTTTTATTATTGCCTCTTAAAGCCCTAATGGTTTAAATAACGGAACTATGAATTTTGATATACACTCACTATAAGGAGTAGAAAAACAATACCTGATCACGTGAAAGAAGTCGCGGATAAAAACTAGCAAGAAATAAAAATCTTTTATTCATATAGAATATATATTATATTAAAATGATTTATTAAGCCTGCCATTCAATTCAGCAAACATCTTTAGCCGAGAAGAATTGACAAAAAACAATTGCACATATTTATTTGTTTAGCTTTTTTTTTTAATAAAACTGATTACAAAATATTTTTTTATGTACGTGTTTATCAATTGAATATATGATCACATGTATGGACAAATCAATGCCAAGCACGTTTGTCATCTCTGATTAATCATTGAGTGTGTAATGATCAATACTCGTTAGTGTTTCTCAATGACAGATTTAAATCTATTAAAAGGTAGATGCAAAATATTCTTCGACATGTTTTAAAAAATATGTGGCATAATTATAGCAACATACTGAAATAATTATACATAATAATACATAAGAAATACACACAAAACACATAAATATTACTAATAATATATATAGTTATATTACTCGACATGTTTTTATTTCATTAACCGACTTCAAAAAAGAACGTTCTATTTTTAACGTGTTTTTAATGCCCATTTCCAAATAATATCATAAAAGAATGATTAACTTTTTCTAAACAAGATTTTGGAATGGCAAGAAAAGGTTTTATATCTATTAAAATTATGATGATTTCCTTTTTTAAGAAACCCTTGAGAATTCTATATATACGAGTACGAGATCTCTGCGTCTATGTATTGTGAAGCTACGATGAGAATATTTTCTTCTTTAAATTTCTCTCTTAATGATTCACGACTTCTCATAGAGTAATTACCTAAATTGCGCGAATGGCACGTTTTTGTAATACAAAGATGCTTTGAATATATCGGCTGTTTTATGCCATAATAATACTCCATACGACTATGAAAATAATTGAAATATAATATACTGATATTATCGTGTCAATTTCCTTTTATGTTTGCGTTAGGATTAGGATTTAAATCCTACGGAAGACAATCATTGGCACAAATTTTAGTCCGAATTTTTTATAATTTATGTTTAAAAAAAACCGACGTCGATTGTGGTAAAACCGGTTATTTTGATTCAAAAACTAAACTATTGAACCAATTTTTGATAAAATTTCTTTGAAAATTCTTCTTTTTAAAAGAATAATTTTCTAAATCGGTTTATAACAGACGGAGTTATGAAGTAACAACTCAAAAAAATAATGCAACCGAATTGACTACCTCCTTCTTTATGACCTCAGTTGATAATTGCAAGTGTGCAAGTACACGACTTACTAAACGAGAAATTATGCCAGCTTAAGTGTTTATAGGTACAGTCACGTACATTGATTTACAAGTAGATTTTACTTCACAGAAGAAGCATTGACTTCAATCGTTGCAAAACTAAATTATAATTGTTTTCACTATTTTTATTTTAACTAATAATCACAACCATGCTGTATGGTCTCGACATAGAATAGACCACCCCTTCCTTTCCCGTGGGTGTCGTAAGAGACGACTAAGGGAAAGCGGGGGTGGGCAGCAGCGTCCCTCTTAAATTATCTCTAAAGTCTAATTGCGGTTGCCAATCCGCCTACCAAGCGTGGCCATCACTGGAAAAACTTCCCCGAAGGGAAGGCTTATGTTCAGCAGTGGACAGTTAAAGGCTGATATTATGATTATCGTATGATGAATGACTTAGTTATTTACAAAAAAAAAATACTAAATTGATTTTGACCGAGTATCCATGAGACTTTTTTTATAACACAGGGGTAAACAAGTATACGGCTCACCTGATGGTAAGTCTCTACCGTCACCCATGAGCACCCGCAACATCAAAGGCATTGCAGGTATGCTGCCAGCCTAATAACACTAATCTCAAATAATCAGTAATCTCCATATTTAGAACTAAAAAAATTTTTCATCGTGCCTCCCACCAAATTGTTTATAATTACTTCTCTCCATCCAAAGGTTGCCTGGAAGAGATCGCTCTTAGCGATAAGGTCGCCCATTGTTTTCTCATTGTGATTATTTCTTGTAATTATTTATATTTATAATAAGTTTACTATTGTAATCTTTTAGAGGAAACAATAAAGAATATCTATCTATCTATCAGTAATAATAATCCTTTTAAAAAATTCTGATTATAAATGTCGAAGTTCTAAGTTAACAAACATACAAACAAAACCGAATTGGGAACCTCGTACTTTTTTTTAAGTATAATTAAAAAGGGATTTGTATGCATTATCCTTTAGTCATTTTTAAATATATAAGTTAAAAGATTAAAACTGCTAAAAACCTTATTAATGTATTCATTTTAGTAGTTGCCACGCTTGGCAGTCGGATTGGCAACTACAGTTAGGCTTTTAAAGATGTTTTAAAAGAAATCTGCTCAACCCGTCCCTTTACCATTAAGTTATTTTAGTCGCCTATTACAAGACCTATAAAAAAGGAAGGGGCGGCCTATTCTATGGCGGAACTACACGGACATTAATAATACTATATATATTATACATACTAATACATGTATACACGGATATTAATGTATTATGTATGATACATTTTTAGCTGGTTTTTGGTTTAGAACATCTTATCGCTTGCGCTATGTGTATGTTTATTTTTGGATATAGTGTACGGATAAAGGCTTACAGCCTTCGTGTAATGAGGATAAGAGGATTCAGCTCACTCGTTTATTTAGATAAAGACATCAATTTAATCTTTTTATTTTTGTTGTTTATTTATTAATTCTGATAAATATTATGTTTTGGTGAAATGGGATAAAAAATTCTCTTTTTTTATTTACGTGATTTTTTTTTCACTACAAATATTGATATTTCGTTTATGGGTATATAATACAGAATATTTGAATTTTATGTTATGTTACATTTCCTCGTTATATTTTTATGTTAAAGTTTTACATAAAAATGATCAGTCTGATTGTGACTAAATTATCACAGTATATTATACTATAAATTTTTTTAATAATTTACTAACTAATTAAATTATATTATAAATATGTAGGCTATAGACAAATTATATCCTGTATTCATAAAAAAATAACATTTTAAAAATGTTTATAAAAAAATCTGTTTGAATAAATATGACTTGAATTTGAATTAAAAAATATTTCTCAATAATTATTTATTATTTTTTAAATACCATCCATTGTCAAGTAGAAAATTGACTAGTGTTAGACACTAGATAGCGTAAAAAATATGAGTGTAAATAAGTGCTGTCCAAAGTGAATGTAACAAAAAGTTTTCGTCTATAATCACAAAACGAAATCGCGGGCATAGTTATAAAATATAAATAATCTTATCGTAAACTGTAAACCTTTTTACATATTAAGATATTTAATTAATTTTCTTTTGTCTTTTTTATTATTGACAATCTGCGTTAACAACCCAGAGTGCTGATATTACAGTGTCCAGTGTACGCCATTATTCCATGTTGCAGTTTAATTAGTGACTAAACTATGTCGCTCGTTAATTAGAGCTAGCGGAGAGACTGATAACTAGAGACGAGATATATTACCAAAATATCAATACTGGTATCGACATCGATACCATTTACTTAATGTCTATAATTCGATACTATTACGAGCACACACGTACACAATACAATTTGATAATAATAGAAAAAAAGAAAACAGTATATTCTTATCACTCTCTCTTTTCATTTAAGAGTTTCCTCTTGTCGGTGCAACTAATTCATGCATCATTCTTATCACTACGTTTTACTAATTTTTTACGAAAGGTATCAACTTAGCAATTATTACACTACGATTACCATGTCCCTTATCTATTTCGATATGTCTATATATGTAATATTTCGACATATGGAAGATAGCAGTATCGATGCTAAAATACTGATATATTACTTTTCGATAATAATATTTCAGTAATGTCGATAAATATCGTTCGTCCCTATTGATGACGTGCAGTTACTGTAGCATGCAGTACTCTCTAGCGATTGCTATTTATTTGACCTCTTCAATAAGTGCAGTTCAAAATCAATGATTGATTTGCACATTTGTTAATTATGAAAACAAAATTTAACAATCGAGTAATTGCCAATTCAATAGAAAATCTTTTCCATCTGCTTGCGATATGGCTTTATTGACCCTAAATTAGATATAGTACAGTCTAATTTGCACTGGCTAAATTTCAATTCGGTAGTTCTATATAAAATTAAAGTCGAAAAAGTTAAATTACTAAAAACATTGTTATAGAAATTTCTTTTGAAATAATTTAGTGTAGATTAGTTTGTTAGCAATATACATTTTTTCTAACATGGAAACAGAAAGTTAAAAGTAACACGCTAAGATCTCATATAATCTGAAGAGAGTGAGACAATTATTGTTTTATCAGTCTTTCTCCAATATAATAATTGAAAAATAAATAATTGAAATAAATATATTATATAAATATTTGTTTGAATATTTTTGTGTTTCTGTCACGAAGCAGATGTACTTGCATTGTCGTGTTTCGCTTTGAAAGGTGGAATATGGCATTAAAATTACAGGATACGGATAAATAGGACTCCATTCAGGAATAGCTACGCGTGGCTACAGTTGACATCACAGTGTATTTTTTTTTATGTAACTTAGAATGTTAAACAAGCTGACGGTACACCTAATGAAAAGTGGTAACCGTCGCCTATAAACATGAGTAGTATCATGGACATAACAGAGTATACTGTTTCGCCCATGATACTCCATGGGGAGTACAGCCTTGTCATTCCTGAGAACTCAGGTGTTATTCCTCTGTACCCTGTAAGTTCACTGCCATATCCCACATATTTAATTATTAATACAGGTATATGTACAAGGTGGACTCAATGCTTAAAGTGTTTTCTCCCTGTCAACCTTGTGGAAGTGTCAGAATACACGAATGTGGTTTTTAATTAATAATAATTGATATGCATACTAAAACATACATATATAGACACATAAATTATATATAAATAACAAATATACTTACACATATATAAGATATACTATATTATATACAAAGATAAGAATAATAGATAGTACTTTCTATAATGCAATTAATTTTTCACGGTTATCACGTTCTATCAAGAGGTTCAACAGCTTGTTTGCTTTACTGAAAATTATTAAAAGAAATAATAATAATTTTTACAACAATTTGCTTAATTTTTTATAGTAAAACTACCCATGCTTACAATATCTATTACATCTAGTAAGCATCTTTGATGTTTATAATCGCTTATAATTGAACTCAGGTTTACTTGTACGTCTAGGCGTCATAGTAAAGCTGATACTTCCGCTGTTAATGCTTCTAAACTTAATTAAATCTTATAGAGATCCGCTTAGCTACATTTATTAACTAGATAAAAAATGTTGCACTATTTCACACTAATGAAGACTGGTTTAGTTAGATTCTGAAAATGACTTTTACTTAGCTATCGAAATATAATCACAAAAAAGCACATCTTATTTTTTAATAACTTTTTTGTTTTATTAAATAGTAATGAAATATGTAACATACAATAAACATATATAAGTCTGTTGTATGGGAGGCTCAGAATCATAGGGTAACTATTATTAGTTAATGCTCAATTTTTTTTTAATTCCTGAGCTTACTTATCTTTGAAAAAAAAATTGACGTGTAGAATTAAAAATTATGTTCATTATGTCGATTTTAACCTATAAACATAAGAAAATTGGGTACTCACTCCACGAATATTATAATGTCGCACACATAATATTGAGGATGTAGGAATTCAACATAATAAGAGATAAGCCTACTACGGTCTTACGGATTAATAAGGTTTATTGATTGTGTTCACAAGGGATTTGGTAGCAAATTTAAATTCACAATAATACTTATGGGCACAGATATATTCGTGTATTCCACTGTCGTTCTATACGATATTTATTATTCATCTCAATTAGACCTATTTTATTTATTTACTTATCGAGATATATTAAAGTATCTTATCTTTTGTTAGCCCATATATATGCAAAATTAAGTATTTTCATTAAATATATGAATTTAGTTAAGAAATAATTTATTGATTTTTTTTATGCAACTTAGATGGCAAACAAGCTGACGGTCCACCTGATGGAAAGTGGTAACCGTCGCCTATAGACATGAGTAGTACCATGGACATAACAGAATATACTCTTTCAACAAATATACTCCCCATGTGTCGCCATTCCTGAGGACTCGGGTGTTATTGCTTTGTACCCTGTAAATTCACGGCCATATCCCACCCTTCAAACCAAAACACAGCCATGCAAACATAACTGCTTCACGGTAGAAACGTACAACGTACGCGCAACGTAAACGCAAACGACTTTTGTACAATGTCTCCCCCTGGTAAGATGAGCAAGGAATATGAGAGACTATAGATGAATATAGAACAAATACAATTGTATAGTACTCATTGTTAGCGTTTTCTTCAAAAACTAGGAACACTCTCAGCTTATTCTACTTCTATAAAATAGTCTGGCTTTACTATTGTTCCTTAAAAAGACGTAAATCAAATATAAATTAAATTAATCTGATAAAATGTGCTTCTTTTATAATTTTATATTTAAGACGGGAAAACGTATAATGACACTCGGGTGTCCTGAATACAGTCAGAACTTATGCAAACCACAGTTAAGGTTCAATGTCCTGAATATTTAACTCTATTGAGATATACTTTATAAAACAACGTAAACGAGTGACCTACAAATGTTCTCTTGTTTCTTGAATAAAAACGGAAGGCTATGATCCATGAATAATAATGTAGTAGAGGAAAAACTTGGAGATACTTTTTAGAGACATCTGGGGTAGCTAGCTAACTTTTTATGTCAAATCTATGTAATATTCTATGTTAAAATGTCTTGTCCTTAAAAATAATAAAAAAGAGCAATTTGAAAATTCGAAACGTACATAATATTCTCAATCAATGAATCAAAATATTTATTGACATAAATATTTCTTGACATACGCGTCCAATTTCCACTAGAAAAATAGCTAAGAGATAAAAAAATATTGGGTGACCTTAAAAACGGGGGAAAATCTTTTATATAAAATTCTCGTGTCACGATGTTTGTTACCAAACTCCTTCGAAACGGCTTTACCGATTTTTATGAAATTTTGTGTGCATATTGGGTAGGTCTGAGAATCGGCCAATATCTATTTTTCATACCCCTTAATGATAAAGGTGACCCTCCCCAAAAATTTTTTTTTATTTTTTTTAAAAAAAATCCATTTTTATTTTATTATGATTTAGCATTGAAAAATACACACAACTTAAATTTTCATCGTTTTACGATCCACCCCTGTCTTTTAATCGCGATTTTTATATTTAGCAATAAGTGGTAAAACAACGTTTACGGGGTCAGCTAGTAATAAATAAAAAAATAACGAAACCTCAGAAAACCATCACTAATAGGTTGTTGCCGATTGTGCTTCTACCGGGAGAGTTAGCTTAGTTTGCCATCTCCTCTCCTTAAGAGGGGAGATGTGAATTTTGTTAAAAAAGAAATATAATACGTTCCATACAATCACATCAATCGCCTAGACTCTGTGTAAGTCGTTAGATACTCTATGTTATAAAGAACCAGGCAAGGGACATTTAAGGACACAAATAGCTAATTTCTTAAATTGTCCCGATCAGGAATCGAAAACAGGACCTTATTTACCTAAAGTAACGTGTCCGCCACTGCGGCATATAGCACATCGTCTTTAACACTCGATTTCAGTAAAGGTTCCCTATTTTTAGACTGTATCACTATGTGAACTACAAGCGTGGAATCAAGTCGAAAACATAGAGGGCAACCAACGGAATCAGGGCTATAACAGTCAATAGTCAATTTATGTTAGCACCATAACTTTTGCAACGTCGATATCCGTATCCGAATGATATACGGCAAACATTACGGTTATATCCGCAGATATTGTTGTGTGCTCATATTTGAAAGGCTGCGAACCGTAAACATACAATTTTGTGAGTCGACATTGTATAAAACGAGGCTTTACTTACAGTTCTGCTCGTGTAGTCTTTATATTCTTGAAAGTACTCCATCAAATGTCTATATAAGCATATTACGTTTTATTACCTATTTTTTTTAATCAGCCGTTAAATGTCCACTGCTGCATATAGCCGTTCCCATAAAAGAAGTATGGCCAGTAGTTGCCACACTTGGCAGTCGTATTGGCAACCGCAGTTAGGCTTCGGTGATGTTTTGAGAGAAATGCTGCTGCCCATCACTCGACCATTAGTTTCCCTTAGTCGCCTCTACACCAAGGTGTGTGTGGCTTTAATAAATTTTTATTTATGAAATGATTTCAAAAAGAGTTCTCTATTCGACTGTATGTTTGTATGTATGTTATACGCTATATTAAGGTCCATTATTGAGTAGTTTTAATACCTATTTATCTATTTTACAGGGCTTATTTGTACATTTTGTCCCTATTAAAAAAAAAATTATTGTGTACTTGGCAATTATTATTAGAACAATTTATTATGTCTTTAGTTGTTCATAGTCATCATCAATCGTTACGTAATATATCGAACTATAACAGAAAATGTGCATACATACATATACGAGAGTATATATAACATATCTATTTTACATTGGGGTATACAGAAACAGAAAATTCCGACGCTCAGACAGGCTTCCAGAAGAGAGAAAAGAAACTTAATTTTGCAAATAGAGTCGGAGACATAGTAGTTCTTTTGTTATTACAAATAGCAGCTCGTATACATCATTAGACATAGCAATAAAATCCAAAATTACAGAAAACAAATATAGCATAGTATGTCTACCATAAATACTTAGGTTGTTTTTATGTTCAATACCTATGCCGTGACTGCTTTCTCATGTTCGTGTCTAGACTTATTTAGCAATGTAATATACATGAGGACAGGTTCCTATATTATACTTGTATTTCCTACAAATGATTATTATACAAACGTCATTCATAATTTTCAAACTATTTGAAAAAAAAAAGAAGTAATTTTTATTTTAGTTTTTTTTTCTCAATTCGGCTGTTTTTCTTTGTTTCTTACCTCACAGTTCCGTCTTTTATAAAACCATTTTGAAAATACTTTTTTATCAAAAATAATGTTTTTAGAGTGATAAGATAAAAATGGTACTTTCAGATTGATTCCATAAAAAAAATGTCAAATAGGTCAATAGTTCCATTTTTAAATCAAAATAACTGATTTTGACACGATTGAAGTCAATTTCTTTATTTTTATTGAAAAACAATCTATTATGTTGATATAAACAAGAAGGTAGTACTGAGATGACTGCAAATAGGGATTAAAAGAAAAAAATATAATTACGTCGATATTAAATTTATCTTTTTTTTTAAACCACTGAGGTGGCAAACAAGCATACGGCCCACCTGATGCTAAGTGGTATCTATTATCCTTTATTATAATATACTGAGTCGATTCGTTCCCTGATTCCTCACAATACATGGTATGGTAGCTTGACGACCAGGTAACATATTAGACATTTGTTTTTTTTTTAAATATATAAAATTTTAGATTTATTTATTTATTTATTTGTGTTATTTACTCTTTATATTTCATATACAACTTAAATGTTCTGAATACCTGCTTATAATTTGTAATCATATACATGCATATCTTTGTTGTTTTAGCGAAATAAGGAATATATATCAGATAGTTAATCAGATTAGGAGAAATAAATTGTTAATATTATAGATGCTGATCTATGTTAGGCCGAGAATTGACTCTAAGCGAAGCAAACATAAAGGAAAAGATGCTAGCAGACAAAAAACCCCTCTTTTGTGTAAAATAAGAAAGAAATAAATTAATATAAGAGAAGTTTATTTTTAGATTATTTAATATTTTTATTTAATACATTTTAAGTTATTTAAAAACATCGCAATTTGAAATTCTACACTATAAAAACATTTCGTTTTAGTAGGTATTTATTTATTTATCTATTTATTTATTTGTAAATCTATGTGTACAAAGCGGACTTAATGCTAAAAGCATTTTCGCCCATTCAACCTTAGGATATTGTCTATTGTTAAATAATAATACAAAGAAAATATATAATTATAATATTAATGGAATATCAATAGATTTGAAATAACTTTTTTACACTTTTACGCCATGTAAACAACGTTGCAAATAAAAATATAGGTTCTTAAGTTTTCTTTGTAGTACTAAACGTCCATAAGAAATCGATATACGTAATTTACAAAGAAAATACAAAAAAAAAGAGAACCTGTATATATTTAAGCAGTTGAAAAACATATTTACTATTAATGAAGACTAGAAATATGGATAGTATTATTATAACAACAAATCAGAATATTATGTCAAAGAAAACCTAGCGAACGCTTTGAAATACGATATTATCCGTCGCCTACTGTGATCGGCAAACATTCTCCCTCGTAACTATGCAAAATCCACGGATTTATAGCCTCTTAATATTTTCTCGGCTTTCTTTCTTTTCGAGAAAGCTTGCGCGGAATCAAGGTACGCCTCTAAAATATTTAATAGACGCCTACAATCTCCGAATAAACAGAGGTGCTATTTATTTATTTTATTTATTCTTTACTAGTTTTATCCTGGTGTTTACTTTTATTATTTATTAATCCTATATTCTAAATTTATTAATGTTTATATATATATATATTATCATCATCATCTCAGCTATAGTCTGTCCACTGCTGAACATAGGCCTCCCCCACTGACTGTCATAAGCCGTGACGGTCCTAATGGTACTGAGCCCCCTGCATCCACTATATATAATAATAATTTTCTTTTATTAAAAACATTATATTTTTAAAATAAAATATATAATTTATTTTTCTGTGACGACGGTCACCTGACACGTAGGACATTCTCGGTGAAATGTGGTCATGACGACCGCCTTTCATTATCCCTCTAGGTAGCATATTCATCTGACAAAATATATTATTACTGAATCCAATAATAGCCAATATGAAAATGTAAGATTTTGTCTCACCAAAATGTCACAGAAAACTTCAATCTTGTTTCAAACTTACATCACGGCTGTTTACAACTTTACTCACAACTTCTTTACGGTAAATATCTTGTTATAAAATAATATATAAGTACTTTATTCATAATAAAATTATTATAAGATCGACAAAGAAATGAACCTAAAACAGTAATTTGTTTAGAATTATCGAAGATTAAAATATTGGGTAACGTACACACAAAAAATATAATCGAAATGACATTTATGTCAATGGTATCTGTGATAGATTTATCTTCCAATTTTATACTTTAATCATTTAAACATATCTATATACATATATATTATTGTAAAGCCTAATTATGGTTGCCAACCCGCGTGTCAAACATGGCACTTACTGGCAAAACCACCTTTATGTAGGTGGCTATTTTCAGCAGTGGACAGTTAACAGGTGATATGGTGATGATGATGATGATGTCGCTGTAAATAAATAAAAAAATACAAGAAACTGTAAATGCATTTGACGTAGACAAAAAAAATCTGGTATAAACACTTTTGTTCCCTGTTAGATAAAAAAAAAATATCTACTGAACTAGGTGATATTTTACCTAAGTCCATATCACTGATTACTTGATTTGATTTATTTTTATTATTTTTATATGGAAATTGTAGAAGTTCTAGTATTAATAGATATTTATTTTAATAAATTAGAAATCAATCTTCGAGTGTTGCCAGTCGCACGCATACTAATGGTAGCAGAATTAAACAATTTTGAGACTATCCTGTGGAGTAACTATCATTTCTCATTACAATTAAATGTATTTACTATTTTATAAAGGGTGCAATAAAGTATAAAATAAAGAAATAAATAAATATGACCGCAGTGTGCAAGTACAGTTACTTTGAAAGTATTATTAATATGTGAGTTGCTTTATACAAAAGATTTGATTTTTCATCTCAGGTATTTGAGATTGCCTCTCAGGCATTTAGTAATAAGTTTAATATATATAAATACCTACATATCTCATATAAACCGAGTCTGTATATAAAAAAAAACATTGAGGCTAAAAGTAATATTAAAATAAATTTTAATTTGTGACAAGTTGTCAACAACGAAGACGAAAATAATTAATTTACAGAGATGTTCATATAACGTAAATAAACGTAAAATGAATAAGAATGTCAAAGTATAATTATGTTATATATGACTGTAAGAGATGAAGTATGGACTTATCCCATAGAGGATTAAGTCTGCCATTTAACCTTTTTAATTTATCCAATGTTAGGTATGTACAATAAAGATTTTACAACGTATTGTACATTCACATCCAATTATACTCACTTATTTCCATATTTTTCGAGATAATCTTACAATAAGGAAAGCAAGAAATGGAGGAAGCAAGAAACCTTAAAATTCTAATCAAATATTTCTATTAAACTCATCAGAAATACTCTTGAACTTCGTGTAAGTATTTTCGTCGTTACGTTCCTCATAAAATTAATTCATATAAAAAAAGTAGATGAGTTTTCTAGTCGGCCGACTTTTCATCACATATAATGAAAGTTACGGATCCGTTGTCACGCGTCAAAGCGAATTACTGTAACTACACGAGGGGGTTGTCTCGGGAACAAAGGGCACTTAGGTGGATGTTTGCAAATATATTGGTACCAATTTATTTCGATCAAATTTCTTCTTTCTACTTCCTTCGGTATTTCAAACTGATACAATGCCGTAACATACACGCTATTGAGATAAATACTAAAAAACTAAATGTCTTTTATATTAATAAAGTACCATCTACTAGCTACAAACTAAACAGAACTTCTAATATATCCGTATTCTACAATAAGTGCTAGAAATACTTAAATACTTTATTTGGTAAATTTTTTCTTTTTTTTACAACACACGGGGCAAACGAACATGCGGCTTACCTGATAATACAATATATATAATAAATAGAGAACTATAGATTGCCGAGTGGTCCCGGCACAGAATGGGCCACCCCTTCCTTCCCGTGGGTGTCGTAAGAAGCGATTATGGGAGCTTAATGATCGAGGTATGGGCAGTAGGGTCCCTCTTTAAACATAAGCAAAGCCTAACTACGGTTGCCAACCCGTTTGCCAAGTGCAAACTGGCAAAACTCCCTTTATGAGGAAGGCCAATGTTCAGCAGTAGACAATAAAACGGCAATTTAGAAATTATAATTTTGTTCTCCAAAAAAAAAAAAGAACCAGTTTTATTCCATATAAAATAATATAATCAACACAAAAGTCAACTCCATCAAGTATGTCAAAATTAGAGCAGAATTTATTGACTAAAAACAGTGTAACATATACAAAATATGCACCCCAATTGAAAAGTACCTCGAAGAGAAAATTAAGGAATAATTTTATTTTATTTTAATTTAATCCCTATAAAACAATACAGTAACAACTCCAAAAATAGTAAAATCATAATTCGTGGTTGTTTGGGAACAGATATATGCTCTTTTCTTGCCTTCAGACAAATATGATGCTATGACTTTTTAATTCTTATACGTTGGTGTTGCCAAAAATGCTCAAACAAAAGGAGGTCTTAGTTTTCTTTATATAGATATTTATTTATATTTTATTGCACCATTTAAAGTGTAATACATAAATATAATATAAATAATAATATAACCCCCATTACAGAGGAGGCCTATGTTCAACAGTGGACAGCTAACTGCTGATACGAGTATGATGATAATATATATGAATATTACGCCTATAAAGTATAAAAAGCGGTCTTATTGTTAAAGTATTCTGTTCCTGACATTTTCTGGATATAGAAGAATAGAAAGAAGGCATCTATGCTAATAATTTACCATACTACAGCCACTACACGATTCTACAAGCCCGATTTAGAATAAAATTTCTACTGAAAAGAATGCACAAGAAATTATGTTGTTACTTTTTTCAAATGTTTACAAGTTATAAATCTGTGTGAGTACAAACTAAAAAATAATAATAAAAGACTATAAAATAAATGGTATTAAAAATATAATTAAATCTAAATAACAAAAAAAAAATAATCCATCGTAATGACTAAAAGAGGCACATCGATGCAAGCTGATGAAATTTGGTAAACAAATTTTAATAAGTAGAGATTCTCAATTCGTCTTTAATACTTTTCATATGACATACTTATTTGTATTTTATAATATAATGTTAAAATGTCAATATTTTGTACGTATGTAACGAAATTGTCAGTCAGAATTGTCGATTTAGACAAATCTGAACTGCTTGCAAAAAGGTTGTAATGCACAGGTGAATCCTGACTCACATATTAGTTCCATATTTCTATTATGAAATTGAAGTTGCTATTTTTATTAAAAAACAAAATCCTGATTGAGCTCTACTCCGAAATCTTTGGCTCTACTTATAGGCACACGAATCCGCGTTCTAAATTCAAATATTTTAAGTCTATTAGATCTATAAGATATCACTGTTAATTTATATACTAATACAAAACTAAATTTAACAATATCTGTCTATTATTATGAATGGTTTTAACTCTAAAACTTCATTATTATTAATCGTAGTCATGAAATTTCTACGAGTTATGAAATAATAATTCAACGGACGCCCACAATGTTGCGGGCACAGCTATCTATTATTAAAACAATATCCATCAGATACCTAATAGCTTACTTTATGGATAAAAAGAATTGATTAAATTTCTGCTCGGCTTATCACAAAACATTTTAATTAATGCTCCTTTCCACATAGCTACTTCAGTTACCAAAAAAGGTATTTTTAGTCCTTTGTACTTGTAAGATTTTTTGTTAATCTGCGTAGCTAAACATGAGATCTTTTTGCTCGTATTACGCTTGTTCTGATGCGAATTGGAGTTTTTTTTTTAATATTTGTTTATATGAAGCAACTAGACTGACAGTAACTTAATATTTCTTTTACTAACGAATTGGATTATAAAAATTGAACAAAATAAAGCTATTATTAGAAGTCTGTTTCCAACGGATTTTTCTACTTGAATTAGGATAAGATTATCCTGTATTATTCAGGATAATTATGGTTTTTCAATGTGCCTGCCTATTGTTATGGTTTAGGCGTGGTTGTGCAACAAACAGCTTTATATACATTCGTACTTATAATTATTAATAGGAGAAGTACTAATTTGTTCAAGACCTCGTTGACCTCAAAAATAGACTCGGAAATTCTGTTAACAATTTCAGTGAGTATTATTATAAATAGATATTTCTTGTTCATATAATATTGTAATTTATTTTCTCAAATATTAAGTAGATACGAAAATAAATTGTAAGCTATTATAAGTAAAAGGAATTTAAATATATTTGTATTGCTTGTCATCTAGACGACTTTGAAGGGTATGCTATTCAAAATATAATATCACCTAAGTACTGTACTGTGATTGTTAGTAATGAAGAGGGGTATACTGACCCATTGCCAGCAATACATTCTATCAGGTCGACCTCCACGTGATTCCCCCTGGAAACCATCGTGATTAATTCTAGTGAAATTCGTCACGATGGGCTAACTGACTTGCTTTCATCGTTACCTACTATCCCTCACTGGTGCCCCGCCAGCGCGTTACGCATAACGCAGGCAGGGTCACCACTCCATTATCACCCAATAAAAAAATGGAGACTAGCAGGGCTATTTCTAACAATATAACCAATTACGTCAACTTCCACACGATCTCCTTTGGAAACCATCGTAGTTAATTCCTTAAAAATTCGTTACTATTGGTCGAGTCCGATTTACATATATTATCACCTATAATCACACCCCACATCATAATATCAGTACAAATGGGATTACCATTCCATTTTCATGTATACAAAAACTTGAAAGGTATTCCGGGTAACAAATTGCCATCGAAATTTATAGGAAAATATTCAAGAGGAATGGCGATGTATCTAAATGATGCCGAAATCAAATTAACTTTTATACGAGTTAATTTGGTAAATTTTGCAATTTTAACATTTGCCTCATTAAAATTCTTACAACTTATAGGTAAATAACTTTAATCAACAAAATATATTACTTTGAATATTAAATAAATTTAACTTTTCCCGACGCTATCTGAATTTCAGTTTAGGAGGTGAAGAGTTTCGTAATTTATGTAGATTGTTAGCACTCTCGTTCGGAATGAGGTGAGTTGGAATGGAAAATAATTTTCTTTAATACCCCTCAAGGAAACGGAATGAAGGTTCTATGAAAACGGTAGATCGATATTTAAATAGGTATTACGTATTTTTCAAATACAATCCAAAATTTTCAATTAGCCGGAATCCCATAGAAGAAATTGTAATAACTTAATCATGCTTTTACGCTTAATTAATTCCCTGCGATATCTGAGGGTTTATTTATTAATAGCTAACTTCTACCCATAAAGTTCGCACAGGATATGTTTATTAACCGGGATAAAAAGCATACCTATATCCTTCTTCGTTCTATACGTACATTTATACCAAATATCATAATTTATTATTCAAAGTTTCGCGTCACTGCCGCGCATGATTAAGAGTCCCGAATAGGCCCAAAAACTAGTCGAGCTTCCTCGATTTAATTACATGTAAGTTATACCAATAGTTATTAAATTTACTTTTATATTTAAGATATTAGTAAGGAATAACTTCTACTGAGATTTCATCCGCTTGACTGGGATATTATAAATAACCGACATAAATAGCACCTTTTTCATCTTAAATAGTACATATTGGGGCATAAGGGATTGTTAGTAATGGAAATTAACAATCCCATTGCTAGCATTATACCCTATCAGGTCAATCTCCGCGCGGTTCCTTCTGGAAACCATCGTGATTTATTCTTTTTGAATTCATCACAATCATAGGTGATGATGAAGAAGGTAATTTTCATCACCACCTATCATCCATCACTCTTGCCACGCCAGTGTATACCGATAGCGCAGGTGGGGCTACCATTCCATTATTATCTATTAAAAAAAATAGTACATATGTAATAAATTTCGTAACGATTACTTGAGCTACTAAACAGTCAAGTGGGAACAAATAAAATCACTTTCATATTTGTAATAACAGTACGAACTATTATCTTTATCGAGATATTGTAGTACACCTTAATTTATTTGTAAGTCTGAATTGATGTTGTATCAGTGTAATTCATATCTTCTAAAGAATAAATCATTTATAAACCTACTAATAATTAATCAATTACCATCAGATGAGTCGTATGCTCGTTTATTCTTTGTTATAATGAAAAACCTATTTTTATGATACCAATAAATTATATACGATTTTCTGTCAAAATAGAATATAAACGAAATTTTTCATCCGACTTGAAGTGGATAAGAATGTCAATTCTAAATTGTAATTTTTTTATGTATACTTTTTTTTATAAAACTTAGAATAGCAAACAAGCTGACAGCCCACCTGATGGAATGTGGTAACCGTTGCCTATAGACATGAGCAGTACCATGGACATAACAGAGTATACTGTTTCGCTCATGATACCCCCCATGCGTTGCCATTCCTGAGGACTCAGATGTTAATCCTCTGTACCCTGTAAATTCACGCCATATCCCACCCTTCAAACCAAAACACAGACATGCAAACACAACATCGGTAGAAACACGACAGAGGTACCCAAGCAATCGACTTTACCCATTAGATAAAGTGACGACCTCAAATATATTGTAGGGAGTTAGTGGATGCAGGTGACTCGGGACCGTTACTTATTTATGGAAGAGGCCCATGATCAACAGTGGACAGATAACGGCTGTTATGACGATGATGATGATATTACATGGTTATATATTATAACATACATACAAAAATTACTTCGTGGATTTTAAACTAATTTTGATATTTTTTAAGCCTTTTACTTCTGTATTAGTTTTATATATTACAGATACAACTTATAAAATAGGGTGTTATTTCTAGTAAGGCCTACAATTATGAAGCAATCACAGACCATGCCTCATCTCCTATCCTGTCCTTTGTGCCCTTCATCCTGCACGAAGAAGGACTTGAACAAGGTAATCAAATATGCTGTAGAAGTCGGTAACTTCTGCTTCATATATATTTAGACTGCTTATTGATTCGAAACAAGAAAATTACTACATGACAATATTTTTCTTTTGTAGGACAAAATATAAAATTTATATTTATTCAGTAATCTACATTAATTGTCAACCATTATGCTGTAATAAGCAGCGTCCCTCTTAAAATACCTCTAAAGCCTAACTGTAGTTGCCAACTGGTCTGCCAAACGTGGCAACTACTGGCAATAACCCCCTCAAGGAGAGGGTTATGTTCAGCAGTGGACAGATGTGATGATGATAAAACAACTAAATAAATATATATTAAATATAAAATAGCTTATTCTAATACCATTAAAATTAGAAACAGATTTGTATGAATGTAATAAATATTAATGTTGAGCCGTCGACAAAATTTTCTAAAAGTTTATATTAAACCGACGAATAAATATTCATATTATAAGTGCGGGCGTTTTATTAGAAAATTCTAACAAATGTGACTTTGGAAAGTCACAATTCACAAGTACTTATGCATTACATTAAATGCCGTTCTACCCATTGACGTTGATACTCCTTTATACTTTGGATTTGTTGGAACTCTTTCAGGGGTAATCTAGTTTTTGTATATTTACTTTCTACTGTCATATTTCTATATGCATAATAAACTATAAATGAAAGAATAAATTAAAAAAAAAACTATTTATTACGTGATTTTCTATAATTATTTACTCAGTTTGTAGGACCAAAGACTTATAGGTATTACAGTTCAAAAGAACTCTCTTACTCGCTAATTTATACGTACTTAAATTTTAAACCTCGAATTTGACATAAGTGACGAATATATTCTTACGGATTTTCAACCGACTTCAAAAAGGAGGTTCGGTTGTATTCTTTCTTATGTCTGTTACTTCATAACTTTATCAGTTATAAACTAATTTGGAAAATTCTTTTTTATCTGAAAGGATATATTTACATGTGGGTCCCATAAAAATTATATCAAAATCGACTCGGTAGTTTAGTATTTAAATCTAAATAACACAATGGCATAATAATAATAACACATAAAGTGTCATTTGATGGAAGACTAGAAGGAAAAAATCTTAGACTGTGTCACCATCGTATAATTTACGTACTGCAGTGTCACGGAAAATATGATTACCTACCGCGAAGCAGCAATACCTAAATGAATGTGTTTCCGTCAATTAATATTGGGTGTTTTATTCTCATTTGCACTTATAAAGATAACCAGTTACAACTAAACAGGGAATTTATGTGCATTTTTAATCTTTAATGTATATTTTGTAAATCAGGTGGTCCGTTTAATAAAGTCGTGTATGCTGTAATATTTATTACAGCATACACGACTGTACAATTTAAAAAACTTTAAATATAGAAGATCAAGAAAACTTTAAAGAAATTCAAAACTATTTAATAGCAATCTAAAATAATTAAAAATAAAAAGACTTCAATTGTGACAAAACCAGTTATATTGTTCTAAAAATTTAATTGTTGAATCGATTTTGATAAAATTTCTTTGGGACTTATTTCTAATAAAAAAGTAGTTTTCCATGTCGGTTTAGAACTGATGGAGATTATGAGGTATCAAACATAAAAACAAAACACAACCGAATTGAAAACCTCCTTCTTTTTGTAGTCAGTTAAAAATTATGAATGACAACAATGTTATTTTATTATTATTTGCTATTCCAAATATCATTTTTTTCTTCTTTCATAAAATGGAATTTAAAAAGTCAATAGTTTTATTTAATTCCATTTTATAGCAATTAAGTATTTTTGTTTTCATTATACTACATATTTATCACATTAATGGAAGAAAATTACATACAATAACTAAATGAAAAATCATGACCAACGCAAACACCAACTAATACTAAACTTGAATTATCATTTAATAAGAATAATATTAGCATTTGGATGCTAAGTTTGTTGTTTATTGTTGAATCGATTTTAATAAAATTTCTATGAAACTTTTAAGTAAGTATATTCTTTCTGATAAAAAAGTACTTTTCCGTATCGGTTTAGAACTAATGAGGTATCAAACATAAAAACAAAACACAATCGAATTGAGAACCCCCTTCTTTTTGTAGTCGGTTAAAAATTATGAATGACAACAATGTTATTTTATTATTATATATTGTGGAATTTAGATTATCATAGAGTACCTAACAGGTCAATATTATCTCTTTACCTACTCATATTCTATTTTTAGAAGAAGAATTTGTTATCATTATCATGAATCATTTAAATTAAAATAATAAAAAAGACGCATCAATCTCGTCATAATCTTGACACAGTTCCTTATTGATACACGATAAAAAGAAGAGTTCATCTTTTATCAATTTATTTGAATTTTCGGTCGCATCAGAGGTGCTATTTTGACTAACGATAATAACATCTTAAAATCTACATTAATAAAAAGCAATTGCAGAGCAAGGGATGATTTGGTCCCATTTTTATTCATGAATACACCCGTGCGAAGCCGAAGCAGGCAGTTAGTTATTATAAAAGTAACAGCTATATTTTTTATAAAAGATTAATTATTTAGAATAATTTGTATATGTATACATTATATAAATTATTGTCTAATTAATTGGTTATTGATGGAAAGATAGGAACAAAACTCGATTGCTTGGGTACCTCTGTCGCATTTGTGTTTCAACCGTAAAGCAGTTGTGTTTGCATAGCTGTGATTCGGTTTGAAGGGTGGGATATGGCGTGAATTTACTACGTACGGAGGAATAACACCTGAGTCCTCAGGAATGGCAACGTATGGGGGACATCATAGGCGAAACAGTATACTCTGTTATGTCCATGGTACTACTCATGTCTATAGGCGACGGTTACCACTTTCCATCAGGTGGGCCGTCAGCTTGTTTGTCATTCTAAGTTGTATAAAAAAAATTACAAAGTTAGTTATTTATTTTATTTTATTTATTCATTAGTACAAATATGTGTACATGGCGGACTTAATGCTAAAAGCATTCTCTCCCAGTCAACCATCACCACCATAAAATATAAACATGATATCGCCGTGTAGTTTCGGCATAGAACAAACCACCCCTTTCTTTTCCCTGGGTGTCGTAAGAGGCGACTGAGGGAACTTAATCGTCAAAGGTGGGCAGCAGCGTCCCTCTTAAAATATCACCAAAGTCTAACTGCAGTTGCCAACGCATCTACCAAGGGTGGCAATTACTGGAAAAGCTCCCCATAGGGGGAAACCTATGTTTAGGAGTGAATACTTAACGGTTAATATGTTGAATATGAAAAATATGACATATATACTTAAATACCGAACCATTTGCGTAAAAAGAGCAAGAAAGAACTAATAAAATAAAAAAAATTGTTCCTAATAAAGTTAAGGATAAAACCAATATTACTTTGATTACTACTCACACATGTATTCAAATCGAAATATTACGTTTCGTTTTCATATCGTTCTCATATCGTCGCATTATCGTACTACCTACATATATCTAAAGCAATTCATCAAGACATCCATCCATCTTTGTCGTGGTGTCATGAAGCGCATCAGGCGTCCTTGGGAACTTATCCCGATAAGGGACTATCGACGCCTGAATACATTGATGGAGAATGAATTATATCATTCTTTAGTCGATATTGTCCTACTTTAAGTTTGTAAGTTCTGGCATTGTGTGAACAGTAATGTTCGTAAACTGGTTACTAGTAAAGATAATGTTTATTTATTTATTTATTTAATAAGGTTCACCTACAAGTTTTTATACTTCATATGATACTTAATCAATAACACAAAAATAATTATGCTTAATGTAAAAATCTTTTACTGGTGAATGTGCACATGCACTAACTAACTATAGTTTAAGAGTTTGTCTAAAATTTTCTTAAATAAACTGTATCTGCTGTTAATGGGTCCGAAATGGGGGGAAAGGGGTTGTTAGTAATGGAGATTGAGAATCCCATTGCTAGCAATATACTTAATCAGATCGACCTCCTCGCGGTTCCCCCTGGATACTATCATGGTTAATTCCTGATGAATTCATCATGATGGGCTATCTGGCCTGTTTTCATTCTCATCTATCACCCTTCACTGGTACTCCGCCAGCGTATCCCGTTAGCGCAGACCATTACCATTTCTTTTTCACCTATTAAAAAAAAGAAAATAGTCCGAAATTGCGTTGGTTTGGTCATTTGGGAAGGATGGATTAAAAAAGAAACGGAAGACATTTATTGAATGCGATTAAATGGAGATGTCGGTAAGGGCTGCCCTATATTGTCATAGTCGTAGAATACTGACGGATCTTTATATGTAATATTTGTCAGATCCATCAGTATTCTACGACTATGACGATATGGATGAAGGTCTGCCGTATATCGACCAAAATGACGACGTACTGAAGAAGGGCCAATTTAAAAGTGCCCGTAACCGAACGTGTATGAAAATACTACTAAATGTGGAGAAAGTAATAGAGGTCTGTTTGAATCGAATTTAGCATTTGGCGTTCCATAGTTTTTTTTTTTTTAATGTATGATAATGGAAGGGTAATCATGCTTGCACTAGTGAGAGGTGATAGGTGAAAATGAAAAGGTAGGTCAGTTAGGCCACCATGATGAATATACCTGTAATTTAGTACGATGGCTTCCAGGGGGGACTATGTGGAGGTCGATCTAATAGGACAGATTGCTAACAGTGGGACTAGTAGTCCGTATTACTAACAATCCCTTCCTCCCTTTTATTGTTTCTGCCTACCCTAATGGTAGACAGGCGTGACAGATATGTATGTATGTTTTGTTACTAGTTACACAAATTAGGTTCAGCAGCTTGTTAGTAACCTTATTTTAAGCAATATATCGTATCAGGTCGGCCACCACGCGGTCCCTGTATACCTAAAACGTTATTGTGACTTAGGCGCCATCTTCTGTGTTAATAAAGATAGAAGATAAATATTGTACATGTTACCTAAGTATTGAAAATCAATACGTCAAAAGAACAGACAAAGCTAATTTTAAACCTAAATTATTCGAAACGTCTAACTGTTAGACTGAGGGAACTGTTCATAAACATCAAATAATTATGTGAGAATGGTAGCATAAATTCCCCGTGATACCGCGGTAAAGGGTAAATTTAGGTAGTATGTCTGTTAATCTATAACTTTTGTTAAATATCATAACATTCTTTACTTGTCTAATAAAAATCATCATCATCATTTAAGCCGATAATTGTCCACTATATATATAAAGGCCTCCCCCAAAAGGGTAGGTTTTGCCAGTAGTTGCCACACGTGGCAGGCGAGTTGGCAACCGTAGTTTTTTTAATGGATGATAATGAAATGGTAACCCCACCCGTGCTATCGATATACACCGGCGGGGCACCAGTGAAGGATGATAGGTGAGGATGAAGTAGGTCAGTTAGCCCATTGTGACGAATTCAACAAGAATTGTTTACGATAGTTTCCAGGGGAAACCACGTGGAGGTCGACCTAATAAGGCATATTGCTAGCAATGGGGATGTCAAACTCCATTGCTAACAATCCCTTTCCCCCCGCCAACCGTGGTTAGGTTTTGGTGATATTTTAAGAAGGACGCTGCTGCCCATCCCTCAACCATTAGTTCCCTTAGTCGCCTCTTACGACACGAGAGAGAAAGGGGTGGCCCACATGCCGAGACCACAATGTATGTGATAGGTTCAGGTTAAATTTTTTTTTTGTAACCGTTTAAATTTTCATTACAAACTTATGCGTGGGAAGCTCCACTTTTAGCTCCTTTACAAAAGAGAAAGCTTATTGTTGATAAGTCGCGGTTTGTGCAAGAGATTCGAATCGTGTTCGTGAATTTAAGTGGATTAAACTTTAACTTGAATGAACTTTGTAGGTTTCGTTGCACTCAGTCTATAGCAAGGTAACAAAAGCAGTACTGTCACTCCGTATGTTCTCCAATTTATATTATTAATGTAAAAGGTATTTAATGTTTGTTATTCCATCGCCCTGGCAAAGCCCCCTTTAAAGGGAGGCCTATGTACAGCAGTGAACAATTAATGTCTGATATGATGATGTCACATGATACCTATGGATTTGAAAAGATGTAATTCGCAGCTTCACTTAATTTTCATGTAATTTTTTTAACGCCAAATTATTTGCGAGGGAGCGTATAAAATGACGCCGATTAAATTCCAGTTCTTAATCTATACTTTTTTATACTGCTATAGTTACATAAGAAAACCTAATACTTCTAATATGTATAATATGTATAAAATGCAAACGAATGCGTTTGTTTGAACTATTTGACCTCTAGAACTACCTACCGTCTTCTTTGAATTTGACGGCTCTTTTTTTAAGAAAGCTTATAGATTTATATTATAGCTTATTCAACATCGCAATACAGCTACAGACAAAGACGCGGGATACAGTAAAATATACGTTTTTTTAATGAATTATACAAATAGCACTATACTGTACTGTTTTGATATTAATGAAAAGGTAAGATAGTTTTGACGACATTATCACATATATACTCTGTAAATGAAATTAATAACAAATCAATTCAAACATTCAATAAATTATTGATTTTTGTTTCGTGCTTATTGAACACCAGCAAACTATTTCTTCATCAGGTAGATTATGCCTTACTTTAAGTTGTATTGAAACAAATTATTATTGATATATGAATATATCATATATCAATGATATATATATATATTATTGATATATGATATATTATTGATATATGATATATTCATATAATTTGACACTTAAAATATTATAGTATAATATTTTAAGTGTCAAATTATATGAATATAAACAATCTTCGTTAAAATTTAACATTTAATTGAATTCAACATTTCATTTGAACGATATTCCAAAACCTTAATAGAAATTAGATATATCGATAAATCCTTATCGAGTTACGTACTGGAAACTATTACTAAATTGAATTGGTTATTCACATTAAAATTTCAATGAAATCTCTATAGTATTATAAAGTTAAGCACATAGGCATAGGAGTAAAGATAACAAAACCAAATGTGCCAATATCTAAGGTACCCGGGACCCACATAATCCCTTTTCAAATTTATTAGCAAATATATATTGTAATACGGATTTAGAAACGGTCTAATAAGGGCACACGCCGTGTTTATTCCGTAAAGGTCACCAAGTTTATTAAACTATCCAAATATATTATAGGTATTTTAAATAAATAGAACAGTATGTACTGTCATTTCACGTAGATGTCGCGTAAGTGAATGAAATATTCACTTACTTAACTTGGATTTATCTACACTTGCTTCCTTTTTGGAGTCGCAATCTTATTAAATGACTTGAAAGAAGGGAGATTATCAATTCCACTGTATGTTATGTGATTGATAACAATTTCTGAATTTTGATAACCTAATTGATTTTATTGATAAAGTATTTTTCACTGGTTGAGATGTGATTGAAGTGATTACAAATATAATTTTAATACGTCACCTATTTTTGAAATTTCTGACACGATTTTTGTCTTCTATTCATGTTTATAAGCAACGATTACCGTTTTCCACCAAGTGGACCATTTGCTTATTTCCTATTTTAAATATAAGAGTAATTATTTTCTACTTTCATAAAATGGATTTTAAAAAGTCAATAGTTTTATTTAATTCCATTTTATAGCAATTAAGTTTTTTTTTTTCATTATACTACATATTTAACATATTAATGGAAGAAAATTACGTATAATAACTAAATGAAAAATCACGACCAACGCAAACATGAACTAATACTAAACTTGAATTATCATTTAATAAAAATAATATTAGCATTTGGATGCTAAGTTTTCTTCAACCAATTAAAAGTTATGCAACGTTTGAAACGAAGATGTTCAAGTTAGATGGATATAACTTTAGAATTCAAGGAATAGTTTGATCTAAACCCTAGCAGTTAGTGCGGTACCTTTACAGAGATAATCATTCCAATCCCTTTTAGGTTTGTCTTATAATTTCTCAACCTGTGCACGATTTAATGCTGCTGCAGACGGGAATTATTTATCAACCGACTTTTTAGGCGACTTTGAATAAAATCAGTTTCTTAATATTAAATTTTATCACCCAACTTTAGCAAAGCCAAAAAGAAACCGCCTTTTATCATCGCACCGTTCACCGTCTTTACACGAACCTAAATAGTCGCGTACAGTGCGATTTCAGAGAGGTTTTTTACCGCAAACGATCAGGCTGTGGGACTAGCTCCCTGCCTAGATTTTCCCAACAGACTACTGCATGGGGTTCTCCAAAATAGATATTTTAAGGCTTTTTCAGGGTTGGCAACGCGCACGTGACATTTCTAATAATGAAAACCATTCGCCAATTTAGAAATTAGGCCTCAAATTATCTTTAATTACAAAATAATCAACAAAAACCGCAGGTCCCGATTATAGCGCCATCTAGAATTTCGTGCCCAATTTTATTTAGTTACTAACCACCTTAATTACATATATAATATATCTAAATAGATTGTAAAGAAGTTGACACTAAATATTGATATTGTAAATAACAGAAATAAAAGTTATCAGTTCAGTGGCCGGAAAATCGCAGAGTACTTTGACGACTGGTCGCTTTTATGCGGTATTCCTAACCGCACTTTGTTCTCTAATTACTAAGAGAGATCTTAGAGTTTGTTAACTAAAGACACCGCAATTGTTCTACCTGTACATTTTGAAGAAGTTTAAGAACGCCATATGTTAATGATATTACACAGATATCATTTATTCTTAGTAAATCAATATATAAAATTAATAAATATAATTATTTCTCTTAGAAATATAAAACAAAATATGGCGAAACAATTTTAAAAATCGTAGAAGCATCCATGTGAACATGACGTATTTAGTAGTGAAGTTTATAAAGGACACTATATGTTTTATCATTTTTCATTTACTGTC
Source organism: Galleria mellonella (assembly GCF_026898425.1). Lineage (NCBI taxonomy): Eukaryota > Metazoa > Arthropoda > Insecta > Lepidoptera > Pyralidae > Galleria > Galleria mellonella. The sequence continues at coordinate 3,630,698 of NW_026442042.1, read as the reverse complement.
GTTTTCGTGTTGTAGATACATATAAATTATTATGCAAAAAACTTAAATAATGTAAAGTAAAAGAGATTGTTAGTAATTAACTGGCACTAACATTCCCATTGTTAGTAATATACCCTGTTAGGTCGACCTCCTCGCGGTACACCCTAGAAACCGCCATGCTTAATTATAGGCGAACTCATCACGATGAACTAAGTGATCTGCTTTTGCATCCTCGCCTATCATCTCTCATTAGTGTACTGCCTGCGTAAACCGTTAGCGCAGGCGGAGTTACAGTTCCATTACATACATTGAAAAAAAACCTAAATAACGTAATATTTACAGAGACTGAGAGCTGATTAATGGATTGGCCTCATGACTTTTTTTTATACAACTTAGAATGGCAAACAAACTGACGGCCCATCTGATGTAATATGGTAACCGTCGCCTATAGACATGAGCAGTACCATGGACATAACAGAGTATACTGTTTCGCCCATGATACCCATGATTATCCAATATTATACATGATATTATATGACTTAATAAGAAAATTCAAATCTGACATCGAAACAGTATATTGGATTAATGCAATAGGGATTAATATATAGGGAACAGATTGCCAATGATTAGAAACAGAAAAAAAAACGTAATGGCAACTTTTTCTACTTTCATTAAAAAGAGTAGTATATAAGACTATAGACTTAACAATTGGTTCTCTGTATACGATTAAAAACATCTTAGTGTACTAAGCTAACTGAACGTAATTTTTATGTCTGTAGACGATAGTTACCACTATTCATCAGATGGGCCATCAGTTTGTTTGCCATTATAAGTTACTTTAAAAAAGATCACCATCATTATCATTTCAGCCATTACCTATTCAATGTTGAACAAAGGCCTCCACCATATTACCATAAGGAACGATCCTGAGCCTCCTACATTCACCGCCTGCAATACATTTGAGGTCGTCACTAAACAGAAATATATTGTAGATATTATGAAATTGAAAAGTTAATGTGGGCACAAAGGAAACCAGGAATGGAAATTGGAAATATATGGATATTGGTCAAAGAAACTTAGAAGACTAGGACGTGAAGGCAAGCCAAAAGGAAACAATAGAAATATGTTTCAATTTCGAAATCGATAAATAATAATATAAATAATATATGTGGCCTATACTCCACAGTTAGCAACATATTTAATTTGACAAAGCTTTATAAATAACCAAAATTATAGAACTAGTAAGACTTTTGAGACGTAAGGTATAAAGTAAACCACGAGAACAAAGCTTGTGATTTTATTGCTCCATTTTCAATCTTCTCTGCCTTATTTAATCAATGAGCAATTAATTTAAAATCATATTTAGGAAAATAGCTTCAAATCCAAGTATATATCGTAAAAGTAACATATTATTATTGCCTAAAGCAAAATTCCAATACAATTGAGTCAATAGTGTTTTCTAGTCTAATGTACTTATACAATCAAATTATGATTTAGCTATAATCAATTTTTAACCCACAACCGGCAAGCGCAGTGTGAAACAACCTCCCACTAGATGGAGTGACGACTTCAAATGCATTGCAGGAAGTCAGTGTATGTAGGTGGTTCAGGATCGTTCTTTATGGCAGACTATGGGGGAGTCCTATGTTTAGCAGTGGCTGCAGATTTTGGCAGTTCAGATGATGGCTGAGATGATGATTATAATAATTAATAAAAGATATTCAACATAATGTAACATTATTATAAATAAATTGGACTGAATTTTTTTTTATTCTACAAGGATCGTCCCTGCGACTATTGGAAGGTGAGTCAAAGTGTTCAACCACTACACTACCAAAGTTATCAAACACACTATTGTTCACAACATAATCTTTACAATTATTGTATATGTTAAAATGAGTTTGTTTGTTACCTCCTAGCTCCCTAATGACATAACCAATCATTATAAATGTATGCATTTACTATATGTACCTAATGAAAAAAGATATAGGTTACTTTTTGTCACAACAGTGAACATAATTATCCTGGCCATATGGATGAAGTCGCAGTTAAAAGCTAATATTTCGTCATAGTCATAGAATACTGACGGATCTGACAAATATTAAGTATATATATCCGTCAGTATTCTATAACTATGACGATTTGATAATCTTAAAACATCGTTGCAAAGCTTGTGGTGATGTCACTAACATTATTTTGTCCGCCCTAAATTTCTGACTACCTCTTCCTCCTTCGCAAACATTGTAACTTCCGTATCTCCCTTTTACGTCATCAAGCTACCGGTATTTAGTCCGCCCACGGAGCGCCAAGGGCATTTGTAACCACAGATTAATATCCAGAAGTAATACGTATCAGTAAATTTACTTTCACACATTTACATACCTTTATACTACTTTTACATCATTGTAATTGTTATTTGTATCGCGATACACATATATTTATATGTATCGCGTGAAGTACATACAGCTGCGAACTGTGCTCATGAGTAGAGCTTCTTTTGAATTTGAAACTACTCTGGCATACCCAAATTTAAAACGTGAGTAAATTCAAGATCAATAATTGTAATATAGTATAACTCACGATAGTTATAATACAAAATTTTGACATCTCTCTTAATGTAATAAAATTCATGGAAAAAAATATCGGTTTAAAACTGTATTACTTAGTTTGATTCTAAATGGTGCTGTGAATAAAGTTTGGGAAGAAATATTGTTGGTTCCAAGACATTTATTTGAAGAATAAAATATAAAATTCCATATGTATACCTATTTAAAAAAAAATAAGCCAATAAAAGCTGCCAGTACGTTCAAACATGTGATAAAATACATTTATTTTATTATACATTTATACACAAGTATATTTTGCCCCGTAAAATAACAGAGACTAGGATCGAAACAAAATAGAATTACGATTAAATGTTTACATTTTATTTTTATACCACTGAGGTAGCAAACATACTGGTCCACCTGATGGTAAGGTTATTGTAGCCTATGAACAGCTGTAATACTAGGGGTATTTCGCGCGCGTTGACGACTCTGAAAAAACATATGAAATCGAAAAAAAAATTTAAAACGCAAGATTCTATATCCTAAATAGATATTATAATAATAATAATAATAAAATTTATTGCCATTCTTCACAAATTATAATGTACATATATTAATTAATCAATATATTGTCCATTAATCGTATGCGCCTGGCAATAGGTACAAACTCAGCTTTTGCTGGACTGATGTTCGTTCAGCGCTGATTTTCAGTTTGCACCTACACGGGGCACCGTTTCATTATCAAATATATATATTGATGTAGATATTACATAAAAAATAAAAGAAAACAATACAAAAACTAAAATAAACAAGTATAAAAACAATGAATAAAAGAAAAAAAATAATAAAATATAACAGAACAAGAATCCAATGTACCAAATTAGTGACAAGAAAAAAAAAAACCCTTAAAAGTGACATACAATTTTCGATGCACTACATTCGATGACGAGAGCCAGCTCCACGATCCGAGGGTTGCTTCCGCATAAGTAAAATCCTTTTCTTCATTAGGTTTTTAAAATGTAATGGCGTTAAAGGTTGGTGTAAGGGTGGAGGCAGGTCGTTCCAAATTTTTGCGGCTGTAAATTTAATTAATTATATTTTATTAATTAAAATTATAAGTATGATTTTAAACAGTTTTATTCTAGAAAGAAAAAACACGACTTAGACGTTAAAAATATATTAGCCATAAGAGTATTGATTATAAAAAAAATATGATATACAACAGATAAGAACATCTCCAACTCAGCAGCACAATTATAAAAAAATATGATTTATCAAAATTTAAAAATAAGTCTATTTGAATAAAAATTATTCCTATTCTTTCCTATGTATACATGAAACATTCGTAGTTGGCGAAGATTATAAATAATATCATATAAACATATCTATATATATTTGATAATATTCTAGTTATTGTGACAATATAGTAATTACTCTAGTTATTATTGTTTTAGAAAATATATTTTTTTTTTAGTTTTGGTACGGTTAATGATGATGATAATGAGTTTGCTTGGCAGGCGGATTGGCAACCACAGTTAGGTTTTGGTGACGTTTTAAAAGGGTCGCAGCTACCCACCGCTTGACCATTAAGTTCTCTTAGTCTTTGGTATGATTACTTAAATAAAATTCATTTTTTAAAAGTTAATTTATTTATTTATTTAATACTTTATTGTACACATTAGTTATAAAAATATGACAGAGGTAAACAAAAGTACAAAGGCGAGCTTAACTCTGATAGAGTTTTCTTCCAGCAAACCCAAAGTGGAAAGGAGCATCAATGTCAGCGGATACAGCAGTGTACAATTTTTAAATAGCCAAAATTAAATTAATTAGATTATATTATATAGTACAAATACACACATACATATACATAAATATATACCTACATCTATGCATAAACCTACATATACATACACATATACATACAATATACCTACACATATAGATAAATAAATATATGTTCATAGAGATAGAAGATGCTCTTTAAGTCTACTCTTAAAAATATTTAGGGATTGACTCTCACGGATAGATATGGGAAGAGAATTCCACAATCTAGCAGCATGGACGGTAAAAGATCCACTATAGCGCGTAGATGAGTGTGAAGGGAGTTTGAGGATAAGAGATTTCGTCGAACGGGAGGACACGTCATGGGGAACTAGAAAATCAAAACGTTCACGAAGATAGGAGGGAAAAGTAGGGTTATATAGAACGGAATATAAAAACGACATTATAAAGTTGTTACACAAATGAAACTATGTTATAGTTTTGCTATGATTGTGTACAATATGTGACGTCAATACGCGGGATCAAGGACGAACCTCCCTAAATTGATTTCCAGTTCCAGGTAGCCGATATCTTTTTGATTATATTAATTTTCTCGTTATATAAAATTCATTCACGCGTGTAAATTACATTACACAGCGTGGCATCATAATGTATACAATTTCAGAGGAAATAAATTTGAATTTGGAAGGTTTCTGTACATTTTTTTCTAGATTTAAAAATAATGTACTCACGGGTATAATTCTTATGAAGTTAGTAAATATTTATTTTATTTAATGATTAGAGCGACCAACAAGATACATAAAAGTAGTTGTCGACTGTGTTTTGCTTGATTTTGTTGATGCGTGAGCATCTCAGTGATAATGACAGACTACATGCTTTCTCAGAAAATGCCTATATATTTATATACTTTTGTACACAATAAAATATGTCTACAGGCGAACTTATTGCCTAATGGCGTTCTCTACTATAGTCAACTGTTACGCTAAACGAAAAGTGAGAGAGTGTGTGTGTAAATGTCGATGCATTAGTGTAATAAAATCAATTTGTAAATGAAATAATTATTTTATTATTATTTACCATCGACATTTTAGAGTTAATACTAAATATATATATATATATATATATATATATATATATATATATATATATATATATATATATATATATATATATATATATATATATATCTTGTAGGTCCCGGCATACAATAGGCCACTCATTCCTTTCCCGTGGGTGTTATAAATGGCGACTAAGCCACTAAGGGAGCTTATGGTATAGGGATGGGCAGCAGCGTACTTCTTAAAACATTACCAAAAGTCAAATTGCGGTTACCAACCCGCCTGCCAAGCGTGGCACCGGCGGACAAAACCCCCTTAAGGGGGAGTCTATGTTCAGCAGTGGACAGTTAACGGCTGTAACAACAATAATATATCTTATATTCTATCTTATGAAATATTATCACATAGGGGGGAAAGGGATTGTTAGTAATGGAGACTGAGAATCCCATTGCTAGCAATATACCCAACCAGGTCGACCTCCACGCGGTTCCCCCTGGAAACTATCATGGTTAATTCCTGACGAATTCATCATGATGGGCTAACTGGCCTGTTTTCATTCTCATCTATCACCCTTGACTGGTGCTCCGCCAGCGTATCCTGTTAGCGCAGGCGAGGATAACATACCATTTTCATCCATAAAAAAAAAATATAATCACATTTTTTTTATTATACAGCAAGAATTTAAAAAAAATCTTGCTCTATAATAAAAAATATCTAATAATAAGTAATATTAATAAATGTTATTCAAATCATCAAGCGTCCACTGTTAATTTACTTATTATTAGAAACATTTCTAATCCTTATAATTTATTAATAAAGTTCCCAGTCGTAAGAAATTAATACCAAGAAATAGCTTACGAAAATTAAATAGAATTAGGAATAAGTTTACTTTTAAATATATAATACAATCTAATATATTAAATATGAAAACTAAATAAGCTTAAAATATCTCAAATATTTATTATTTGATTTCTTGATAACACATGCTATCCTAGTATTATTAGTTTGTTGATCAGCTGATTAGTATGACTCTTTAGTATAATAATTAAAAAAATAATCAGCAAAAGCTATATAGCATAGGTCATATATGGGATATATACACACGTATTATTTTTTAATAGATAAAAAAATCATCAAAGTCAATTGCACAGAGTTTTATTGTTTTTGCCAGTTTTTAAAAATAAAAAGTCTACATTAGCAAAGTTGTTAGAATTTCTAAGTGAAATATTTACTAGTTTGAGAAATTTTTCAATTTAAAAACTTATTACATTGCTTTAAGTGTAAAGGGCTTATATTTCTTTTGTTTTTTCTAGTTTTCAACAACATTGCGATTTATATTCTAATTTGGAAGTAAAACATATTTGCTAACTGTAATTCATGAGTTCTTTAGAATTTCAACTGCCTTACGTTAACATTGAAGTCTATGTTCAGGAGTGAGCTGTTAACGGCTATATGATATTATGATATCACATTAAAGTGATAAGAAGAAAGAAAAGAAAGTGGAAGAAGATAAAAGAAAGTGGTAACCGTCGCCTATAGACATAAACAGCACCATGGATATAAAAGAGTATACTATTTTGCTCATGCTATCCCTCATACGTCGTCATTCCTGAAAACTTAGGTGAGATTTCTTCTGTACTCTGTAAATTCATTGCCATGCAAACATAACTGCTTCACGGTAAATCATTACTAATACACAATAATTAAAGATTGTGTAGGACATAATCTATAATTATTCATGTGCTATTGACGATGAAGAAGGACATAGGCTACTATTTATTCCGATGAATTAACACATCCCGTTCACCCGGACTTCAAACGAAGCATGGAAAGCACTTAGTGAGTAATCTTTAATTATAAGTTGGTCGTAATTCCAACTAATAGTTAAAGATTGTGCTCCAGAAAAAAACTGATTTCAATTGTGACAAATCCAGGTATTTTGATCTAAACACTATTGATAAAATTTCTATGGGACCACTTTATAATCCTTTTTATCTTTTTAGATAAAAAGGTTTTTTTTTTTAAATCGGTTTAGATTTGACGGAGTTAACAAACATAAATAAATATAACCAAATTGAGACCATCCTTCTTTTTGAAGTCGGTTGACAAGAACACAAATTGTCACAAATAAGTAATAAATGTGCAGACATATATATTTACATACTTTCACATAACATAATTCTAGTATATAGTATTTTAATTAATGTAACCCATTCCTGGTGATAGTATACATTCATAAGGTCCCAAAGCATTTTTTTTATTACTACAAAAAATTGTATTCCCAAAAAATAAATTAATTTTTTTGAAAATAAGAACAACCTGTATCTGTATCAACGGTATTACATAGTAAAAAGTATGTATACATACCTGTTATTTTAAGGAATAGTTTACGTTAATTAACATACTGTAATATTAATATTATAAATTTAGAAATTTGTAAACATATTTGGATGTTTATTCTGGCACTCACTCAATCACGCTTAAACTTTTGAGCGAAATTGAATGAAATTGGTTACACGGGTAGAATATATCCTAACTTAAAACTTATACTGACTCACGTGGGCTTGAAAGTTGTGGGAAATAGCTACTTTATAATAAAACTACCATCGTACGGCTCGCCATCGACAAGGAGTTCATCCTCATGTCCTACAGCCTCAATTGTCGCATACTGCGCGGTTTCAGAGATGTTTCCTCCCACGAACACTCAGGTTGTGGAATGAGTTCCTTGCCGAGGTTTTCCCAAGAGACTACAGCATGGGGTTCTTCAAAAGGGGGGTAAAGAGGTTTCTTCAGGTTCGGCAACGCACGCGTAATACCTCTGGTATTGCAGGTGTTCATAGGCTACGGTAACCACTTACCATCAGGTGGGCCATATACTTATTTGCCACCTCAGTGGTATAAAAAAAAACTACTTTTTACCCGCTACTTCATTTAGATAAGGATCAAACGGTATAAATATTGTCAAATGCATGTACATGTATAAATTATTAATATTATATAAGGATTAATAGGACAATTATGTTTAAAATAAATAGGTAATTCTGTATTAATTATTACAGCTTATATAGCAACTTGATCACAGTATGTTCTTCATGGAAATCTTGTTACAAGTTGGATCCAATATCCTAACTAAAGACCAAACTACATTCAAACACTTTGACTAGAAAACAACTCCAACCAAAGTGTGGGGTTGATAGGAGATATTGGAGACTCAACATTGACACCTTTCAGTTTGGGTAAAGGTAGTATGGAACTAATAGAACAAAGAGTACAGAACAAAACTTAGAACACGAAATTTGAGACTTTGACAAAAATAACAAAATAGAAAATTATTCGTAAAAATAATTAAACAACGAAAAAATGCTCTGAGAGCATTCATTGAGCATTTTTTTTTTTATTTAAAGAGCATTTTGAGGGCATTTTTAATATTCTCAAGGATTAATAATTTCAATTTTGGCTAATATTGTAAAGTAAAGACAAATATATAAACAATTAGATGACGATAATTTAAGGGTGAAATAAGCAAATTTTTTTAAATACTAACTATCGTAAGTCATATTGCATTGTAATTATTTATGACGGCCTTACTAATTATTTATATTGTTTTAAATTTAGTGATATCTGATTAGTTTCGAATTCAATAGAAGTCGTTATTCATAATTATTAAATGGGAATATTAAGTAAATTTTATTGCACAAATAAAACAAAGATTTTAATAGTGACATACCACATCAACTAACTCATTAGACTGAAAATACATATTTGAAATCAGCTTTATAGAACTATATTTAATATTCAAAAGTATGTACTAACTGAAGCTTGTTATGCAACTATGAGTATCTTTCTTAAGATCTCTATAAAACACGGCTATTTTTTATAACCATTAATTTTAATTACCTAAAACCTAAATTAATTTGAATATAGCCTGTACCTATTCCGTTTGTAGAAAAAAGCAACATTTAACACTCACGAGAAAGTACAAATTAATAACTTGTGTTGTTTACAGTTTCGTCTGCGGCTCAGTCCTGAACCACAAAGGACGTCCAAGGTCCTTTGTTAGGGCACAAAAATAATTAAAAATTGTTATTCATTCTACTTATGAATAGGATTTGTTCAGACTTAATTCATTCCTTCAAAGGGAAATTTCCTAATTCCTCCGCGTGTGGAGATTAATCTCACGGGGTCTATTAACAATGGAAACTAATCTTCACATCACCCGTTAGTTGTTCACTATTGAACGTAGATCTCTCTCATAAAGGGAAGTGGAGTAATGCTAGACTTGTGTAATAAACAGCACTTCCCCCGTCCCCCCCCCCCCCATTGAATAACTAATTTTATTATAACCAAACTGTCTCCTTGTGTCTTTTTATTTGGATTTCTTGTCACTGTTGTGTTTACATGGAAAATTGTCGTAGATGAAAACTAATTAAGTTTAATAAATTTTTAATCAGTTTCATATAGTGATTCATTTAAGGAATCCCACGGTCGCTATAGTATTAACATATGACAAAATTACACTGGTATATAACTAAGGGATTTACCTACGCTATCTGCGCATCTCTCATTCATATTTATAAGTTAATTAAAATAAATTACTAAATGTAGTAATATTTAAACTGATTTCAACCTACAAATACAATTCCACTGAGAGATGATATTGTATTAAATCAGTATTAAATTTTCATTATTTTATTATTTTAAAGGACTTTGTTGCTGTAAACATCTATCTTCATAATTATATGGTATAATTGTAATGGGTATATATACACAAGCCGAAAACCAATGACAGAATTCACGAAATTGAATCATCCTAAAAAGCATAGTCTAAATTTTACTGTATTAAAAATTCTAAAGTTTTTTGTATATATTTGCATTCTAATTGGATAAATAAATAAATAAATAATAATACGAATATAATAAAATTGTAATTAGACGATCTCTTTACATAGGAGATAATTAAAATAATAATAATACAAGAGATGTCAATAAGACCGATATATGCTAACATATAATTTTTAGTTTTTTCTATCTGTCTGTCTGTATGTTTGTTCTAGTATCACGTAAAAATTACTCTACCCAATTGGGTGCAATTTTTGCGGTTGTATTCCTGATTATACAATATATGCATACATATGTTATAAGTACTTCTTAAATGTGAAAATAGTGAGTAGCTAGTAAATGTTTACTAGCTACTAATGTAGTCCCCTATGTCAATAGATACTATTATCATGCAAGTTAATTTAACTAATGTGTCAACATGTATAAAAGTAGAGGAAGTGATTATGAGTAACGAAGACTAACACCCTGTCTATATCCTATCACGTCGATCTACACGCCGCACCCCTGGAAACCATCGTGGTTAACTTTTGATGAATTCGTCTCAATGGGCCAATTGACCTGATTTCATGCCTCACTGCTACCCCGCATATCCCATTAACGTAGGCGGAGTTACCATTTCATTATCATCCATTAAAAAAAGGACATGAAAAGTAGGTGCTTGTTTGTACCGTCCAATTAAAGGTGCAGTAAAGTGTTGCATAAGGTAATATTACAACGATAACGTCAGCTTGGCCGAATGTTGCACATTGCACGAGTCGCATATAACGAGCTGATAAGGCGTCTACCAACTAGTAAATGTAAACATTGAAGCATAACTTTGGCGTGTAACAAGTTATGAGATGAAAGCATTTTTATACATGCTGTAGACACAACTGTATTATAATAATAGTTAAAACTTTTTTGCAACATTATTAAAATATATACCAGCTTATTATAATCTTAAATGCATTTGTAACTTATTTTCATAATACAGACTTTTTAAAAACATCGGAAATTATCTCTACTGCCTTTTTTGGTAGTTAAGGTAAATTACACTTTTGGTTCTTGGGATCAAAAGTTCAATGTGACTGTCAAATCTTGTAATGTAAAGACTGTGCCACCCAAGAAAGCATTATAATTATGTTTTTATTATTAAATCAGCCGTTAGCTGTCCACTGCTGAACATAAGCCTTCCCCATAAGGGGAGTTTTGCCAGTAATTGCCACGCTTGGTAGACAGGTTAGCAACCGCAGCTAGGTTTTTACAGATGTTTTAAGAGGGACGCTGCTGCCCATCCCACCACCATAAGCTCCATTAGTCGCCTCTTATGACATCCACGTAAAAGAAAGGTCTATACCGAGACTGACACGGCGAATTATTTATGTATTATACATATATTATATATCGTCTATCAGATCCTGAAAAATATAATTATGCATCTTGAATCAGAAATTTTAAGAAATCTATTATCGCCTACATAAATATTTTTATGCATTTTTACATCTTTATGTGGCGACAGAATATTTACATTGTGAAAAATTAATTTTTATGATATTGTGGCCAGTGTAGTATAATTAAAAAAATATTGATCACTATCTGCCTACGCTTATTACTTAGCCCCTAACTATTCATCACGTTTTCTCAAACAGTTATTCGAATACTGTATTACACTATGCCAAAAGGGGAAAAAATAACAAAAATCAACACCGACTTTGATTTTAAGTTTTTTTTTTTTAATTACACCCAAGTTACAGAATTACAGACACGGTTTTAAAATAGGAGATTTTTGTTTTAGAAATAGAAGATGTATATGAATGTACTTTAAAATCAATTATTTGAATCCATCAAAAGACTGATTTTCAATTCAGTTTTAATAATTGAAATGTGACGAATGACGAAGGAATCGACTATTACCAACATTTTAATGTCATACGAATGGGGCACGATAGGGAAATCACTAGTTGCAAGACTTACTTCATAAAAATGGCAATGTATGTGAGGTATCTTGTCTCGGTCATAAATTCTGTTACGTCAATGTATACGTTATGCTTATTGACAGGCAATGGTTGCAATTTTTTTAGGCAAAATCTGTACAATGTAAACTGCCATATGGAATGGCCGCGTTCCTTATGGCTGTCTATGGGCGAGGTCTATGTTCCACAATGGATAGATAATGTCTGATATGATGATGATGATGATGATGATGATGATATGTAATTAATGCAAAGCAATATAGTCAAAAATAAATATTTTCGATTCAACAATATTTTATGTATATGTTCCGTGACATATTTTATCAGCAAATTTCAAATTGATTTTAATGATTCTTTTTTTTATTATTCACTTCCACTGTTATAGACTTACCATCCAAAAATATATATATTAAAAATTGTTCTTGGAGGTCCAAGAAACGAGTAAGTCCAAACGTAACTTAATAATTTCTAATTTGTTTCTAACGTACACAGAAAACGTGACATAATAACCAACCATCTCACGATTTTCTAATATGAATGTAATAAAAGAGGATATATTCCTCATAACAAACTAGATGTAATAAAGATATTTCATGATTGAGGCCCAAATTAGGCTTTTTACACAAATTAACTTGATAAATTTATATCTGAAGCAAAGTTATGGAACGAATACTCGATTACACTAAATTAAATTTAGATTTATTTGAAATACGCTTTTGTTTTCACTAATTTGCTCAATTAGTAGGCACGATTTATCGTAGACTTTTTTGTTTTGATAATTAGGTTTTACCTTATAATAAATATAAGGTAAAAGTTTGGGGAAAATTTGTTTTTGCAACAAACAGTAAATACGGTGTTATCGACAAGTCACCCCTCTAAACAGGTGGCAAACGGTAGCGATAATATATCTATACCTATAGATTCATTTGCTACTTACCTATGACGGCTAAGTTCTATAAGTTTTTACTTATAAAAAGTGAATATACCTTAGAGTCCATGTAATAAAACCTGTCTAAATTTGTGTGATTAAAAATTAAAGTTCATCTTATTTTAACTACATGTATCCCGCGGTCTCGGTCTAAATTAGTACGTAAAGTATCCTATATACTAAGTAGGGATATAAATTACCTGTGTACCAAATTTTTTTCAAATCCGTTCATTAGTTTTTGTTGCGAATTTCTTGCCGTTTGAAACGAAAATCACACTCGCTCAAGCCTTATTACTTACCTTTCCTTGATTATGCTGACGTATGCTATCTGCATGTCACAGAAGAACAATTTAATAAGTTGGAACAGCTACAGAATTTGTGCATACATTTTGTATATGGGCTTTGAAAATACTGCCATATTTCTTCTTATAGAAATAAATTAAAATATCTCCCAATCTGTCAACGTTTTGATCATGTTATCTTTCTTGTATTCCATACTGTTTAATTCCTCCTCCCCGTCTTATCTTTGTGAGCGGTTTAATTTTCTTGTTTCCACTGGCATGTCCAGTAGGTCGAATAAATTGTTCATTCTCAAAATTCCTCCTCATACCTCCTCAGGCTATAGTGGATCATTTATAGTTCATGTGGCTAGACTATGGAACGCTTTTTCAATCCCTGAATATTTTCAAAAGCAGATTAAAAAAGCATCTTCTACCCTAAACTTATTATGTTTCTGTATTTACGTATTGTATTATATATATATATATATTATACAGATATGTGTATATCTTAAATGTAAGTATATAAGTTAGTTTTTATTTAGGTAACCAACTATAATATTACTGAGCTGTAGCCTGCGACATACATGACGAAAACATATTTTCGTATCTTATCTTATTATCTTTTGTTTTATTTTTAAAAAAGGTTAATTAATTTGATCGTGTGAACTCGTTTGTTAATTTACGCGTGTCATAAATGGCTCAAATAAAGTGTTTACCTATCTATCTAACCATAGTTATTATGTCTCTCTGATAGTAACAACAATACTGTTTCCACTTTTTTTATTGTATACACATTGCCCGCTGGTGATTATTGCTTCTTTCTATTCAGGATTTGCTACAAGAGTACTCTTATTGGGTTAAGCTCGCCTGTTCCTCTTAATTCAAAATAAATTATAACAATGTAATTTTTGTGCACAATAAAATATAAATAAATAAATATGTATATATTTATTAGGATATTGGTTATAATACCACGTTACTTTTAGGAAAGTACTAACACATTCTAATACGTACGCTAGGCTGAAGTAAGCCTAGCGTACCTAATGTAGTTCGTCCTGTAATAAAATACTTATGTACTTAGGCAGTTACTGAGTTGACCTAATATAAACTAGATTGACCCGCGTTAAACCGCTTAATCCCGATAACTCGCGACGGTAAATTTATTATTGCACCAGTTATAACAGTTTGTGGTGGGAGAGATGCGATTGCTAATAAGGGGGGAAGGAATTGTTAGTAATGCGAACTACCACTCCCATCGCTAGCAATATATCTTGTCAGGTTATTGACCACGTGGTCTACCCTGGACACCATCATGCTGGATCCCAGGTGTACTCATCACGATAGACTTGCCTCTTCATTCTCACCTATCATCTTTCACCTTACCGCCAACATACGAGGTCTGTCCGGAAAGTTCGTATAAAAGTGTTCTGGAATGCGAGAAAGAGGAGTGGGGAGGCCAGGTAAGCGCAGGACCCCTTCCTTATGTCCCTAACAATGCTTCAGTTCTGGTCTGACCGCCGTGCGGTGCGAACTGGCTTGTCACGCCATCTGTGAAGTTACCTCTTAACGAAACCCCGTCGGCATGGAGCCCGCTTCCGTTGAAGAGCAGCGCGTCGTAATCAAGTTTCTCTCGAAACTCGGCAAGAATGGCCGTGAAATTTTTGCCGATCTCAGAACAGTTTATGGGGATGATGCTGTGAAGGAACCAACCGTCCACAAGTGGCTAAAAAGATTCAGAGAGGGCCGAGAAAGCGTTCAAGATGACCCACGTTCAGGACGTCCTTCCACTTCACATTCCGACGAAAACGTGGAAAGAATTCGAACTTGTGTTAATGGGGACCGTCGTTTAACGGTCAGACAGGTGGCTGAAGAGCTTAATTTGGGCAAAACCGTGGTCCACGAAATTCTAAGAAACGAACTTCAAATGAAAAAAATTTGCGCCAAGATCGTTCCGTGAGTTTTTGAGTAAAAATTCCATTACGGTGACCGAACACCCCCTATTCGCCGGATTTGGCCCCGTGTGACTTCTTCTTGTTCCCAAAAACCAAATTGGTACTTCGGGGGCGGCATTTGGGGGACATAAATGAGATAAAAAAAGCTACGACGGGGCAGCTGAGAAACCTACAACCAGAGGACTTTCAAGGAGCCTTCTCACAGTGGAAACGGCGTTGGCACAAGTGCATTATGTCACAGGGGGAGTACTTTGAAGGGGATAAAATTGATTTACCTGAATAATTGTAAAATAAAATTTTTAAAAAACTTTTATACGTACTTTCCGGACAAACCTCGTATACCGTTAGCGTAGGCGAAGTTACCATCCCATTATCATCCATTTAAAAAAAGGCATTACTACTAATGGGGACAAGCAGCCCCTCGAGCTTCACTCGGTTTCTCGTGAAAATCATCGTGATTAATTCTCGTTTAATTCTTCACAATGGGCCAACTGTCCTGTTTTCATCTTCACTTGTCATCCCTTACTGGCCCTCATCAATATATATCGATAGCGTAGGCAGGCTACCATTTCATTTTCAGTCCTAAAAATCACGCATTTACTTAATTATATTATAAATACAAACATATTTATCTAGTTTACATAAAAAGAGAGAGAGAAAGAGAGAGAATTAACTTACTGAACGGACCGAACGGAGAGAGAATTAACTGACTTAAACCCCAACTAACCCCAATAAAATCAAAACATTAACTAGTGATGTAAAATAAACAGAAAATGAAAATATTTTAATTAAGTACGTTGTAAAATTATTATTATTATTTTTTTTATAAAACATTGCTTCTGAACTAAAACAAAATAAAGAAATATATATTAAGAGCACAACTAATACTCAGAGAGTAAATGTTATATTCTGTGGTCTCAAACATGGCCCACTAGACAATATAATGCTTCAACATAACCGTTTTAAATAGTAACAGTTCATATAATTAAAGAGAATAAAACCTGACCTTGTACTCTATTAGTAAGGTAACTTCTCCAAATGAAACATCCATTTGAATTAAAGATACTTAATGATACACCACTTTGTTCTATGTAATTAGGTTCAAAGTTTTATTCTTAATGGAATGGAATTAGAAAAACGCTTCTAGTACATAATCTAGATTGTTCTGTTTCCTTTAGATAAAATCTAAAAATAATTTAGTGTTTTATGAAACTTAGAATAAGTGTAATACAAATGTAGTTTGTAAGATTAAGGTTGTGCTATGTGATTATATTATCTAAAAATACATACACACATACATACATATCTGTCACGCCTGTCTCCCATTAGAATAGGCAGAAACAATAGAACGCCAAATGCTTCGATTCAAACAAACCTCTTTCTCTTCTTTCTAAAGAATTTTAATTTAAATACTTTGGTGACCATTGCTCGGTCACCAATTGAAATTATTTAATCTTGTAATGATGATGACGATGATCATAAGTATATGTTAATTTCAATTAATATTGATGTAATAATTATGTATATATTCCTGCTAATGTATAATTCCTGCTTTCGTGTTGCTTTGTTGCCTTTTAGAGTTAAAGACTTAACCTATCGTAACAATATTTAACATAAGTACAAGTAATATTTAGTGTAGAGATTCTTGTTCAAGCAAACACAGTCACATACATAAATAAATTCAACGTGGATATCTTCTCATATCGTAACAACAGCAAGTTATCTGTAATATATTGCAGATCTAAATTATTAAATACGTGCGTTGATAAAACCAACTGATGTCATCACATACTCACATTCATATTATCTCGGATGTTGAAATACGTAAGTATTAAATATGTAAGTTTTTTAGTAGGTAATGTGATGATCTATTGCACCACCTGTATTTCTATAGGTATACCTATATTTTTAAATAATAATACAAAGACTACACCAAAACTTTTACAAGTTCTACCATATGTTTTGCGATATTGGCCGTATGGTCCCGGTATAGAATTGACCACCCCTTCCTTTCCCGTGGGTGTCGTAAGAGGTGACTAAGTAGGGCGAAGGATAGGCAGCAGCGTCACTCTTAAAACATCTCCAAAGCCTAACTACAGTTGCCAATCTGCCTGCCAAGTATGACAAAACCCTCCAAGGGGGAGGCTTATGTTCAGCAGTGGAAGGTTAAGGCCTGATATGATGATGATAATAAAGAAAAAAATACGTATTTTTTTTTACTATTCTCAAAATATTAGCTGTACCAAATTCGTTTGCATGACCATGATAAAAAGTATCCTTTAGTACCAAATACTACTGTGTATTAAATATCAACAATAAATTATTTAAATAAATTAGACTGTATAATATATTTATTTGATTCGATATACAATTTTGAATATATTTGAATATTATAACTATTGTAACATCATTATAATAATTGCAATTGCTACTGTGTACTATAAACCAGCGATATCATCTTGGTTTCGTATGAACATATAATTAGGATGTACATACGAACATTCTGTTAAAAAATATCTTAATAACAGTGAAACTAGTATCAAAATCTGTTACATAGTTTAGAAGGAGTTTTTTTAATGAGTGAGAATGGAATGGTAACCTTACCTCTGATAATGGTATACGCTGGCGGGGCACCAGTGAGAGATGCTGAGTGAGGATGAAAGCAGGTCAGTTAGCCCATCGTAAGGAATTTCTGAAAAATTAATCTGAATAGTTTCTAAAAGAAATTAATAGGGTATTTTGCTGACAATAATACTGTTACCCTATTACTGACAATTTCTTTCTCTCGATTTAGAATGAAAATAAGTAAGTGGACAAACAAACATCAATAGGGATTTTGTTTTATACTATTCAGAAATAGTGGAACCAATTTTGAGGTGTTATTTCTCTAAACCTTTCTTTAAAATTAAAATTTCAATAATGATATTAGAGCAAAATTTAAAGATGGAGGATTTATTCTAAGGACCAATATGAATTAAATTTCTAATAAATTTATTATAGAATTAGTTTATAATGGTCCTAAAGCCATATATCGCTAAACTATCAAATTAAAATATTAGGCTAAAAGATAAGTTTAAATAAATGGCGCCTTAGGTTCGACCCCATTATAAGTTCAATAAATATTGCTCGTACGAAACTGACATATTATACGTAACCTTATAGAATATTACAACGGCTATTGTATATTTTATTCTATCAAATATATATTTCATAATAATACTAACTATATGATATTTTTCTTTTTGAAATTACCGAATATAAGTAATATTATATGTATTATTATGTATTATGTTACGTTAACAGAGTTTATTATTAGATTTCCATATAATATAAATAATACATATCAAAAATATTTCTTTATATATTTGTTTTGTCGTTTACAAATAGTTTCAGAATTATTATATTTATAATAGACAAGATAACACTATATTCTTCATATACGGAAATAATGTTGCGTTTATTCGCATGAATGCCTTCGAGGTTCTTTATAAGTTTAAGCGTAAAATAACTGTTTTTATTGCGGAATTAGATTTGAAAACTTGTAGAAAATGCAACCAAGTCGACCTCGTGATGCATTTATTTTGTTACGCTCGATTAATTTAATTTACTGATTGAATCAGTAGTAGTATTATATTAACTTAAAGACGAAGGTATGCATTGGATTCTGGTCGACATCAAAAATTTGTATGTCAGTTTCAATTCTATAAGAATCTTTCTAGATTTTTTTATACAACTTAGAATAGCAAACAAGCTGACGGTCCACCTGATGGAAAGTGGTAACCGTCGCCCATAGACATGAGCAATAAATACCATGGACATAACAGAGTAGTAGTATTTCGTAGTAGTATATCGATGATAGAATAAGGAAACTTGGTCGAGGGATAGGCAGCAATATCCCTTTTAAAACATCACTAAAAGCCAAACTGGAGTTACCAAGTAGCCTGCCAAGCGCAGCAACTATTGACAAAATCCCCCCAATGGATAACTACCATAAGGAACAGCCCCGTTCAAGCTACTTCAAAAAGATAAAAGGTTGTGGAATGAGCTCCCTGCCGAGGTTTTCCCGAGAGACTACAGCATGGGGTTCTTCAAAAGGGGGGTAAAGAGGTTTCTTCAGGGTCGGCAACGCACGCGTAATACTTCTGGTATTGCAGGTGTTCATAGGCTACGGTAATCACTTACCATCAGGTGGGCCGTATGCTTGTTTGCCATCTCAGTGGTATAAAAAAAAAAAGATAGTTCTTAATTCGGTTGTATTTTTTTTATGTTTTTTACGTCGTAATCTCATCCGTTATAAACTGATTTGGAATATTTTACCTGAAAAGATAACTTAAAAATTGGTCCTATAGGAATTTTATTAAAGTCGGTTCAGTATTCTAGTTTTAAAATCAAAATTTTGCCACTAACGAAATCTATGTTTATTTTTTTTGTGAAACACAGTCTTAATTAATTTATTATTATTATTATTGCTTACTCTATTCTTAAAATATCTACCGATGATTATAAACTAACTAGCTAAACTCAGCTGTAATAATTTCCGATTCGTGCTTCATCAGTGAAAAAACCGGTTATGTTTTGTAGCGTCACAACAAAATATAATCGGTTTTTTCTGTTCTCAGCCCTCAACCTTAAACGACAATCCAAGAAACAATTTTACGGATGGCTGCCATATAAACATCGCTATTAGGTTTCACGATCTTTGTAATGATTTAGGAAGTAGGAAATGCATTTAATTTGTTTGTGGGGACAAATAAACATTAAATGAAAAATGTAGTAAAATGAAGAATAATAAAAAATATATATTTATAAACAGGTTTCAAATCACATTTAATATCTACATATGTTTTGAAAACGTGCGTAAATATTTGAATTTTTACTTAATAAGGCTTAAATGCATGAAGAGATATTATTTAAAAAAACCTTTATTTTTAGTTAGTTTCTTAATTATTTACCAGATTAAGAGAGTAAATTTTATTGATTAAAAGAAAATAATTATTAAAAACGAATCTACAAATTAAATTTACACTTGCCAAAGATATATTATACACGTACATCAAAGTGACATACGCTAAATGATTTCTTGTGTAGGCAGAGAGAACAGTGCCAAAAGCCTCTAGCCATAGCTCTTGTGGCATATAAGCATAAATTAATCGAGAGTACTCTTACTGGAGTCTTGATCGGGGACGACCAAACTTAGTCCAATTTAACCCATCTAAGACACAAGCTTGCGCGTTCTCCTCTAGAAAAAAGGTTTTTTTTTACCTCCACAGTTTCGGTATACATCCGTTATTATCTCCAAAAATATAAGGATCCTCGGTGTTGACTTTTCTAGCATTCCAGGATTATCTTAAGATAGGGTCAAGCTGGCGTCCAAAAAGTTCGGGCTATATATAAAGTACGGGTTATCTGTAGGCCAAAACTCCTGAATACCAGTTTGGTCCTCTTAACTCAGTCCAAAGACGAAACACAAGAACAGTCGACGATCAGGCGGTATAGAGCCCTTAAGTTCAAGGCGAGATTTTGCCTCCCTTTTTGTGTTCTATCTCATGTATAACGGATTGTAAACTGAAAGTCTCAAAGGAATTTTCACCTGCGAACACCCAAGCTGTTCAATGAGCTCTCTGCCGAGGTTTTTCCTAGAGAATACAGTGTGAGGTTCTTCAGAAAGGGTTTTCAGGGTCTTTCAGGGTCGAACATACACGTGATACTCTAAGAGTCCATGTGTGACCATCAGATGGGCTATATACTTGTTTGCCACCTTCGTGGTATAAAAAAAAATTACGTGACACAAAAAAACAAGTCTCTCGATATTTTCTATCCATTACCCTTCGACGAAAAAATGTGTCAAGAAAGATTAATCTATGGTTTTCAATATAACTCCCATAACGTACCTATTCCAATATCACGGGTCACGGAATCACTCGTCTTATACGCAATTCGCTGAATATTATACAAATAAAATCCAATACAATCATAACATTGATTTATTTTAGCGAATATACGCTGACAGTCGTATAAATAATAATATATTAGGATTTATAAAAAAAGTTTTTATAGAGAAATATCTCCTAAATCCTATCTTTTGTGTTCGTAACGATAAATAGGATTTGAGGACGCGGTCTCCTCAAAATTATGTTGATCCGATCCGAATTCGAATATGCATAAAAATACACGTGGACTATTTTTTTGCCCTCAACAATATAATAATGGAAAATATAAGCATACTTTATTATAATTTTCATTAAGTACGTATTGTTGATGTTTAAAAGTGTAATTAAAATTAAAAACAAAAAATATTGTTATCATAAACAATTTTTACTAAGTCAATGTTGATTAGAAGTTAGCTTTATTTAGGTATAACAATCTGCTTTGGCTTCACACAGGTAGATTAAATTTGTGTTTTATATTAGTTATAACTAATATAGTCGTATGGTCCCGGTTTATGTGTTATCCATCACAAACAAACAAAGATACAAAAAATCAAATCTTTCCTCATATAATATGAGTATAGGTATATGTAGATCAGTTTATGCAAACATATCATACGTGGGCATCACAGTGTATTCTGGTATGCCCATGGTACTGTACGTGTACGTAGACGGTATCAATTCACATTAGCTTGTTTACTAAAACTTATTAAAAAAAAAATTTGATTGCCTGAATGCAGGATTTCCATTTTAAAAATTACTTCATGGTATCCTAGTTTGAGGACTAGGCTATCATGATTGAGAGGTAGTTTGAATTATTACGTTTATCGCGTTATACTTTATTTAAACCTAATTATGTATATACAAGTAGGTATTATTTTTGTACTGTCTGGGTCAATATGTATATACTTAGTAGAGTTTCAAAGTTAGTCCCAATAGGCTTTAAACAAACGCTGGGAATATCAAAGATAGGATAAAGGTCAGTGCACAAAGGCAACAACTCGGAAGCTTTATGTGAACATAACATTTTATTCTCCTAGGCTTTGGTAGGTATATTTATTTTTGTAGCTTAAAACAGATATAAGACATTAAGGATTCAAAGCAAAATATTCCCAAGCACTATTACTTTAGAATCTATTTTCTAAAAACACAATTTTGCCTGATTTGAATAATCACGTACCGTATGTAATATATAGAGACAGATAATCTATTGCAGGTTAGAAATCATAAATCAAAATTCGTATTTGTTTTTCTTATATTTTGAAGCAAAATGTTATATATTCTGCCTCCTAATTTGAATAGTACGTCACAAACCATTCTCATAACTTTTAAATAATAAACAGGCAAAATATCAGATGATTTAAACCGCGCATTTATCATTCAGAAAAAATGTATAAAAGCGATGTGTAGTGCGGAACTTCTAGATTCATACAGGCCTCTTTTCAACCGACTACGAAAAAAAATAGGTTCTCAATACAAAGGATATACTTATAGATTAGTTCCAAAGGAATTTTATTTAAATCGATTGAGTAGTTTAGCTTTTAAATCAAAATAACAGCTTTTGTCAGATTTTTTTGTGACACAATTTAAATTTTATTATTTTAATAATAAAATTAAAACACGACTACCATGTCAATATACAACTGAAAAGTGCAACAAAAATATTTATTATGAATTTTTTTAGGAATTTATAGATGTAATACTAATTACTTGTTACATGAAAATAACAAGTAATACTTGTTTGTTTCGATTTTTACCTATGTTGGTTAAAAATGGAGCAAATTACTTAGCTTTAATAATAGCACAATGTCGGCACTGATTTTCACACGTCATTCAAAAGCAATCCATCACGACCACACGGTTGTAATATTAGAGCGGTCATCTTATCAAAACCTTATTATACGATTGAATAGAAATAGTTACTTTTTCTTTAATAACTGGTCTGAATTTTTATAAATATTTTATTTAAAAAGAGTAACAACAGTGAATCTGAACGTAGAGAGTGATAGGAAAAGACACAAAAATACCCAACATACTCCAAAAATGGTTGAAGAATACAGTAATAATAATATAAAGCCATAAAAACGTTACTACGTATGTAACTACATGTCGACCTGATAGGGTGTATTGCTAGCAATGGGTCAATTAGACTTCATTCCTTTCCCCCATGTGTTAAGCTTAGAAATAACCTACTCGTACCCATGTACTAAACTTGATTCTAAATCATTCAGTCATTTAAATATGTTTAAAGAACAAATATCCTTAAGGTTAAAGTTTTCTGGAAGAGATCGCTAATTAAATATAAGGCAGCCCATTGTTTCCTGTTTACCTTGCATTTTGTATATAAGTTAATTATTATTTCTTTTGTATACATATTGTTAATCTTTGCAATATGTATCGCTCTTTGAAGGAAACAATAAAAAATTTTCATTTATTCAATATCCAAAAATCTTTACAAACTTTCACATCTATAATATTAAAAGGATAACAAGTCGCTCTATCACATAATCTCAGTGGTTACAAGCGTACGTCAGCGTATCTTACCCTCGTAGCCTAACAATGGAAAATCAATATTTTATATTTTACCTCTACATAGACACATACTTTTTATATATCAAAACGGTGTCAAACAAGCACACAGTTTATTTGGTAGTGGTTGGTTACTGTAGCTATGGCATAGAGTCAGTTCTAGAAAAATAAAATAACATGTAGGTACGAGTAGTCCTCTGAATGACGAAGTAAGATTGGTGCTACCGGCATCACTATGTTCATGTCTATAGGTGACAGTTACCACTTTATTAGATGGAACAACACCTATTTTTAGCTCTGTATTGCAATAAAAAAACCAAAGCAATAACAAAAAATTACAGTCAAAGTAATTTTGGTTGTAGGTAGAGTTAAATCAATTACACATGACATTTTCTTTATAATTTAGATAGTATAAAGTACAAAAAGATGTAAAAAGTGGCTCTCTATCCGACTTCGACGTGATATGCACATCCTTTCTTTCCTTTATAACATACTCAATAACCCCAATTCTCCATCGTACCACCGCTCTCGGTTTAAATTATTACCACCATCAGTTCGTCCTCAA
Organism: Galleria mellonella; assembly: GCF_026898425.1. Classification (NCBI taxonomy): domain Eukaryota; kingdom Metazoa; phylum Arthropoda; class Insecta; order Lepidoptera; family Pyralidae; genus Galleria; species Galleria mellonella. The sequence goes on along the minus strand of NW_026442042.1, from coordinate 3,606,357 downwards.
CGCTCCTGTCAAGTTCAGTCCAGGATGCTCGAACTTCCTGTGTGTAGGACATTACCCATTTCGATATTGCCCATATCGGTCAGATATTCATTTTCAAATATGTTAAATGTTTGCCATACAGAGGGAGACTTTGTACAAAAGTCGATTGCTTGGGTACCTCTGTCCCATTCGTGTTTCAACCGTGAAGCAGCTGTGTTTGCATGGCGTGCGTATGGCGTGAATTTACTGGGTACAGAGGAATAACACCTGAGTTCTCAGGAATGGCAACGCATAGGGGGTATCATGGGCGAAACAGTATGTGTGTGTACTGTTATGTCCATGGTACTGCTAATGTCTATAGGCGACGGTTACCACTTTCCATCAGGTGAACCATCAGATTGTATGCCATTCTAAGTTGTATAAAAAAAAAATTTTTGGATAATAAACTTTTAACAATTTTGTTATTGGACCAGTTCATTATAAATAGATATTGTAACAAAAATATATAGATATTGCTATATATTATATTACCCACCTCTAATAAAAATGCACGAAAAAAAGACATTATTATTTTGACTAAACAGGACCAGGGATGGGCATCAGTGTCCCTCTTAAAACAATGTAAAAGCCTAACTACAGATGCCAATCCGCCTGCTAAATGTGGCAACTACTAAACCCCTCTTTTGGTGGAAGCCTATATTCGACAGTGGACAGTAGACGGCTGATAATGATGTCATCATCACCGTATCGACTAAATAATATTTATTCCTTTAGATAGAAATTTATGAAACTCAGTTCTCGTTTATGTCGTTATTAATTGGTGTGGTATATAACTTTTTTGCAGAGTAAAATGTACTAATTCCAGAGCAAAATCTTTAATTATAAATCTTAAACGGCTTAGATTTTAAATGTAGAAACGTAATTCTAAGTATCGTGGTGCAATAAGTCACGAGGCGTCCAACATTTATTTCCGTTCGTCGGTAAACATTACGCTTGAACGTTTCAAATACTCAAAAGAGAAATTATTACATGAAAGTTTGTTTTAAACGCCATCTATTCTCAACTTTTTGCATATAAAACGTATTATCGTTCTGGAGGTCCTTCCTGAAAAAAATATCGCAATAACCATAAATTCAGGTTCCATTTTTAAATTAGTTTTTTATGCAAATTTAATATATTGCTTTTAAGGATTTTTTTTATTAAATAATCAATAGTGACAAAATTAATATGAGATTTAAATGATGAAATTATTATGACTAATGCTGTTGACGATGTTTTTTTATAAATCTTACATTATTCAATACAATATAAAAACAAATAGTCCTATTCTTAAGATAATTTTCTACACTACGTACCCGACCAAGGTATTTATTATAAAATTATTTTTATTATAAATTTAAGTTTGTATAATGTCTAAATTATATTTCATTAAAATTAAATTACACTAACAAATTGAATTAAACTACGAGTATATATCTGAAAAAAATATATATGTTATTTATTTAAAAGAGGAAGGGGAAGACCTAGAAATAACTACATAGGACAGAAAAAGGAAACACTAGGTGTCGTTTCGTACAGGAAAGACCTATTTTCGGCCTGGAATATAGCCGACTAAGAGAGAATAGATGAATGAGTTGCCCTTACTAGAAGGAAGTCAATTGCCTCTTTTATACCAAATAAACCGAGTACCATTATTATCTGTTTTTAAGGTAGTATAATGCACCATCATCGTATCAGCCGTTAACTTACCACTGCTGAATATAGGCCTGCCCCTATTGAAGGGTTTTGTCTGTAGTTAGGTAGAATCATTAGGTAGAATCATTAGGTAGAATCTGTAGTTAAAATTAGGATCTTGTGATGTTTTAAGAGGAATGCTGCTGCCCACCCCTCGACAATTAAGGTACTATATTAGTATTCTTAAAGTAAATTATAACTAAGTTTTGATAAATTATAATAGAAATACGCTTTTTTATGCAACTTAGGAAGGCATACAAAACTACAAGCGAAATTAGTAGCGAATCGAAATATTCAATCAATAATTTTTTTTTACTACTATTAGACATCATCAAACTATCTTATAGTCGAGTCAATTATTCGTTTGTTTACTTTTTGTATTAGTAAAAAAAAAAGATTATAAAAGCCTATATCCATTTATCTTAGATCTATATAAGATGGAGTCTCTCCATATTAATGCTTCTAGAAAAGCGGGTCAACTTTTTTATACAATTTTGCGTAATAAATAGCTTCCTTTATAACTTCTATTTTTGTTTTTTAAATTGTACCCCTTCTTAATGTGTACAAAACATATTAATTAAATACAGATTCGTCAAGGTATAGTGTGTGCGTAAGTATATAGAACATTAATAAAAAGACTAGTAAGCTAATCAGCTGACAAAAAGTTGACCCATATTTCAGGCTCGATGCTTTATGTATATAATATAATCCATTTATATATCAAATCCATCTTAACTGTTATAGCGCCAAGAGATAACAAGCAAACTAACATTTATAATATTAGTAAAAATTCATTTTACCTAAGTAGTTATTTGTTAAATTAAAAAAAATTGCAATGCGACCCATGAAATATGAAACATTGGGTATGGCTGAATGAAACAATTAGTTTCCTAACCATCTGCGCCTCAGGTACCCATATACTTTACGCTGAAATCTGGAGAAATAATGAAGTTGCGAAAGAATTGCCATTCGGCGAATAAACGTTATTAAGAATTATTGCTTAGAGAATTTTATACCTTTTCTGGTGTATACTTGGGTTTAACTCTAAACTTCTAAATTAAATTTGGGTGAGACAAGGATAAGAAAGTCGAAATGGCAAAGGGCTGGAACACATAGCTCGAAGTACCAACGATCGATGGGGAAGAAAGGTTTTCGAGTGGCAATCCCGTACAGGCAAACGTAGTGTAGAATGACCCCCACTAGATAGATGACTGATGATGCATTGCAGAGAATCAGTGGATGCTGGTGGCTCAGAATATTAATTCATGACACCTTTGTTCAGCAGTGGACAGATAACCGCTGATACTCGTATAATGATGATGATGATGAAGATATAGTGAAATGGCACGGGGCTTAAGAATGTCGATTGATGAAGAATACAATGGGCGTCACAGAGTATTCTGTGATATCCACTGTCTGTTCATGATTATTACTTTGCATCAGGTCGACCGTTAGCTTGTTTACTCTTCTAAGTTGCGTAAAAAATACCATAAAAGTAATACTCTTTTATATCTTAATATAAGTGAGTTTATTTGTCGATTCTGCATTATAAAAAAAAAATTACCTATGCGGAACCCATTTATTTCTATTACAGTGAAAATTCTGTTTCAATCCAAATAATATAATCATAAATTGCGCTCGTCGCAACGAATTTCCACTGTTGCCTTATGTCTTAACAAATTTAAACTATTAAGTTTAAATTTGTTAAGGCATATATCTATAATATAAATATGAAAGTTTAATGTTTGGATGATTGCTTAGTTACAATTAATCGATTGAATGTACGTATTTAAACATCGAGTCGTTAAGTTCCTAAAATTTGTTTAAACGCAATGGCTGGTTCATCCGTTATAATTATCATGTATTTTATTATGAAATGGTGCTGCTTAGTTTACTGTTCACGATCTCTTACAAAATTTAATTTAAAATAATACACACATCATTATATATACTGATTATTATCATTATAACGTTATTTTCTGTACATAAATTGTTTTGTTTGCCGTGTTTGTTACAAGTACATGCCCTTCCAAACTGCAATTGCTTGTAAACAAGTCCATTTAAACAAAAATTATTATAAAATACGCACATTCAAATACAACAATATTATCGAAACAGTAACGCGAGACACTAGTATAGCTCCATCTAGTAGGGGATCTTTTTTTTTTGTTGGATAAAAATGGATTGGTAACTCCGCCTGCGCAAACGGGATACGCTGGCCGAGCACCAGTGAAGGGTGATAGATGAGAATTAAAACAGGCCAATTAGCCTATCATGATGAATTCATCAGGAATTAATCATGATAGTTTCTAGGGGGAACCGCGTGGAGGTCGACCTGGTTAGGTATATTGCTAGCAATGGGATTTTTAGTCTCCATTACTAACAATCCCTTTCCCCCCGGTAGTAGGGGATCGTCCTACACTGAGTTTGCCCATACGGAGTCGCCACTCAAAAACCTTACTTCCCTATCGGTTGGCAGTTCCCGAGCTATGTGACCAGTCCATTGCCACTTCAGCTTACTTATCCTTGGGACTATCTTGGTAACTTTGGTTATATTGCAGATACCCTCGTTTCGGATTTTATCACGCAAAGAAACTCCATAGCATAGACCTCTCTATAGTCCGGACTACCAATATGGAAAATATTTTTGCAAATAACACATCTACTTTTTTATGCTACAGATTTAATCCATACTTATACTCAAAGTATCATAATTAAGTAAACAAGACAGTAAGCTTTACTGTTATTGTCTTGTGCAGATAAATATTTGTGTCGCTAGATTTGACCTCAAAACCTAAAAAGGAAGCAGACGTGGCGGGACCGAGTCGTATCTATTTCATAAAAACAAATTCATACTTGACCACGTTAGAATCTAGAACTTGGCAAACTTAATCATATTAATATTATGAAGATAAAAGTTTTTATAGATATTCTCTTATTAAATTACTTCAACGGCTAATGGATTGATCGAAGTTTATTACATTGAATTACAGATATACCGTAATTTCTTATATTAAGTCTTTTTCTATAAAAATACTACCATCACTGCTATTACTATTTGCTACTCACTGCTTAGTACTAATAATAGCTACTACTACCTAGCTACCGCTTTATTTCTAGAATACAATTAAACTATATAGAAATAATTTCTAAATGTATGCAAGTCTAGCACTTCAGAACGGCTATACTCATTTGGCTAATTTTTCTTTATTTTTTGTAATTATCTTTAAATTGTACGTCAGAGCAAGGTTTAAATATCGTACGGAAAAGTAAAATATTCTTATAAAAAAAGGCAAAATTTAATCTAATTTTCGACATTAGTATAGTTTGCGTTTAGATAGCGAAGATGAAACAGGCAGCTAGTAAGAAATTGTTATTGAAAACATATTATGTAGAGTAATGCAAATGTACATTATTGCTCAGATTAGCACCACAATGTAACTATCGTAAGTAACAAAAACTGTTGACGTATATGAATGAGTCAAGAGTGCGCTACGGTTAATAAAGATGACGATAAATAGCCCGGACGACACAATGACGTGGAGTGATAACGTGACGTGGACCTAATTCGCAATGCAGAAAAGTAAATAATGTGTTAACAAGCACGAATACGTCATTTGAAATACAATTATAGAGTGTAATCTTCAAGATATCTAATACAAAATAATGTTAGTAAGATATTTTAAGTTTTAAAGAACAGTAGTATAACACACTGTAAACATTTACAAACTTCATGCTTTTATAACAATTTAATTCGTTTCTATTATAAATTAATCTGAAAAATAAATGATGAAACTAATCTATGAGTATATTAATATATAAAGAGGAAAGATTTTATTGTTTGTAATAAAGAAACTCAAAAACTACTCAACCGATTTTAAAAATTCTTATACCTACAGAAAGTTATAAGCGAGTAGCATATTTTAAAAAATTCTGTGTACCTGACAATCCTTTGGTTATCGAACTAATGAGAGTTGTTCTTGAACAAAGAAAGTTGTTCTTGAATGAAAAAAAAGCATGAAAACATTTTTTTTTTCATTTTGTATGTGGAATTGTTGTTCTAAAATCACATTGTTCTTTTTTAGGACAATCTTCAACACATTACGTAACATTTAAATTGTTTTACTTATTTTTTAAATAAAAGTACTTTAAACTATCTTGATAAAATAAGCATGTGACCAACATCTTAAAAGTCCCTAAAAATATGGGTTAATCATTAATTATTCCAATCGAAAGAATTTTTTTTTTAATAATATCTTTATTACCGAGTATCATATCTACTGAAAAAATAATAAAACCTAACGAAAACCTACTTTGATGTTACTACACAACAAGTAAATTGCACACTAGGTATATACTTACACCACCACTAGATAAGTCTTTGTAAAAAATAAAAAAACAATAAATTATAAATTTCAATAATTTATATTCAAAGTTACTGAGCCACAATTAAATTAATAGAAATTAAAGTATTCGCCGGATGCATGTAAGCGCATCACTTCAGAACGACTGCACCTATTTGGCTTATTCTTGAAAATTAATTATATGAAAAAGTAAACATTTTAAGTAAACTTCTCCATACAAAAAGAAAGTTAATGAGTAAGAAGGAAGATTTGATAAATACAAATATGTCTTTTGAAATAC